>NC_090933.1:375176606-375505616 GCF_040938575.1 Ambystoma mexicanum
TGCCGCGCCCGCGGCTGCAGCTGCCGAGGGAAGGTCCAAGAGGCGTAGGTTGGAGGTGAACTCCTCGGCAGCAGAAGGGGCAGCTGAGCCCCCACAGGGGCCTATGGAGGAAGATGGCACAGAGTCATCCAGGTTGGTGGGCGGTTCAGTTGAGGAGGAGGCCATGGAAGGCCCATGTACGGGGCTTGGAGGGGGGATTACACTGGTGCTAGTGGTGCAGTCCAGGGGCAGGGACAAGAGGCAGCACAGGCTGCCGTGGAGGTGCCTGTGTGTAATCATGTCCCTGTTCCTGTGACTGCATCATCCGGCACCAGCATGGATGCCTCCGTCCAGACCTGTTTTTAGGGAGGGGATGCGCACGCAACAACTGGCCTTCCTCTCCCTGCAGATTTGGCAATCCGGGACCGTGTTGAGCCTGTCCTAGCTGGTGTGGCGTTGCGTCAAAGTGGTATTCGGGATGATGTGCAGGGTTCTCGTGAGGACAATTCACTTCATTTTGAATACCTCATTGACCCCATCGACCTACTAGGATGGGTCAGCAAGGCTTGGTTCCTCAGTGTGCTGGAACTTATGGCGACCCCCTCCTCAACTAAACTCCCATGCATCAGTCGTCCTCCGTGCCATCTTCCTGCCCAAGTATCACCTGGGCACCATGTGGAGCTGCCCCTTACCCAGCGGACAGGCTGGCGAAGGACACATCCCTGCCACAGTCGGGAGTCGGAGGTCCAGGAGGGGTGGCCACTGCAACAACTGGCCCCCAAAATGAGGAGGACGTGCAGGCATCGACAGGCAGGGCAAATGCACGGCAGCCGAAGGCTGAAGGTGGGAGCGATGATGGCTAGGGGCCATCAACAACATCACAGGGGCAGGCATCGGCCGGAGGGCAGGAGGACCCTGGATTGGGAGGGTCTTCTGTGTGGCAGCGGTTGGGCCAGTAAATAGATTCTGTGCGGCAGTGGGCGGAAGAGGCACGGCTCACTATGGTCAGGGCTGAGAACTCCATGCGCAGGGCATTGAAGCGGGCTGAGTGCCTCCAGGCAACCCGCAGGGAGTTGGAGAAGGCCATGGCTGCATTCCTGCGAGACCTCGAGGCCAGGGGCTCCCAAGTGCATGGTGCCATGTGGCCTGCCTGCGGGTCATGGCCAGGGGTGATGGGCTGCCTGCGGGCATGCCCAGGGGTGATGGGTTGCCTGCAGGTCATGGCCAGGGGTGATGGGCTGCCTGCGGGCATGCCCAGGGGTGAAGTGGCTACCTGCGGGGAATTGGGAGGGGGGTGGGGGACACCCAGGAGGGCACACAATGCCAAATGGCATGTGAAACTCCCCGCACACCCCAGGAATACACATACCCAGGCCAATCGCGTGTAAAACTACACGCGCACCCCGAAATACACGTACCCAGGCCAATCTCATGTGAAACTCCATGCGCACCCCCGAAATAAACGTACCCAGGCCAATCATGTGTAAAACAACACGCGCACCCCCAAAATACACGTACCGAGGTCAATCGCGTGTTCAACTCCACACGCACCCCCGAAATACACGTACCCAGGCCAATCGCGTGTGAAACTCCATGTGCACCCCAGAAATACACGTACCCAGGCCAATCGTGTGTGAAAATCCCCACACACCCCCGAAATACATGTACCCAGGCCAATCGCATGTGAAACTCCACGCGCACCCCCGAAATACACCTACCCAGGCCAAGCGCGTGTGAAAATCCCCGTGCACACCAAGAATACGTACAGGCAACCCATGCACCATCCCCATGTAACGCAAGGAGGCGGGAAAACAAAATATAGTCAGAGATAGAGTAGAATGTGTGTGTGTATATATATATATATGTATATATATATATATATATATATATATATATATATATTCAGTCAACAAACTTTGTTAAAGGGACGTTATGGTTAAGTTGCGCTACTAAAAACCTATGAAATTCAGTGAAAAAACTTTGTTAAAGGAACGTTATGGTTAAGTTGCGCTACTAAAAACCTATGAAATTCAGTGAAAAAAACTTTGTTAAACGGACGTTATGGTTCCAAGTAAAACCGCAAAACCCCTGAAATTCGCCAGTTATGGTAAGCTAAGCAACCATAACTCGCGCCACCACCGGGCACCACCGGGCACTGCTATGACTAACACCCACGACATAAAAGATAACATCACAAATGTAATTGATGACATCACTGATGACATCACATGTGTATGTACTTTTCATGAGTATACCTGTCCGTACTGTTCGCTAGCAAGTTGAAACTGTTCTAAGAACACACGCGGTGTTCTGAAATGTTCATAAATAAATGAAAATGGAGGTGACCTGAGGACGCTATGTCTGTCCGTATTGTTCGCAAGGAAGTTAAACTGTTCTAAGAAGAAACGGCTGTCCGTAACTATTCGTTTGATGTGTGACACACTTTTAATTAGTTCAGGACCCGGACAGTGTCCGTAGAACATCAACGCGCATGCGCAATCCAATGTCCGTGCATTTGGTGTCCTGCGGACAGCCGCTTCCTTCGCGAACATGTTCGCGAAGCGATCATATGACTGTGCCCACGCTGATCGCGTGTTCTGAATGTGGACGCTGTTCGTGTCCCCGAACAATTCAAAAGTACTTTTTCAAGTAATCCACAATATTACTCAATAAAAACTCACCATAGCACAAGTCCCATATCCTAATCCTGAGTTTCTACATACTTTTTGAAACCTTTTTAACCTTTTTTTGTGTTCGATCTGTCCGCGGACAGTGCGCATGTCCGCAAACCACATACAAGCACCCCTATAAAAGACCACGCCCTAGAGCTTATTCTCATGGTGTTTCTGGCTATTCTTCAGAGCACAGCTATTTTTCCTGCAACTTGCAGATTATACCATCATCGAGATGGCATCCATGGCTGCACTACTGCCACCTGGTGCTGCACCTGCTTCAGCACCACCCCCACCCCCTCCACCACCACCACCTACCCAAGGGACTGAAGAGGGGAACAGGAGTGAGGATGCAGAGGAGGAAGAAGAGGATGATGAGAATGAGGTAGTGGAAATCCCTACTACCCGCACTCGGCGTGATTCTTGGGTGTGGCGGTTATTTACCATTCATGGGAATGGTCCTAAGGCTCATGCGAACCGAGTCACCTGCAATGAGTGCAAAATGGTACTCAGTCGCAGGAGGCGTGGCTCGTATAGCTTTGGGACCACCACCATGAAGCGACACCTCAAGTCATTCCACACTGGGGCCGTTCGCAAGGTTGTACCTTGTGAGGAGCGTAGCAGGTTGAGTTCCTCTACTTCATCCTCCGTTTCTGATCCTGTCACCACAAGGAACACTCCTGTGGGACAGCGTCTTCCTCAAGCTGCCTCACAGGCCATACGCAATGCTGATGACCCTTACCTTTTGAGGGTCACAGTTGTGTGTATGTACTGCGACGCAGTACTCTGCAGGGGGGAGTGACTTCGCAGTGCTTTTGAGACTATCGTCTCAGAGCACAAGAAGACCTGCTCACTACCCAAATAAAACCCACTCTACATCTTCCTCTCTCAGCTCGCCCTTTCTTATCCCTGTGGTTGGTGTCCCCCCTTTACCCTCCTTTCCTCTCCTCTCCTAGTGTGTCGTGTATAAAAAAAACAAAAAAATATAAAATAACAAAAATCCCAAAAAAATAAGGCTCTTTTCAGAGCCGCCTTTCACGGTTAAAAAATAGAAGTGAAAATAAATGAAGCAGGGCCCTTTGTATTTTTTAGAAGTCTGCAGACAGTCCGCGGACATCTAAAATATTGGGGTGCTACCCTATCATAACCATTGCAATTTTCTCTGGGAGGAAGTGGTGGCTCAGAAAAGAGCCTTTGGGAGGTGCTTGTGTTTCAAAAATTATAAATACTCAACACCTACTTCAAAATGGATGCTGTCATTCTAAAAAAGGTTGCAATGCATTTTGTATGTTTCTTAGAAAAATCTGATTGCCAGCATAAGTTAGATGTACTCCATCTCTGCGAACAATGTATGTACTACGAAACATAATATTTTCATTGTGAAAAGAAGACATGCTAAAATCTCTTAGAAAGGCACCAACAGCCTTATTGACATTGCGCCTTGCTTTCTCCATTTGTGGACCAAATGAAGAAGAACAAAGCCACATTTGTCTATGCGCAATCCGTGAAAAAATTACATGAGAATTTGGAAACATGTCCATGACCTTCCCAAGTCCTTCTTTCATTGCAAATTGCAAAGAAATTCCAGACACATGTCCTAAACTGTTCCCTCCACAATGAATTATAATTATATCTGGATGTTGCTCTGTCTCCAAAGTAGCACAGAGAGGTAAGAAGTCCAACCACTTCATTCCACGTACTCCATGCCAGTGTACTTCCACATGTGGGATTCCAAGATCTACAGCTACTCCACAGGTTTCTGCATGCACCTTCAACCAATGTATCCATGAGTCTCCCAAAATCCAAACCATCTGTTTTTTGAAACACACAGCTATAGCTATCTGTTCTTCTCTCAGCAAAAAGAGTATCTGAGAAACTCTCTCTTGGCACAACACACCCACTAAACGTTCCTAACCAATCACTTTCTGTGCTGATTCTCATTTGCATGACTTTCCAACCCAAAAATCCCCGGATGTAACGCCGATGTTCGCGAACTACTGCCATGTCCGCGGACATATCGCAACATGGACAGCCCTTCTACCATTTCCACTTCACTCTCTGTGCCATTCCCTCATTGGATGTAGCTAAGAAGTCACATGACCATCCACCAATCACATTCAAGACCTCTACATCTAACTGCATCATCATAGATCAGCACTGCAAATGTACTGTGAATCTCTCTGAGTACAAGTGTCATATCATTGGCAAGCACCATCTACAAGAAATACTGTACAAGTCTCCAAGATTTCTACTTGTAGCTCCAGGCATATCCATATGCATGAATACAAACTACAGGTATGCATATTTTCTTTACAGTACATGAACACATTTTCTAACTGACTTTTAGCTTGTATAATATGTAAAATGAATCTACTGTCTTTTTTTCAATCTTCTAAAATCAACTGTCACTTACAAACCTTTATACAAATTTAATTTCTTTATACACACACACACACTCAAATCATGTTAAACTAACATTTTTTAAATAAAATATATAGACTACATATAGTCAAACAAAATTGCATGCACACTCTATGTTCAAATCTCAAACAATAATATTTGTACAATTACATATTTTTTTATTTCTTAATTTATTTAATTACTTGCATTTATATAGGACAAGGAGCCCATGACATTGAGGCACTATTACTTGGAAGAGCTTAGTAACAAGAATAGTGGTATTCAGTGGTACATTCTGAATTTCACAAGGCATAGTAAAGATATTTTGTTTGCTACAGTTAGTCATTGTAATACAATTTATTAATTAAGAACATATGATATGTATTCAACTGGAGCGACGTATCTTATGTAAACAAGATAGTTTTAATGGTTTTGAAGAAGGCGCTGAGGATTTCAATTAAAAAAGAGAATGTCTAAATTAAAAACAGTGCTATATACAAACAAAATTACTAATTTGTTTCTTTTACAATTGCAGTGAAGACCATTCTCGTGAAACGAAGCAGCCGAATTTGAAGTACAAAGAACAACTAAGAAGTAACCTGCTCATTTTAGAAAAAAGTAAGTAGAATATCACCATAATAATTGTATTATTACTCAAACACACTGTAAGGTTAATTCATGCTATTTCTGTGCCTAAAAATAGAGATTCTGCACCATTCTGTCCAAAACTCCCCATGTCTTTAACAGCGATTTACAGCCAGAATGGCCCACAAATTCCTATTTTTTGACAAACAAATTACCCAACTCAGCCGCTAGAATTTAGATGTTATAGAAACAACTGTTTTAATTATATAGCATTAGATATACTATTTATACTTCTCCACACCACTAGCTTACGTTTTTATGTCATCTGAACCCCAGTTTAGTAACACATTAATTCAAGAACCTCCATCCCTACTAGTTGTAGTTCCCAATGCACAATCAGACACCATTACATACATCTTTATCATCTTACTAAAACACTCATGCACACAGCACACGTACATTGCAGAACACCCCAACCCATACCTTCTTTCTTTTTTTCAACAGACCCTAAAGAATGCCTACCAAAAATCAAGTCTGTAGAAAGCAACGCAGAAGTACAGCAAATGAAAATAAAAGTATCCAACATAAGCATGCACCTCTAGCAGAATTTGTAAAAAAAAGTTGAAACAAAACAGCTAATACAGTCATTTAGTGAAACAAAAGAAGTTTCAAGTACAAAAACTTTGCCTCCTCTATCAAAATGTAACACAAACCAAAAAACAATTAACAGAAAATCAGCTATCACTACAGATAAAACTGCTTCTTTAAATCTTGATATAGTGCAAAGTAAGCATACCAAGAAAAGTATTTTATCCAAAATATTCCGTCACAAAGTCCTTCAAAATCTTATAAAAATAGGAGAGAAACCAGGTTCAATGCTTAAAACATATCGTAGGAAATTAATCTAAGAAGCGTTGATAGACAGTGCAATTCTTCTCAAAAGAAAGTTATTTATTTTAGTGTTAAACAAAATGAAACCACTAACAAAACTAATAACTAAATTACAAAAAAGACTTCTCAATAAACGAAATGTCAACAGAAAGAACTGTATCTGCGGAGGTGAATGGAGTCACACTACGAGCACAGAACCATACTTTAATGAAGAAGCGTACAAACAAAAGCAAACAAATACAATTGCCATAAATAGCATTTTGTCGAGGTTATGAAAAAGTTAATAATACCATAATGGAACAAGAAGTACTCCTTACAAAAATATGCACTGAAAACTTAGAATTACCCCTCCATACCACTGAATCAGAACGTCTAGTGTAATAATGGCCATGCACGTCAATGTGTAACATTCCCAAACAATTTTTCAAGTCTTTATGCCAATTCCTCAATCAATATGTGAAAAGCAAAGACAAAACCAAAATTAAACTACTGCAAAATATGGATACCTGTCCAGTACGCAAGTACACAGAACTACAAGAACATTCATTGGCCTGCATTACAGGAGATACTTGCAAAACACCTTCTATGATATCAAAAGGATATCAACACATCATTCAACTATAAGAAATCTAGTTTATAAACTGTACTATGCTAAAAGTCCTGCTTTAGCACTAGCCAATTTAAATAACATCGTTCTACATGGTACAGCAAAAGACCTGCTAGAAGAAATCAACTATATCCAGAAAAAGAAACACTAAAATTTTAAAGTACATCATCTGAAGTACCAAACCATGTGTGTGTATGTTGCCGCAGAACTTTTTATAAAAGTAACACAAAAACTGTAGACCTATCATACAAAATAGAAGACAATGATTATTCTAAATGGTTTGAATTAGTTCTCTACCTTATAGCAGAAAACAAATACAAAATAACTGACCCCGTAATACTTAGCAGTTACTGCACTACAAAATTTGACAACAACCAAACTCCTTCTCGTGCTATCACAAATAATTTGGAATTATATCCACTACCAAAACCCCTTCAACAAATTAATTTATATGAGAGCATCATAATTCAAACAGTGCACCCATTTCAAGCAATAATACGCCTTCAACCAAAAACTGCAAAATTACCTCCCTCTGAATTAGTGAACGGTATTAGTGGAAAAGTAGTGTATTTACCATTATATCTAAAAGAAAATGTGCACACTCTAGGGGTGCAACGTCCAATGCAACAATCTTTAATTATCTTGGTAAATGGAGTACCTACAAAAGACAAAAAAAATTGGCAACAACTGGTAGATTTACATAAAGTTATAGAAGCCTTGCACTATCTTAAATAGAATAATGAATATTACAAAGAAATTAATATTGAAGAAAACTTGAAGGATACAACTGAAATAATTCAAGAGACACAAGAAGCTGGTCAATTTGAGCTCCTAGGTCCTGCTACAATATCAAACACTTTAGACCATTATACAATTCAACCATTGCACTCTAATGACACCATAGAAGATGCACTAGAAACATACCAAATGCGTCAAACAAAAGGATCACCAATCAGCACGTGGGAAAAAAGTATAGAAGCACGTGCTTTTCCTCTACTCTTTCCAACTGGCAAAGGAGGAAGGTACGATGATAGACCTATTCAAATATCAGCATCAGAATACCGCTCATTACGGATGTATTCTGAAGATCCCAGATTTAGACAAAATGTGGAATACATATTTCACCTACTCTTTGAAAGTGAACTAGCAACTTTATGTTACGGAGTTGCACACATATTAAAATCAGGATCACACTTTCAAAATATGACAGCTACACAATTATTACAAAAAGTTCAACAAAAAGATGAGGTTTTACAATCAAATATTGCAAATCTTTTAGCAAATATGTGTGGTACTAAAGAGTACTGGTTTCGACGTCACAGAGATGTACGTTGTATGATCAGAAACCTTGGCCCCCCCACTTGGTTTGTTACATTAAGGTGTGCAGAACATGCATGGGAAGATTTACATGATTTCCTACGCATATCAAACAAAAACAAAACAAACATATATATACTAACAACTGGAGAACTTTGTTCTCTGGATCCTGTTAATGTTTTAAGATATTTTCACCATCGCTTCATTGCTATGCTACATTTTATTTGTAATAAAACTGTTCCCCCTCTTGGAGAAATGCAACACTTCTTTTGGAGAAAAGAATACAAAGCCAGAGGAGCACCACATATCCACATGCTTTTATGGATTAAAGTTGCTTCTAAATTTGGTCAAGACAGTGATGCCACTGTTTTACAGTTTATTGAAAAATATGTCACTTGTGAAATTCCATCAGAATCCACAAATAGTGATCTTCATGCACAAATTTTACAATTTCAAAGACACAAATGTGGCAAATATTGTCGTCGCAAATACAAAAACAAAGGGAAATACTACACCAAATGCCGATTTGGTTTCCCTAGACCAGTTACAAATACAGGTCAAGTGAACAACCTCATGTTTTCAGTTAGACACAGTGTTAAAGGTAAGTCACCTAAAAATACATATTACATAAAAAGAAAAGAAGAAGAAAAATATATCAATGATTACAATGCAATCATTGCTCACTTATGGAATGAAAACATAGATGTGCAGTACATTGCAGACAATTCTACTGCAGTTGCACGATATGTCACAGCATACTTAACCAAAGCAGAAAAGACAGAGCAGCAAGACCTCTGGAAAGACCTGTCATCAGATAAAACAGTATCTCAGAAAGTATACAGCTTGGGCATAAAAATACTGTGCCATAGAGAGTGTGGATCCTATGAAGCAGCTGATCGTTTAACTGGTACTGCATTGTGTGGTAAATTTGAAAATATAGTATGGCTAAGTCTTAGTCCAGCTAAATATAGAAAAAGAGTTCTAAAATCATATGAAGATATAGAAACAATAGCCAAACATGATCCCAACAGCCAAGACATTTTAAAAAACTATTTATTGGACACATACTACCCAAACAGGAGTACCACTTTGGAAACCATGTGTCTATACCACATAGCCCAAAACTACACATACAAAAATAATATAAAACCTGATGAAAAAAACGGTAAATACAGAGTGACAAACTGTGAAGGCAGCTTAGTTAAACTCACTAAACCAAATTTAATTAATCATATCAAATTGTCATTAAAGACTCCTCAACATAAAGAAGTATATTACATGTCCCTGCTACAACTCTTCAAACCATGGAGAAAAGAAGAACAAATACTAGATAACTATGACTCATATGAGGATGCTTTCAAAGCAAATGAAAGCACTATAACTGATGTAAACTTTACACAGTACAAAACAATGTTGCACAATGAACAGCAACACGAAGAAGAATTCGAAGCCCAACTAGATAAGGACACTCCTGACAGTAGTCAACCTTCTGTAACAGGAAGCCAAGAACCACTGGGAGAACCACTAATAACAACTGAGGCAGAATTAGCTATGATAGAAGTAGAAAACACCATGGGCCTCATTACAACCTGCCAGTCCGGGACCGTGCAAAATCCGTGATGGCGGTAAAAACGTTTCCGTGTCCGCAAGGGTGCGGAAAAACCGCACGATTACACGCTGTCGGTCGCGCGCACCACACGGACTCGGAAACGTTGTTACCGCCGTCACGGAATACCCCACGGAAATGGAAATAACGAAGCCACAAGTGGCGCAAAACCCGTTTCCGCCTCCGCCGCCACGGACACGGAACCGGAAATACCATGATCGCCAAAACAGGAAACAGAGAGGCGGCCATCATATAAAAGCACAATCCATTGCCATCCAGAGCCAGCACAAGCACAATCCTGACTCTGAGAAGCCAAAAGGGACCACTAGCATGTCTGCCAGGATTCCTGCTCAGAGGCAGCGCAAACAGCGCTTCAGCGAGGCGGAGCTAACCGTCTTGGTGGAGCACATTGTGGACAATGCTGAGATGCTGTTCAGCGCCGACCAACGGCGTGCCACACAGCAGCGGAGGAAGGAGGTGTGGGCCGAAGCTGCACGCAAGTGCACCGCTGTGGGCGTGGCAGTGAGGAGCGTGAAGGACTGCCACAAGCGTTGGGACGACCTGAGGCTGAGGGTACGCAACCTCATTTCCACGCACCGCCAACGCAGCAGTGGGACAGGCGGAGGACCCCCTTCCCCACTGAGGCTGCAAGCATGGGAGGAGCGTTGCAGCAGCGTCCTCCACCTAGAGGGAATCCATGGGATTGGGCAGGCTGAGGCAGGAGTGAGCCCACCTGCAGATGCCGGTAAGTGCCCAAACATGAATGCCACATGTAAATATGCAGTTGTGAGTACTGGGCCAAAGGACCCATTAACAACCCCCCCCCCCAGGCAGTGCATGTGTGGGCCAAAGGACCCATTAACAACCCCCCCCCAGGCAGTGCATGTGTGGGCCAAAGGACCCATTAACAACCCCCCCCCCAGGCAGTGCATGTGTGGGCCAAAGGACCCATTAACAACCCCCCCCCCCAGGCAGTGCATGTGTGGGCCAAAGGACCCATTAACAACCCCCCCCCAGGCAGTGCATGTGTGGGCCAAAGGACCCATTATGATCCGTATGGCAACCAATATCACTGAATGCAGACACCAGCAATCAGATGCATGTGACTAACACTATTCAATGTACAATCTAAATGACGCATGTGATGCACCCATCTGCCACCACAACAACACTAATTGCATGCCCTTTGTGTCCCCACAGCCGTTTCAAGTGACAGTGATACTGCACAACAGGCCAGCCAATCAGCATCGGCAAGTACACTAGCCACCGCCACCACACAGGAGGATGCTGCCGGCAGTTCTGCACCTCTGGCCACATTACCAGCCACCACAGATGTGCATCACACCACCACCACCACCAACATCCCCACCATCTCCACACTGGCTGAGTCCAGACAGGTGCCACAGGAACCTATCATGGCCACCCAACAAAACACCGAAGGCAGCAGCACTGCAGAGGGGGCGGCCTGCAGTGATAACAGTGCCCCGCAAGAGCACTCGGAAACAGGGCCACAGGGGGAGATGCCCACATTGGAAGACCTGGGCTCCTTCCATGAGCTGGGGTTCAGCCCCACTTCACTGGGGAGTCCCATGAGGTCGCCCACCCCATCCATGGCCGAACTGAATGCCCGCATGCAGCGGATGGAGGACCAGCAGGCTACCCTCACCCAGCTGGTGGAGAGGCAGCTAGAGGAATCCAGGCTGCAGAGGGAGAGCTACAGCGCCTCAGTGCGTCGCCTGTCGAGGTCCATTGGACGCTTTGCGAGCACCATAGTGACCCTTGCACGCCATGTGCGGGAGGGCAATGACCACACCTCCAGGCTTGTGGAGGCCATGTTGGTTGGCCAACAGGCAAATCTGGCACGGATGCCCTCAATCCCTGATTCTGGCCAATCAAACACTACCACCCCATCCAGCTCCACTACTGCCAGTCCAAGGAGGCGCTCGAGTAGGCTAACGGGTCCCTTGGGCAAGGTTGCACAGAAGCGCACACGGAAGTGATGGCATGTGTGTGGGGCAGTGCAGGACACATGTGGACTACAAGGGTGTGAGAGGGGTGGTCACGTTTGGGTGGTGGGGTAGGTAGTTTTGGGGGTTTGGACAATGGGCTCTGGGTGGGGGTGGGCACGTTTGGGTGGTGGGTGGCCCCGGGTGTACAGCTTCCCTAACCAATGCACCTTCTTCCCTGTTGTTATTACATCAATACATCACCATTTCAAATCAAGACATACATGTGTGGACATTGATCATTTATTTTGCAGTGCAACTATTAATTCATTGTCGTCACCATGTTTGTGCATTACTGTGAATGTGCTGTGACCCAAAAGTAAATGCGAATCAGGGCATCCCGTGCTCTCTGGCCATCATGTGCACCCCCAGGGGGAGGCGGTGCCATCCCATCCCCATCTCCATCTCCATCCCCATCTCCATCCCCATCTCCATCCCCATCTCCATCTCCATCCCCATCCCCATCCCCATCTTCCTCATCTGCGTCTGGTGGCATTGGGATGTTCCTGCGCAGGCATATATTGTGCAGCATGGCACATACCAGCGTGATTTTGCCCGTCTTCACTGGGCTGTACAGCAGTGATCCGCCAGATCTGCTCAGACAGCGGAAACGGGCCTTCAGCAGTCCAAATGTCCTCTCAATCATTCCACGTGTGCGGATATGTGCCCTATTGTATGCCTCTTCATGCCTGTTCCTTGGTCTCCGTACAGGTGTCATCAACCATGGCGTGAGTGCATATCCCGCATCACCTACATGGGATGTAGATGGGGGAACATGTCAGTGTTAGTGGCATCATGTCCTCATCTGCTGCTGTGCATTCTTGTATCATCATTCATTCATGCATATGAACCATGCAGTGTCTGGAGGTATGTTTTGGCCATCACGAGGAATGTCGCTGACTGCATATGGGCCTACACATTTACTTGCATGTTTGCTGTGCCCTGCGGGTGACATTTGATTGTGTGCATGTCATGGTGCAGTGCTGTCCACACATGGCAGAGTGACTTCACTGTACGGAAGTAGTAAATACTCGTCGTATCATTTACACGCCTCTCGTGCATTTTGGGGCAGTGTTTCAATTGAGGGTGGGTGTCTGCAGTGGCACAGGGTTCATGGGACAGTGACGGGATTGGCTGTGGCAGTGTGTGCACGGGCACATTGTGGTGCCCTGTCATGTCTTCCTTCATGATGTTTGGCATCCGCTGTGTATTTGGTAGATGGAAGGGGGGTGATGCATGTGCGGTCACAGCGGCACACTCACAATGCTCATTGCCTGGACACACACACACCACTCCGACAGGGTTGTAGCATCGTCAGCTGTACTCACCCAATAGCCACGTGCTTTGTCCGGCATAGCGTTCCATGTACCGTGGCAACGTGGAATTCCGCAGTACCATTGAGTCATGTGATGAGCCTGGGAAACGTGCGCAGCAGTGTGTAATCAGTTGCATGGCATCACAGACCATCTGGACATTCAAAGAGTGATACTGTTTCCTATTGCGGAACACCGCCTCAATTGCATGTGGTACTGTCAGCTCGACGTGGGTGCAGTCAACTGCGCCTATGCAATTTGGCATGCCTGCTATGGCATGGAAGGCCAACTTGGTGGCAATGACCCCGGGGAGGGTGCGGGGTAGGGCTATGTGTTCCGACACATGGCGCAACATGGCATCCAGTACCTGTACCAGGACTTTTGAGAAGCACGGTTGTGATATGCCGTGCAGCTCACCAACCGTGTGTTGATAGGTGCCAGTGCCAAGGAAATGCAGAACTGAGACAACCTTCAAGAGGGGGGGGATGGCAGTGGGGGTGTCAATTAGGCTGCTGATGTTGTCCTCAATCATGGCGGTGATGTGCAGGATTGTTGCACGGTCCAGCCGGTATAAGGTGTGGATCTGTCCTGGGGTGAGGTTCCAGGGTGAGGCCCTGATGCGTGGTATTGGTGGCTGGCGGCGGGGTCGGGCTGGCTGGGCAATGGGGTTTGCCATGGCTGCAGGGTTGGCTGGTTGCCGCCTGCGCCTCCTCCGCCTACGCCTCCTCCTCTGCGCCATTGCTGCCACCATGTGCAGTACTGCCTGTTGGTTGAGTAGGCCCAGTCCCAGTGCTACTAGCCCTGCTGCCTGCATGGTTCTGTGTTGTGTTGGGCTGGGTGTGGCCCTTTTGTAGGCTCCCAGTGGCCTGCTAGGTCCAGCTGGGCTGATTTGGTGCACCTGTGCCCTGATTCAGTTCAGCCGGCAGTGTATAACGCCATGTTCGCGGTGGCGGCGGTTCCGCCACCGTGATCACGGTGTTTCCGCCATTTTTTTCCCGGTATTTCCGTGTCCGCGCTAGTTGTGATGCTCACGGTGTTTCGTGTTGCCGGTAACGGAGGGGTTTCCGTGCAGGCGGAATTAAGGGGAACCCTATTTCCGCGGTGGCGGTTTAGGGTGGTGCTATTACCGGGGCCGCGGGTCATGATTGCGCGGACATGCAAACGGTGCCGGTATGGTTTTACCGGCAGTGTTAATTCCGGACCGGAGTACTTGTAATGAGGCCCCATGTGTCAGTATGAAGATAAAGAAGACTTAACTATACTACAATCAAAATTAAACAATGAGCAACATAGCATTTTTCAAGAAGTAACAAAAGAAATTGCGCATGGTGTACAAAATGAAAACAAAGAATGCACCTGCCAAAATTACAAACCTATACTATTGTACGTCAGTGGTGAAGCTGGTTCTGACAAAACATTCCTAATCAAAATCATCAGTCAGTTCCCTCAACAATTGACAAACAACAAACTGTCAGCTGTTGTCACTGCCCCCACAGGTTTAGCTGCCTACAACATAGGTGGTGTCACTTTACACTGATTACTACTCCTGCCAGTAGAACACCAAAACAAATTAGACTATTACAAAGTTTCTACACAAGCCGCAATGGAACTACGCAGAGTATTGAAACAAATGAAAATGCTACTAATAGATGCAGTGAGCATGGTGTCCAACCTAATGTTGGCTTTGATTCACCTCAGATTACAAGAAGTACTCAAAACACACTATGAAGAGCTCTTTGCAGGAAAGCACATTATTGTTTTCGGAGATCTTCTTCAATTGACACCAGTAAAAGGTGAGCCTATTTTCAAAACACTAGGACACAAACTCTGCCCTAAAACTGTTGGCAGCATTGGAAATGTAAACCTTTGGTAACATTTCCAATACAGAGAATTAACAGAAAACATGCGGCAAACTGCAGATCTCACTTATGCCAACATCTTAAAAAGTATCAGAGTTGGTATACTTTCTAAAGAAGCAGAAGCAATATTGAAAACCCGGCACATTCATGCACTTTATGGTGATAATGCATGTGCTACAGATGTTATGGAACAATTAGCCCACAAAAATGTCAATTGTATGGCCTTAATGCCAACTCTTGCAAGCTGTTTCAAATCCAATGAAATAATGTTAAGTAAAGAAATGCAACCAATAATGGAAATTAGCGCCACAGAAAAACTAGATGTACATGGTATGACACTACCCATGTGTGACCAAGCCACAACAAGACTAAATAGTTTAGAAAAATCAATTTCAAACACAGCAGGCTTGGAAAAGATATTAAAATTATCCTTAAATTGCAGAGTAATGCTTAAACCTAACCTTGACGTGGACCAAGGACTAGTTAATGGAGGACTGGGTACAGTTGTTGGCTTTCAAACATACCCACGTGACAACAAAATTCAGTTTGTCAATATTCTCTTTGACAAACTTTCAGAAGTAAAAAGGATAGGACGGTCAACAGCACGATTCCTTCTCTTCAAAGACATGTATGTACGCAGAGAACAATTTTCTCTAACTATTGCATACGCAGTCACCATTCATAAATCACAAGGTCTTATCCTAGACAAAGCAATGATAGACATTGGTAACACAGTCTTTAAAGAAGGCATGAGCTACATAGCACTATCACGCTTACGTACACTTGACGGTCTATTTCTAATCAACTTTGATGCAAGTAAAGTAAACGCTGATATTCCTTGCATTTTAGAATACAATAGACTTCGCTTACTATACACCCCCCATCTAAACACATATTCTGTACCACAAACAGTAAAACGTTGTAAAAGAAAACTAAATCAAACAGAAATGCAACAGGATGTCACTGCAAATCCTCCAAAGAGAGTAAAAGAAACTAAAACTTCATCAAGTACCACAAACATAAAAGAACCCATTAGGGAAAGTAAACCAGGTACTTCATCAAAGAAGGAAGACAAACAAAAAAAAAAATCAATCAGATAAAGAACTACCTGTACCATTTAAACTCTCTAATATAGTTGGAGTAAGTTGCTACGCAAATGTAGCAATGAATGTTCTATTTCAATTGCCACCAATTGTTGACAACATTTACTTACACAGTACAGACCAATTGTGTTTGCAAATGTTAGTACTTCACAGAAAAGCAACAAATAATCCTGACAACACGTATAGTGTTTATGGAATAAGACAACAATTGGACTACTGTGCTGGAATGGTTAAATTCACTATAAACTCACAGGAAGATCCACAAGAATTTCTAATGTACTTACTACAAGTAAAAACGGAAACATACCTATAAATGAAATCTTCCAGATTTCATACATGTGGAAACATACATGCACTCTCTGCAACAATGTGACACAAGAAGAAATCCCCAATGAACGCTTCATATATATATATATCAATACCTAATTGTTAATCCATTCCATTTCAGCAACTTGTACAAAATGCAAACCATGGTAGATTATGTACTACCTGCAATTCGGATGAATGCTCCACGTTAGTAATACAAACACATAGTAAATACGTAATACTAATGCTTCTACGTTACAATGCAGATGGTACCAAAAACAACTGCAAGCTGACTGGATTCACACATGGTCAAATATCACTTGGTAAGAAAACCTCTTCACAACAATAGGTATAACCTACCACGCAGGAGCCACAACCAATTCAGGGCACTAAACTGCATATATAAAAAAGAAATGTGGATGGTTTGAATGTAATGATAGCACCATTACTCTAAAGCAGAGATTACCAGCAAATCTTACAAACGCTTATTTAATGTTCTTAAAACCAAAATTTGACAACTAAACTGTACTTAAACCTTAAGTAAACTTGTAGTAAAAAAATATGAACTGTTAGAATATTCCAAAAGCTATCTAACTGCCCAAAGATTCTACAACAACTAATCAGATAAATGAACATCACTAAATTAGAGCAAAAAATAGACAGTTAGAATACGCCAATTGGTATCTAACTGTCCCAAAATTTAACAATATCCAAACAGACAAATCAATACCACTAAAATATATAAAAAAAATAGACAGTTAGAATACGCCTACTGGTATCTAACTGCTCCAAAATTTTACAATATCCAAACAAATAAATAATATGTTACTGCTCCAAAAAACTGCAACAAGCCAATGTATAAAGCATTAGCTAGAAACAAGAAGTGAACACTGAAAACAAACAAACAAATAAACTGTAGCATAACAGAAAAAGGTTTTTTTTTAAATCCAACATGGATTTTTTTTTCTCCCACAGACCCAATGATTTTAGCAACAAACACAGAAACTGAACAAATTGCACAGTACTCTGGTTTGTAATCTACTAAATATGAGGGTAAAAAAAAAAGTTGATTATACAATGTAATAAGTCATTACAAAATACTAATACTAACATGCTATTTTCTTTTATCACAGAAATGAACAAGACATACATGTACTCCAGTTACTAAACCAAAGAGTGAGTATATTATAATAAGTACAAACATCGCAGCATATCACACCCATAGTGGCTTATAACTTTGTTCCTTTAATTTTGTTTTTGACCCAAAGTTATAAGCCACTATGAGTGTGATATGCTGCGGTGGTTGTGGCCAGGGCATAGAGTGTTGGGTGCATGGCCAAATGGCCATGCAGCCAACACTCTATGCCCTGGCCACAACCACCGCAGCATATCACACTCATAGAGTGAAACATTTCAACTATGGCCTGTGGAAACTTTTAATGTCCACGGACAAAATGAGTGTTCTTAGAACACTTTCAACTTGCCAGCGAACAATACGGACAGCGTCCTCAGAACACCCCAATTTTTTTATTTGCGAACATTTCAGGACACTGCAAGTGTTCTTATTACACATTCAACTTGCCAGCGAACAATACAGATAGCGTCTTCAGGACACCCCCTACGAACATTTCAGGACACCACGAGTGTTCTTAGAACACTTTCAACTTGACAACAAACAATACGGACAGCGTCCTCAGAACACCCCCATTTTGTTTATTTGCGAACATTTCAGGACACCGCGAGTGTTCTTAGAACACATTCAACTTGCCATCGAACAATACGGACAGCGTCCTCAGGACACCCCCATTTTGTTTATTTGCAAACATTTCAGGACACTGCGAGTGTTCTCAGAACACATTCAACTTGCCATCGAACAATACGGACAGCGTCCTGAGGACACCCCCATTTTGTTTATTTACGAGCATTTCAGGACACCACGGCTGTTCTTGAACACATTCAACTTGCCAGAGAACAATACGGACAGCGTCCTCAAGACACCCCCATTTTGTTTATTTACGAACATTTCAGAACACCGCGAGGGTTCTTAGAACACATTCAACTTCACATCGAACAATATGGACAGCGTCCTCAGGACACCCCCATTTTGTTTATTTACGAACATTTCAGGACACCACGAATGTTCTTAGAACACATTCAACTTGCCAGAGAACAATACGGAGAGCGTCTTCCGGACACCCCCTATGAACATTTCAGGACACCGCAAGTGTTCTTTGAACACTTTCAACTTGACAACGAACAATACGGACAGCGTCCTCAGAACACCCCCATTAAGACCTCCATTTTGTTTATTTGCAAACATTTCAGGCCACCGCGAGTGTTCTTAGAACACATTCAACTTCCCATCAAACAATACAGACAGTGTCCTCAGGACACCCCCATTGTGTTTATTTACGAACATTTCAGGACACCACAAGTGTTCTTAGAACACATTCAACTTGCCAGAGAACAATACGGACAGTGACTTCAGGACACCCCCATTTTGTTTATTTACGAACATTTCAGGATACCGCAAGTGTTCTTAGAACAGTTTCAGCTTGCTTGCGAACAAAACTGACACATATTGCATCCTCAGAACACCCCCCCCATTTAGTTTATTTAGAACATTTCAGAACAGCAGTGCTGTCCGCAGACAAATCAAACACAACAAGAGCATCTACTACATAAAAAAACACAACATTTAACCTATCTCTTACTCTCCCACCCTCCCCAAACACTCTTACACACCAACACACTCTACTAAATACAAATTTTAAACCAAGTTTCACCGCGCTGTCCGTGGACGTCCGCAAATCCAAGATGGCGGGTGCTACGGAAAATCTGATGCGATTCAAGCTCCACGCCGTCCAATCAGTGAACACGTTGCATGTCCGCGGACATCACGCAAGCCGATTGGCCCATCAGGACACTGTCCACGGAGCGAACAGGGAAGTGTGTCCGCGGACCGAACACAGATATCACTACTTTTTTATGACCTACTTTTTGGTCATTTTAAAAAAAACTACTGGACGGATTTTCACCAAATATGCAAAAGCTTGCTTTCGGGACCAAGCCGCTACTCCTTGTCCAAATTTGGTGAAAATCCATCCAGCGGTTTGGGCTGTAGGCGTGAGCAAAGTTTTTTCTCCATTCAGTCTATGGGAAAAAAAAATTGGGATCCCCCCCTATAACTTTGCCCTCCCTGGACCAAACCTCACCATACTTTGCAAAAAAATTCAGAGTGGGCCATATACTTTTTGCAAAGTTTGGTGTGGATTCGTCCAGGGGGAGCAAAGTTATAAGCCCCCTAAAAAGTGCTCTTCCTATGGAAACAGCAATTTAACCATAACTACATGGCCACTACTCTGGATAAAGAGGAGGAGCTGCCAGTAGATTGGATACTCAACGTATGTACAGAGGGGTGTGAGATGCCCTCAGCGCCACCCACACCATCTGAAACGAAAACTGAAGACAGTAAGGACAAAGGGTTATACCCGTTAAGAGAGCTTAAAGCAGCCACAGGGTACAGCAACCCAGCATATGAGGCACCTACGCAAAGTAGTGACGAAAATCCAGATAAAGATAGAGATAGAGATATCACCTCCAGAGTCCTGAGGGACAAGGAGAGATGCTAGAAAGAGAGAAAGATCAGACACAAGCGAGTACATCTCTCGATACAGAGAGAGAAGGCAAACGATGGAAAGGGAATGAAGATAGAACTGATGAGAAAGACTCACATAGAATGAATGGATAGGAGGTCAGATTTTATTGAAACTCGATGATAAAGGCATTGATGACCCGAAACAGAAGGAGAAGCTAGATGATATACAGAGAGGGGAGAAGGAGAAAGAAAAACGATTGAGAGATGAAAGAGTAAGGAAGAAAGATAGACGGAGACGAGAACAGTTATATCAAGAAGAGCAAGAAAGATAACACGATCGTAAACAGAGAGTAGCCAATGAGCAAGACAGACAGGAACAGCGAAGGATAGAGGAAGAACAGAAGATATGAGAGAAAAGAATAAAGAGACAAAGGGATGAGGAATTTCGAAGGGCAAACGAACGTAGAGACGCAAAGAAAGAGGAAGAAGAGAGGGTTAGAGAAGAAGCGTGGAAGCGCTGAGAGTTCGATGATGATGTGGAACGTAAGCGAAGACAGAGAGCACGCAATCTTGAATATCTGGAAAGGGAGGTAAAAAAAAGTGAGCCAGTAGTAGATTGGAAAGATATGAAAGAATTATTTCCTGAGTACGATTCAGTATCAGGCACGTCTAGGACAAATATCGAGGATGTCTTCGACACCAGAAGCATCAGACAGACGATCGATAGAATATATGATGAAATAGGGCTAGAACAAGTACCCCAAGGGGAGGAGGAAGATGAGCGCCTGGAGAGCACTCAGCTTTACGACACTGAGGACATCTCCTGAATTAGTGGGAACAGGGAACTGTCCCTAGAAAGATTGGAAATAAGTAAGAACAAAGATGATGCAAGAAGTTGCACAAGTTGGGCGCAGACAATGTCTGATGCTGAAAGAGAGGAGAAAGAAGAAAAGGAGAGAGAAAGAAGGCACAGAAAACAAGTCCCAGGAGGGAAAGGGATAAATTGGTCAGACTCTAGAGGATCTGCATCAAGGGCATCAGAAACAGCCACACAGTCAGACCGACATGAAAAAGTATCTCACGGTCAAAGGGGGGTGTCTCCACCACCCTATGTGAGCAGGCTAAGGACATTGCCAGATAGGCGGTGTGTGGGAACATTACCCCTGCAATAGATAGGAGAACAATGAGAGAAGAGAGAGAGGGCTATGTGTCCCAATTTCTGTTGCTTGAGAAAGGTGGAGCAAGACCACAGTATATTCCATGGCCACACATGGATCGGGAAAACTTGAAAAATAAGCTTCCAATGTTGACATCGGGAGTCGGAAAATATATACACGAGTTAGAAAAAATGAGAACACGTTAGCTATAGGGGATATCAAAGGTCTCTTAATCGCCATACTTGGTGATAGAGCAGACGATGTGTGTACACGGGAAGGTTACCCTGGTGTGACCACAGTCAATAATGCGCATGACGGAGCTCCATTTAACAATTGCAGAGCCACGGTATGGAAAGCGTTAAGCTTATTATATCTGGATACTTGCGACATGGGAGCTATAATGACACGTAAAATGAAAGAGTCAGAAGACCCATTAATTTACATTCAGAATTTCCAAGACGCATGGGTACTCGAGACTCAGGAATCTTGGGGGAAATCTATACCCGTGTTCTACCATATATTATGCCAAGGGCTGCCAGAGCCGGTACAGAAACAGCTCAAGAAATTGGTAGGAATCGAGGCCAAACTGTGGTCAGAAATACAGCTGACCACGGCACACTATTGCAGGCTACTGTATGAAAAGAATCGCAAAAAAGAAACTGTACGAAAGGGTAAAGAGGCAAAATTAGTACAGAAAAAAATGTCAAAATACGCCCTTGAAGGAGCAATGATAACTAGCGCAGATGGATCGAATACTCAACAAGTTAATAATCCACAGCAGAAAAATCGGGGCAACACTGGGTTTTACCCCAGGGGAAGAGGATTTAGAGGACATGGATGGCAGAGTAATCAGGGAGGTTTTCGAACTAATCAGGGAGGCTTTCAAAACATGCAAAATGGCAACCAAGATATGTCAAATGGGCAAATGATCAGACCACCGCCAGTATATTGGTTGTGTGGGATGATAGGGCAGTTAGTGCGCACATGCAGAAATCAAGGCATGATGCAAAACGGCCAAGGAACAGGAGCAGGTATGGTGAATCCACCTGTGTTTTTACAGTAGGGCGAAATGGAGTTGCACAGAATCACACGGTGCAACTTCAAATGCCAGGAGCACAGCAAGGCTTGCAACATCGGAATTCGATGAGATTTCCACAAGCACAGACTCAACAGTCACCGATGCAGCTGTCACAGACAGTAAGTATAGGACAGGCCATGAACCCTGGAATGAGGAATAACACTGGTGATGGGGGAAGTCCATTCACACTGGGTGGGACAAAATTATATATGGACTATGACAGCTCACTGGGAACCCTGATGTGTTCTATCCTATCAGTGACTCCAGACCCTTACCAGGAACCAAGGGTGGATGTCATTGTAGGGGATAAAGAATATTCCTTCCTAGTTGACACGGGTGCAACACGTTCGTGTATACTTGAAGATAAAATTTCCTTGTCCGGCAATGCTATAAAAACTCAGAGCTTCACAGGAGCTACCAGTCATGTTCCTTTTGCTAACTCACTCCGAGTCTCTATAGCAGAATGTGATTTATTTATTTATTTATATTTATATAGCGCGCAAGAAGCCCAGGCGCATTGAGGCGCTGTTACTTGCAATAACTTAGTTACATGGTACAGGCATGAAAGCGATTGATAACACATTATGAATACTACAAGATATCATACTGTTGTTACAGATATTGCATTGGGACGTATATTACAACATATATGATAAGTATTCGTGCTGGTGTGTCGGGTCTTATGTGAAGAGGGTAGTTTTCAGAGTTTTGCGGAAGGTGGTGAGGGAGGCCACCCCTCGGATAGTGGGAGGTAGGGCATTCCAGTGAGTGGGCGCTAGATAGGGGAAGCTGGATCCGCCCGCTTTTACTCTTTTTACTAGTGGCACCGAGAGCATGTTGGTGTACGGTGATCTGGTTGGCCTGGTAGTGGAGACGGGGTGGATCCTTTGAGAGAGGTATGCTGGAGCAGTGAGGTGAATGCACTTGTGGGTCAGTGTCAGGGCTTTGAATACGATCATTTCCTTTATTGGGAGCCAGTGGGCTAGTTTTCTGGCTTCAGAGATGTGTTCTCTTTTAGCAATACCTTGGGCTGCCCGGAGAGCATTGTTCTGTATTACTTGTAGTCCCTCTAAGTTTTTGTTGGAGGTTCCTAGAAAGAGTACGTTGCAGTAGTCTAGCCTAGAGCCGGTGATGGCTCTGGCTATGTTGGTGCAGTTCTCTTTGGAGAGAAAGGGTCTGACTGCGTTGATAGGTTTGGCATGATATGCAGCTGCTGAGGCTATTGCGCTGACTTGTCTATCCATGGATAGGCTGGAGTCCAGGTAGACTCCCAGAGTTTTGACAGAGTCGGAGACCGGAATTTTAATGGAGTCAATGGTGAAGTGGCTGAATTGGGCATCTAGATTTTTTAGTGTGTCGGGGGAACCTACCAGGAGGAGTTCTGTCTTGTCAGAATTGAGGCATAGACCGTTGTCTGCCATCCAGGCTTGGATGGTGTTGTAGAGGTTGTTGAGGGTCAGGGAGTCAGTGTCATAGTTCCCTGTGAGAGTGAGGAGGATCTGCGTGTCGTCGGCGTAGTTGGTGTAGGATATGCCCATAGCATCGAGGATGAGGAAGAGGGGTCGTGTGAAGATGTTGTATAGGGTGGGGGAGAGACAGGAGCCTTCGGGTACACCACAAAGTATAATGGTTGGTGATGCGGCGGCTAGGTCAGAGAATACTTGCATGGTTCTGTCTTGTAAGAAAGAGGTGATCCAGGCTGTGGCCTCTGGGGAGAATTTGGCAGTGGAGGAAAGGTGGTGGCATAAGACACTATGATCCACGAGGTCGAAGGCCGCGGATAGGTCAAGGAGTAGGAGAAGTGCTGGTTTACCCAAGTCTCTAGCATCATCCATCTGGTTTTTCAGGTCAAGTAGGGCGGTTTCGGTCCCGTGTCTGGGGCGGAAGCCAGATTGGCGGAGTCCAAGGAGTTTGTTCTCTTCAATGAAGTGCTGGACCTGCAGGTAGGCTGCTTTGTCCAATATTTTGAGGAGGAATGGGACAGTGGTGATGGGTCTGTAATTGTTCGGTGAGGTGGGATCGAGAGTTTGCTTTTTCAAAAGAGGGCGTACCCAAGCTTCCTTGAGGGAGGCGGGGACTTTCCCTGTGGTCAAGGAGGCATTCACAAAGGCTGTTAGGAAGGGAGCTAACGCTTCCGTGCAGTCTTTGAAAATGGAGGCTGGGCATACATCGCCTTTGCAGTTAGAGGGTTTGATGTTCCTCATTATGTTGATGATGTCTTTTTCCTGAATGGGTTTGAAGGAGAAGTGTAGGGGGGGATCCGGGGCAGGTGGTGGGAAGGGGATATGCTTATTGGGTAAGGCTTGTTTAGTGTCTAGTATTTTGTTTTTGAGGAGGCTTAATTTGGTTAGCATGGCCGTTTGTATTTCATTACACCAGTCTTTGTCTTTGATGAAATTCTGGGGGGCGGGAGTGGGTGTCTCGAGCTCCCTGAAAATGGCAAAGATTTCTTTTGTGCTAGATTGGGCTTCCGAGATTCTGTATTCAAAGGATTTGGCCTTTGCTTGGGTGATTGCCTTTTTGTATTTGGTGGATAGGGCTTTAAAGATCATCTTGTCTTTTTCAGAGTGGGACGTTTGCCACTGTGTGAGTGCGGCTTTTTTCTCATTTCGGAGTGTGAGGAGGTCAGGGGTGAACCAAGAGTTGGAGTGGGTAGTTGCGAGGTTTGAGAGGGGCAATGGAGTTGATAGCTGCTTTAATGGCAACATCATAGGTTGTTGCGAGTGTTTCTGGGTCTGATGAAAAAGGTGGTCTGAAGGCTGGGCCTTGGAGGAAGGGCAGTAGCCTTTCCTTCGTGAGCTGGCGGGAGCTTCTGGCGAGGCAGGGTGGGAGCGGTTGAGGTGAGGGGGCAGCAGGAGAGCTAGTGGTGAGGATGCTAAAGGTGATGATGTGGTGGTCAGACCATGGGGTGGGATTGTTTCCTGTGATGATGAGTGGGCAGTTGTGCTGTGCTATCCAGTCGAGTGTTCTGCCCTGGGTGTGAGTTGGGCTCAGGATGGTGTTCTTGTAGCCTAGAGCATTGAGGGCAGAGTCAAGGGATTTGGCTGCTACGTCCTTGCTATCCCAGAGCCCTAGGTTGACATCCCCAAGGAGAATGGCTTTAGACTGTTTTTTGAGGTTGTCAGAGAGGAGGTGGATGAGAGAGGCTTGAAAGTCTCCTGTTGGGCCTGGAGGGCGGTAGACAGTGTGTACAGTAATGGTGCAGTGGGGAGAGAGGGTTATTTTGACTTGGAGGTAGTCGCTGTTGTTGTTGGTCAGGGGTTTCTCTACCTTTCTGATAGAGAGGCAGTCTTTGGCAATAATTGCTACACCTCCACCTTTGGACAGGCGATCTTGTCTAGTAATGGAGTAGCCAGGGGGTAGGGCGAGGGAGAGCGCGGGGCCGGAGGCCTCATGTAGCCATGTTTCTGAGATCATGAGTAGATCCAAGTCCTTGGAGGTTAGGAGGTCGTGGATGTCTAGAGCGTGGGCATTGATGGACCTAGCGTTAATCATGGCGCATTTCAGGTGGGGTTCAGTAGTGGCTGGGGGGGGTTCATGATGAAAGAGGGTGAGGTGGAGGGGGGGCTGCGCTCTGGGTGTTAGGGGAGATAAACAACACAGATTTGACACTGGGGGGTTCATTTTCAGAGGTAGTGGACACATGTGGCATAGCATTTGGCACAACAGCATTCAAAATGGTGGTAGAAGAATTGCATACCGCAGGTTTTACACTGGGGGGCTCATTTTCAGAGGTAGTGGACACATGTGGCATAGCATTTGGCACAATAGCATTCAAAATGGTGGTAGAAGAATTGCATACCGCAGGTTTTACACTGGGGGGTTCGTTTTCAGAGGTGGTGGACACATGTGGCATAGCATTTGGCACAATAGCATTCAAAATGGTGGTAGAAGAATTGCATACCGCAGGTTTTACACTGGGGGGCTCATTTTCAGAGGTAGTGGACACATGTGGCATAGCATTTGGCACAATAGCATTCAAAATGGTGGTAGAAGAATTGCATACCGCAGGTTTTACACTGGGGGGCTCATTTTTAGAGGTAGTGGACACATGTGGCATAGCATTTGGCACAATAGCATTCAAAATGGTGGTAGAAGAATTGCATACCGCAGGTTTTACACTGGGGGGCTCATTTTCAGAGGTAGTGGACACAAGTGGCATAGCATTTGGCACAATAGCATTCAAAATGATGGTAGAAGAATTGCATACCGCAGGTTTTACACTGGGGGGCTCATTTTCAGAGATGGTGGACACATTTGTAGTCACATTCGTTATGGGGGCAGTACAGTAATACAAAGAGTTAAGTACTTTGTTGGTCGCTGTGATGGTAGTACATGTAGTGGATGCAGGCTTTGAGGTTTTGCGGGGGAGCCTGGCCTTATCAGCGAGTATAGCGGGTTGTACAGTTCGTGAGCATAGCCGTGTATTACGGGTGCTTGTGGGGATGGGCTGTGAGTTGATGTTGGTTTGCAATGTACGTGCGCGCAACCTGATGCGCCTTGAGGTACAGCATTGGATAGGGAGAAGCTTGCAGGGGTGGTGCTTCTTACCTTCTAGGCACGGCATCGGAATTGGGCACACGGCAGACGAGCAGCGAAGAGCTGCAAAGAGCACAGGAGGCCTTTTCTCCTGGCCTTCTCTCGTCGGCTTTGCCTCTCGGCCCACTCCCCCTCCATTTAAAGCAGGAGGGGAGGGGCGGGCGGGCCGACGTAGCAAATCAGGACCTTGGGCTGCGGCGGTGAACTTCGTGGCTCCAGCTGATCCTATTGTTGTAGCTGGAGTCATGGAGATGCAGGCATCCATCTTAGATGGAACTGAGTCGGCTGAACACGCGGCCGTGGGCGGGCTGGAGCAGCAGCCTGCTCCGAAAGAAAAGTAAACAGCTGATCTGGATTCCAGCTGGTGGGGGCGGAGAAGTGCTTGCAGCGGAGCTGCAAAGAGCACAGGAGGCCTTTTCTCCTGGCCTTCTCTCGTCGGCTTCGCCTCTCGGCCCACTCCCCCTCCATTTAAAGCAGGAGGGGAGGGGCGGGCGGGCCGACGCAGCAAATCAGGACCTTGGGCTGCGGCGGTGAACTTCGTGGCTCCAGCTGATCCTATTGTTGTAGCTGGAGTCATGGAGATGCAGGCATCCATCTTAGATGGAACTGAGTCGGCTGAACACGCGGCCGTGGGCGGGCTGGAGCAGCAGCCTGCTCCGAAAGAAAAGTAAACAGCTGATCTGGATTCCAGCTGGTGGGGGCGGAGAAGTGCTTGCAGCGGAGCTGCAAAGAGCACAGGAGGCCTTTTCTCCTGGCCTTCTCTCGTCGGCTTCGCCTCTCGGCCCACTCCCCCTCCATTTAAAGCAGGAGGGGAGGGGCGGGCGGGCCGACGTAGCAAATCAGGACCTTGGGCTGCGGCGGTGAACTTCGTGGCTCCAGCTGATCCTATTGTTGTAGCTGGAGTCATGGAGATGCAGGCATCCATCTTAGATGGAACTGAGTCGGCTGAACATGCGGCCGTGGGCGGGCTGGAGCAGCAGCCTGCTCCGAAAGAAAAGTAAACAGCTGATCTGGATTCCAGCTGGTGGGGGCGGAGAATTGCTCGCAGCGGAGCTGCAAAGAGCACAGGAGGCCTTTTCTCCTGGCCTTCTCTCGTCGGCTTCGCCTCTCGGCCCACTCCCCCTCCATTTAAAGCAGGAGGGGAGGGGCGGGCGGGCCGACGTAGCAAATCAGGACCTTGGGCTGCGGCGGTGAACTTCGTGGCTCCAGCTGATCCTATTGTTGTAGCTGGAGTCATGGAGATGCAGGCATCCATCTTAGATGGAACTGAGTCGGCTGAACACGCGGCCGTGGGCGGGCTGGAGCAGCAGCCTGCTCCGAAAGAAAAGAAAACAGCTGATCTGGATTCCAGCTGGTGGGGGCGGAGAAGTGCTCGCAGCGGAGCTGCAAAGAGCACAGGAGGCCTTTTCTCTTGGCCTTCTCTCGTCGGCTATGAATGTACCTTTGTTATATTCAAGACAAAGCCCAGTAAACATTTTGGGTCGAGATCTAATGACGAAATTAAACATGACTATCTCGTTCACGGAGGAGGGCATAGTATGTTCAACTCCAGGAATGCAATATTTGAACGTATGCAAAATGAATAGAGCATATGCAGGACACACAGCCATGAGGGCTGTGCCATGAGGGCTGTACCATTAGAGCCCAAAATATTTGCGTACGGGATACATGTGCTAATGGCAGAGCTGCCAGCCCTTGCTGAGAAAACTATGAGGACCCCAGATGAATTTCTGTTCAGGCCAAGATTACCTATGCACGAAGAAAAGGGACAAGGATTTCCCTTAGTGATACACACAGCCGCGATATGAGGGAAAATGGCTCTGATCGATGGTTGTGATGATGAAGGCCGACAATGGTGCACAGTAATCGCCATTGAAGAAGGGTACAGATTGACTGACATTACTGATGACGATCTGTTTGATGAGCAAGCAGACGGGGGAGAAACAGCAGTTGAGGTGAACCTCACTTTTTGGGTGAAAATTATCAAAAGAGAGGTGCCTCAGAGAATGATGTTAGTGCAGAATCGTCCTGAATATTTCGAGAACGACATGGCCCAGGTGCCTGTCTCAGTGTGGACCACAGGCTCCTATGACATCGGATTATTGAAAGGAGTCGTAAAATTGAAAATCAAATTGAAACCAGGAGCAATTTTACCAAAAGCATGTCAATATCCCATGTCCAGGGAGGCAGATGAAGGAATTTTTAAGACTTTTTTGGCTATGATGGAGCAGGGCATCTTAGTGACGTCAGAGTCATCATGCAATACTGTATTTTCCCCTGTCAAGAAATCAAAGGGAGGGTCTTGGAGGCTAATTCAAGATCTGAGGCTGATAAATGAAATTGTTGAAGCTGAGTTCCCTTTAGTCCCAAACCTGGCTGCAATCCTATGTAACATACCTGTTGAGGCAAAATATTTCATGGTGATTGATTTGCAAAATGCATTTTTATCAATCCCGTTGATCAAAGACTCACAAGATCTGACATCATTTACGTTCAGACAGATGCGTCTGAAAAGCTCGAGGCTACCCCACGGGTACTGTGAGTCTCCTATCTTTAACAGAGTCCTACTGATGGACCTAACCAATATTGCATTGGAAAGTGTTGTCTTGCAATATGTGGACGACATCTTCATTTGCAACACAACAGAGGAGAAATGCAGACACGACTCTGTTCAGCTACTAACTATATTAGCTGAAAAAGGATATAAGGTTGACAAAGAGAAGTTACACTTTTGTCAACAAGAAGTGCTATACATAGGTCAGCTGATCTCTCAGGAGGGGAAAAGAGTTACCCAGGAGAGGGTTGAAGCCATACTAAACACTGCCAAGCCGCACAGGTAAAGCAGATGCAGAGCTTCTTAGGCCTTTGCAATTATGTCAGGGCATGGATCTTTGACTATAGCTCGTACACCAACCCTTTGCTTCAGGCCCTAAAGAAGGCACAAGTGACGAAGGAAAAGATGGAATGGTCTGAAACCATGGAGGAATGATTTGCTGAACTAAAAAGAGCCATTTGCACGGCACCAGTTTTAGGGGTTCCCAATTATGCAGAGGAATTCTGCCTGTTCTCACACACAAATGGCAGTGTTACAAAGGCAGTGCTCACACAGAGAACCACATTGGGGTAAAGCCCCCTGGCATACTATAGTGGATATTTGGACCCAGTGATGAGGGGCCATTTCCTGTGTGAACAAAGTTTAGCTGCCGCAGGGTTCGCCATCAAGAATGCTACTACCATTGTAATGGGATGCTCAATGACGCTGTACGTCGAGCACTCGCTATTTGCTATTCTAGAGAAACCGAAAGGCACACTGACATCTCAGAGAGCTTCTGCCTATGAAGTGATCATATCAAATCCATCGATTAAAATAGTCAGATGCAAAATAGTGAACCCAGCTATGTTCATAGCCGAGCCAGTCACTGAAGGAGAGCCAATACATGACTGCGCAAATTATGAAGAATTCTATGATGAGATTCCCAGAGTGAAAGTAAATGCATTGGTAGCAGGAGAAATTGTCTTCATTGATGGTTCTTTGAGAATCGATCAAAATGATGGGCAAAGATATACAGGCGTCGCTGTGATGAAGCACACAGAATTTCAAGTACTTCTTAGTGCACGAATACCATCTCATTATTCGGCACAAGCTGCAGAATTATTAGCGTTCATACTCGTGATTGAGAATCACGCAGACCAGGAAGTAACAGTGTACAGTGACTCCGCCCATGTGACATCAACAGTGCACTCAGGCTTAGCATGCTGGAAATGGAGGGGCTACCTCTGAGCGAATGGCACGCCAATACAGCACGCAGCCCTATTGGATAGACTTATTGAAGCACTACAGCTCCCACTGGGCATAGCGGTCATGAAATGCGCTGCCCACACGAAGGGGACAGATAATATCTCACGAGGAAATCAAGCAGCAGACACAGAAGCCAATCGTATGGCATCCAAGAATGAGACGATCATGGACGTGGAAGACGCTAACACGAATGACAAAATGATTGTCACATGAAGTGAATCCGAAAGCTATAATAATATGGGACAAACGCAGTTAATAGAACTCCAAGGCGAGGCACCACAGGAGGAGAAGAACTTATGGAAACGGCAAGGGTTTTCTTTAAAACCCTCTGAAAGCTTGTGGTTGTTAAGCTCTGCGTCTCTGGAGCGCTGCGTACCTGAAGTTTCAGTTGCTGGTCTCGCCGGTGACGCCAGACTGGTAAACCTCCAAACTGAATGCAGAAATTGTAACACTAGGAAGCGACCCCGACCCAACCCTAATGGAACAGGGATGGATTGGAATCACCTCCCAACGCCACTGGCTCACCTCCCTGCGGATTAAAGTGACGTCGGGACAGTGCAAGCACTGACAGGGAGGTGATGAGGTGTTGAGCTGGTATGATCCGGTAGAGGTTCACAACTGGAGGATGAGAGGTCTTCAAAGATGTCCAGGCACGATCCACCAAGGCAGTTGATAATCAGGAGGGCTGGCACCCAGAGCCAATATGACAAGAAAGATCCAGGCAAACAAGGAGATCAGGAAGAGAGTGGACCCAGGGAACAGGGAGGCCCAAGGAGAGGAAGAAGGCCAAGATGGGAACCCCACAACCTCCTAAGAGCCACAGAGCCAAGGGAAACTAATCCCAATAGAAATGAACCCAGGGAGGGGAGAGGAAACTGGAAGGCAGGAACCACAAGGAAGGGACCCAACAGGAGCTAAGGCAGCCCGAAGGCCAGAGAATTGGACAAGGAAGCAGGAACCAAGGAGCAGGAACCTGATGCAAGGCACCAAGCGACGGTAAGTGAGGAACAAACCGCGTTAAGACGCGATCTGTAGAGGGCTGGACGCTATTTACAGCGTCCGGCACGAAAGCGAGGCGTGGAACGCTAGCGGGGCTGCGCATGCGTAATGGCCGAGCGGGCACCAGAACGAGGCTTGGAACACAAGCTTGTCTGCCCGTTCCTGGTTACCCGCGAGGTTCACGCATGCAAGGGAGCGCCGGCCCGCTGCCTACAGCCACGCTTCCCAAGCCGGTAATATGGGTACAACTGCCACGTCCGGGAACGGATGCGACGAGAAGGCCAGGTAAGTGTCCTAACACCATACCCCCCTCCGGAAAGACCGGAAGAACCCGGCTTCCAAGGAAAACGGGCATAAAATTCCTTAACCAAACGAGGGGCATGAAAGCTCTCAACAGGTTCCCAAGTGCGATCACAGGCAGGATAGCCCTTCCAGTCAATCAAATACTGCAATTTTCCCCTAAAGAGACGGGAATCACATATTTCCTGCACCTCAAATTCAGGGAAACCTTCCACGTCAATAGCAGCGGGTCGGGGGCAGGCACGATGGAAGGGATCCGAATGATAAGCTTTCAAAAGAGATACATGAAAAACAGGGTGGACCCTCCAGGATTCCGGCAACTTAAGTACAAAAGCTACTGAAGATATCCTCTTGACAATCGGAAAGGGACCCAAAAACTTGGGAGCTAGTTTCAAGGGTACGTTCCGTGCGGGCAAATATCTGGAAGATAACCACACGAGATCTCCCACCCGGAATGGTGGCTCAGGGCTCTGATGTTTATCGGCCTGTCTCTTCATGGCCTCACGTGCCTTGGCCAGGGTACCAGCCGCTCGACGCTGCAGATTCTGGATATCGGTGACAAGGTGATCCGCCGAAGGAACATTACTTGATTGTACTGGAGTAAAAGGCAGCAATCTGGGATGAAGGCCAAAAGTACAAAAAAAAGGACTTAGTCTGGTTGCAGAATGAGCTGCATTGTTATACGCAACTTCGGCCAAATCGAGATGCGACATCCAATTTGTTTGGGAGGCATTGGCAAAACAACGGAGGTACTGCTCCAACGTTTGGTTTGTCCTTTCTGTCTGTCCGTTGGTCTGGGGATGGTAGCCAGAACTGAGAGCCCTCTGGATGCCTAAATGCTGGCACAATCGACCCCAAAAGGAAGAGATGAACTGAGAACCACGGTCAGATATTATCTTAACAGGTAATCCATGCAGGCGATATACATAGTGCAAAAAGGCACGCGCTACTAGAGCAGCCGTGGGAATTCCAGGGAAGGGAATGAAGTGGGCCATCTTGGTGAAACAGTCGACAATAAACATGATGCAGGTATGACCTTCGGAGGGCGGAAGGTCGACAATGAAATCAGTGGCGATTGTATGCCAAGGAAAAGGCGGTGTTTCCATGGGATGTATAAGACCCACAGACTTCATGCGTGGAACCTTGACCTGGGCACAGATGGGACAGCATTCCACATAACGTCTGACTTGCAAAGTCCATTTAGGCCACCAAAAATGTTGAGAAATGAGTTCTTGCGTAGACCGAATACCACGGTGACCCCCAATCTTGGAATCGTGAAAGCTTTGTTGGATTGTCTTGCGAAGCTCATCCGTGGGTAGGTACAACTTGTTCTGGAAAAAAAGCAATCCGTCCTTCTCCCTAAACTGGCGACGTCTCATCAACGTATCCCGAGAAGAGTCAGACAAAGTAGCTTGCACCACCCTATGCAAGAATGACGGCAAAGCCAGTAGAAAATGCTTGGGAGCGATCACAGGCAGGTCCCGTCCCTCATGTTGCACATCAGCAGCCAAAGAACGGGAAAGAGCATCCGCCTTCACATTACAGTTACTGGGTACATAGGTGACACGGAAATCATACTGAGAAAAAAAAAAGGCCCTTCGAGCTTGGCGGGAGGTCCGACACTGCAGAGAGCGTAGAAATTGCAGGTTTCGATGGTCAGTGCGTACCTCCACTGGAAAGCGTCCTCCGAGAAGATGATGGCGCCATTCTTCAAAGGCGGTCTTGATGGCCAGTAGTTCTTTTTCGATAATGGGATAGTTCCGTTCACTAGCCGTAAGTTTTCTGGAATAGTAGGCCACAGGAAACTCCATTCCAATGCTCGGATCCATCTGAAGTAGAACGGCTCCCACAGCAAAATCCGAGGAGTCGGCTTCCACGATAAATTGCTGGTCGTCTTGGGGATGATGTAAGATAGGCGCGGAACTAAAGGCCTTCTTTAGTTGCTCAAAAGAGGCGGCAGCATCATGCCCCCAAACAAAGATTCTCTTACTGCTGGTCAAACAGGTTAAGGGTGCAGTTAGTTGCGAAAAGGATGGAATGAATCTCCGGTAGAAATTAATGAATCCAAGAAAACGTTGAAGAGAATTTCTGTCGCTGGGGACCTTCCATCCTAGGATTGCACGAACCTTGGCTGGATCCATGTGTATACCCGACGCACTGATCACATACCCAAGAAATTCAATATGGTCTTGGTGAAAATGACATTTCTCAAGCTTAGCGTAAAGGTTATTCACATGTAGCCGCTGAAGTACCTCTTTTACTTGTACTATGTGCTCTTCAAGATTCCTTGAAAACACCAATATGTCGTCCAAATAAACCCAGACTGAGGTCCCGAATAAATCAGAAAATATATGATCCATTAGACGCTGAAAGACAGCTGGGGCATTACATAGCCCAAAAGGCATAACTCTGTATTCATAGTGCCCGCTTGGAGTCTTGAAGGCCGTCTTCCATTCATCCCCGGCCTTTATCCGTACCAAATGGTAGGCTCCACGGAGATCAAACTTGGAAAACATTCTTGACTCACGTAAAGATTCCAAAATGGATCGAATCAAGGGAAGTGGGTATCTATCCTTTCGAGTAATGTCATTTAGTTGGCGATAATCAACACACGGGCGCAGGGTACCCTCCTTCTTCCTTACAAAAAACAGTGGGAATCCTGCCGGTGAATTAGAAGGGGCAACATACCCTTTCTGAAGACATTCATCAAGATACTCCTGCAAAACCTCCTTTTCTTGAGCGGTCAGGGAGTACACCTTGCCGTGTGGAATCACAGCGTCGGGCAACAGGTCGATGGCACAATCGAAAGATCTGTGAGGAGGTAAGGGTATGTCCTTAGGTTCAGAGAAAACCTCATGAAATTCAGCATATTCAGTGGGAACTGAAGAAACAGAGAGTAAGCGTGGCACACCAACCCCTTCAGTCTGGGTGGCGATTGAAGATTGCGTTGAAGAAGAACCGACATGGCAACAGTCCTGCACACAACGATCAGAGCTGAAAACCAAGGTCCAAGTCTGCCAGTTGATGTTGGGGTTATGATGTAACAACCAAGGCAACCCTAAAATGATCGGATAAGAGGGAGTCTTGATAACATCCAAAGAGATCTGTTCATGATGTTCTTCAATCCACAAACTTAGTGTCTCGGAATGTTGATGGACCGGACCCGAAGACAACGAGGTACCGTCAATAACTTCCACCACCGAAGCACAGTTCTTTTCATTCAAAGCAATACCATTCCTGATGGCAAAATCTGCATCCATATAATTTCCAGAGGCTCCACAATCCAATAGTCCTAGCACCTTTATGGGTTCTCTTCCTGACCAAGAGACCTTGAGTGTTAAGACCATAAGCACGACTGATTGCATGGGTTGTCGGACCTGTACCGAATCGGGAAGGACTGTAGAAGAAGAGGGGCCCATCGTCGCCTTTCCCCTAGATGATAGGCCATTCAGTTTTCCGACTTTCGAAGCGGTCTTGATGGACAAGTACTGAGATAATGGCCGGAGGCCCCGCAATACAGGCACAACCGTAGGTCACGCCTACGTTTCTTCTCGGCATCAGATAGGGGACCTCTGACCGCTCCTATTTGCATTGGTTCAGGAGTTGGTTCAGACGAGGTAGATGCTTTGGCTGGTACTGGAATGAATCTTGATATTGACCTTTCCAAACGGCGCCTCTCACCCCTTCTCTCAGACAACCTGTGATCGATCCGCATCACCTGTTCTTGCAATGCTTGCAGGGTTTCAGGTTCTGGAATATGGAGAAGTTCATCCTTATATTCATCTCTCAACCCCCTACGGAAAAGGGTCTTTTGAGTAATCTCAGGCCATTGTGAATCGGTGGCCAGCTGACGAAAACGGCTGATGTAGGCGATTATATCACTGGATCCTTGCTTCAGGTCCATGAGCTGATTTTGCGCAGCAGCGGCGAGGTTGGGAGACTGGAACACTTCCAAAAAAACCTTCTCAAAGGCCACAAAGTCTTCCAGAACTGGACTCTTGGCAGCTACCAAAGGAGTGGCCCAGGCCAATGTGTTTCCGGTGAGATTTCCCAAAATATACCCAATCTTAGCCTTATCCTGGTTGAAATGCGTAGGACGGCACAAAAAATGTATTCTACAATGATTGCAAAATTCTGCCACCCGTCTAGGATCTCCGTCAAATTTTATTGGTTTGGTCTGAGCCATCACAGACTCTGCAGAGGTACTGGGGGTAGTCCCTTGAGCTACCAGCTGACGTAAGGCCAAATTCTCCTGATGCAATACAGTCATCTCGGCGCGTAGGGCCCTGATCTCATTCCTCAATTCTTCAGAATCTTCCATTTCAGAATCGGAACTGGTTGTTAGGCGTCTTAATCTGTTAAGCTGTGCGTCTCTGGAGCGCTGCGTACCTGAAGTTTCAGTTGCTGGTCTCGCCGGTGACGCCAGACTGGTAAACCTCCAAACTGAATGCAGAAATTGTAACGCTAGGAAGCGACCCCGACCCAACCCTAATGGAACAGGGATGGATTGGAATCACCTCCCAACGCCACTGGCTCACCTCCCTGCGGATTAAAGTGACGTCGGGACAGTGCAAGCACTGACAGGGAGGTGATGAGGTGTTGAGCTGGTATGATCCGGTAGAGGTTCACAACTGGAGGATGAGAGGTCTTCAAAGATGTCCAGGCACGATCCACCAAGGCAGTTGATAATCAGGAGGGCTGGCACCCAGAGCCAATATGACAAGAAAGATCCAGGCAAACAAGGAGATCAGGAAGAGAGTGGACCCAGGGAACAGGGAGGCCCAAGGAGAGGAAGAAGGCCAAGATGGGAACCCCACAACCTCCTAAGAGCCACAGAGCCAAGGGAAACTAATCCCAATAGAAATGAACCCAGGGAGGGGAGAGGAAACTGGAAGGCAGGAACCACAAGGAAGGGACCCAACAGGAGCTAAGGCAGCCCGAAGGCCAGAGAATTGGACAAGGAAGCAGGAACCAAGGAGCAGGAACCTGATGCAAGGCACCAAGCGACGGTAAGTGAGGAACAAACCGCGTTAAGACGCGATCTGTAGAGGGCTGGACGCTATTTACAGCGTCCGGCACGAAAGCGAGGCGTGGAACGCTAGCGGGGCTGCGCATGCGTAATGGCCGAGCGGGCACCAGAACGAGGCTTGGAACACAAGCTTGTCTGCCCGTTCCTGGTTACCCGCGAGGTTCGCGCATGCAAGCGAGCGCCGGCCCGCTGCCTACAGCCACGCTTCCCAAGCCGGTAATATGGGTACAACTGCCACGTCCGGGAACGGATGCGACGAGAAGGCCAGGTAAGTGTCCTAACAGTGGTGACAAGACAGCACTGGTAAACCAGTAATGCCTATAACCCTGTTAAAAATAGCGCTGGACCAGTTACACTAACCAGCACACATGACAAAAGAGAATCTAGCGGCAATACTCTCAGAAGACTGGTTCATACCAAATTTACCAGAGCACATTGCATTTTTTATGGTGAACAGTATAATTTTCCAACATTTCACAGCTGGGCACACACTAAAAGTAATTAGAGGAGTTAACCCAAGGCCCAATGGGCCTTTTCAGCACTTGCATGTCGATTACATCGATATGATTTAAATATGTAACAGGTACAGGTATTTAATTGTTGTGGTGTGTCCATTCTCTAGATGGATAGAAGCAGGTCCATGTACATGCGAAGTCATGAGATCAGATAACGGGACTCACTTTGTAAATTAAGTTTTTGAGCAGATTAGCTTGTTGCTTGGTATAAAGCACAGGTTTGCGTCAGCGTATCATCTGCAAGGTAACAGAGTATGTGAGAAGCTCAACGGCCTATTAAAGGAAAGGATAGCCAAGTTGAAGCTTCTGCTAAGAAAGGGATGGTTGAACTGCCTTCCTTTGGGACTGTATGCACTCCGGAATCAACCCGGTTCCGACCATCATTTTACTCCGCACGAAATAGTCACAGGAAGAAGAATGCAAACTCCACTGACACCCCAAGACAGAGCCAGATGTGATGCCCAGTTGACAGGAGAAATCGTAGGGTCTGAAATGCAAGAGTACTAGAATTGCATGACATCTTGCCTTACTGTAATGTCAGGCGAGCTGCAGCGACGACGAAAAGGGTGCAGGGCAGCACAGAACACAAAAGGAGATCTTACTGCAGATGCAGCTCAAGGATTATGTGTACCATCCATCTTCCCAGGAGATACCATCCTGGTAAAGATCCACATGAGGAAAAAGTGGGACGAGCCAAGGTTTAACAGTCCCTTTACAGTGGAAGACTGTACTGTGTCACTGACTTTCTTCAAGATCCTGAAAACAAAAAAACTATAAGGAGGCTGCTTACTGTATTGCTGAGCAGTTCCTCCTACTTCCGGAATACAGTGAGGTAAAAGCAAATGTCCCAAGCGGAAGAAAAAGCAAATACACTCATCAATGTGATATTTTTTCATCTAATTGGAGAGCACCCAACCTTTGTCAGAAGACACATGGATGTATTATCATTTCTTCGAGATCCAGCAAACAAAGAACGCTTGAGCATAATCTTGAACGGCATCATCATACAGGTCACTCTCCACATCAACCTAGGTCGTAGAAGCCACTCACAGTGAGTGCCGAACTGTTCTAAACCTCAGCAAGGGCAGGACAAATGTCCCTGTAACCAGAAGATAGAAGATTGGCGAACAACCTTTTCTTTCGCCTTATTGAGGACTTTCCAGAGCTTGTGGGGAGACCTGTCGAAGTTGACGTCCTCATGTTCATCAGAGATCCAGCAACGTATAGCAAGCTAAGCATGCTCCTGCATGGTATTGTAACGCAAATTAAACTCTCCAATCTCCATCTGAGTCTCCGTAGGAGACAGTGAAGCTTTCCGCCGAGGGACAGATCGAGAGAGTATCACCAGAAGGTTCATAATATTTTTTTGGCAAAGACACAGCATGTCTTCGGGAATGAAACAGATCCGAGACGCAGACTGGGAACTAATATATTTTGAACATGCACAGTAAAGAGACTTACTGAATTATCACCTGATTTTGACATTCTACATAGAGCCCAACAAGAAACTGTGTCCAGAAATAATAGGCAATCCAGTGTTCAAACACAGAGAGACAATTGTATAGTACCCACAGCCCACAAACAGAATCCAGAGATAATATTGCTCAGAAGGTATATATTAAAACATTAGTATTTCTCAACAGATGATCGAGATGGGGATTCAGAGCAGCAATCTCGTCCTCCCCCAAGTGGAGAGACATTGGTCCCTTCCTGAAAGTAAATGCTGCCGATCGACTTACAAGGGGATAATGTATCTATGTATTATATTTATCATTATTTTGCTGTCGCTGACAATCAGAACTGCATTTAATATTGGTGTACAAAGCATTCCAACCCCTGTACATCCACGTAATGTTGCATACATGAAACCTACGAAGGCACCCAGACCTTACATAATCATTCCAGTCCCTAGAAGATCTGATAATGGAGTGAGTGAACTTGAGATGGATGTGATTAGCAATGACACACACACACTGTGATAACACACATATTGGAAAGCCGGAGACAGGGGCGGTAGAGTGTGAATGAAGAAAGGTTACTGACAACCACACACATGCAAACCTTGAATGCACACACACCAGGCCTAGTGTCAATAACTGCAGAGCCACAATCTGAAGTATGGAAGAAGAAGAGACTGCCTACTATGAGAAGTTCCAATACAAGTGATTTGAAAAGACAAATGGAAAAGACTGAACTCCTGAAGAGACAAGAGGAGTCAGAGAATAAACCCACAGAGACCACAGTAACAAGCACATATGTACCAATGAGGGGGACGAGCACAAGTCCTACAATACAGCCGTATAGTAGACCAATGCCAGAGTGGATATGGGCATTTCTAACCAGAAGACAAAAGATACAAGAGGACAAGGAAAGAACTGTCAGACTTCTGTCTACTCAAATGGTACAGATGAGGAGACCTGCACCATGGACCAGGATACCCGAGAATCCTCCAGAAAGAAGGAGCCATACAGATGCATTCAGGGATGTAGTTATAGCAAACTACATGAAAACCCTAAGGATCAAGAGAAGCATACATGGAGATGACAGTGAACTAAATAATTACTTGGACAGCACAGCACATTTGGGAAACAACATCTGGTAACAGCACATGAAAGAAGTGGGAAGACGGAGTTCAGAAGGGAAATGCTTTGTTTGTGCACTCCTACCGTATAGCATGGGGAAGGCCAAGATCTTCGTAGCTGTAGAAGTGTATATCCAGACAGCACACTGTCTATCACACGTAGCAATGTGTTAGACCAGAGGCCAGTTCATGGGAAGTGATGCTTCATTGAAATGGCCAACCGAAGCAACTGATCCTGATGAAGATGATTATGTCCAGGACATAAAGACAAGAAAGAGAGCTCACACTAAGAATCATGTGATCAGGTACGAGAAACCTTGAGTGAAAGGAGCTGAAATCAGATAGGAAGTGAACAAGAAGCTAAATGTCCAAGGGAAAACTCAAGAAGAGACAGTTGGTGAACAGTGCTTTCACCAGATGGATGGGAAAAAGGGGTAGTGATTTGCAGGGCATGGATGGTCCTCGGAGCCTGCAAGGAAGCAATTGAAAATTCACAAAGGCTATGCAAGCCATTATGGCCAAAGCTTGCAAAACTATTTGCATGGATCGAAGACAGAGTGGGACCCTTGCAGATAGTGCCATTGGAGAATCCGAAACTATGCTTCAGGAATAATGGCACAAGGAAGATGAGAGAGAATCAAAACTGTGGACACATTTTTGATCCTCCAGGATGGTGCATAGAACTGCAATATTAATGGATCATTATTGGGCATGTGGATCAAATGCATACATCAGGCTGCCAAAATACTGCGGAGGTATATGCACACTAGTGAATGTCCACGTTCCAGCTTTGGTGATCCCGAAGAGTGACCTGAATATTGACAGTTTTCCGAAAGCAGATGCTCACCTGAGGAAAAAGAGATCTGTGGAACTGCTGAACAGAATGAAGAGAGGCTTACTTTTCTGCCAAATCAAAAGAAGCCTTCCATGCAATCCCATATGAACACAGGCTGTTGGGCCTCACCTCAACAGTGTTCACAACAATCTTCATGCCAAGTTTCAAGTTGGAGCAAATACTAAATGGTTGCAGATAACCAGATGGGAGTTACTGCAGACTATCAACACAACCATAAAAGGATTCAACGCCATAAAGGAAGAGTTAAGGGCAGTTCGATTGATGACTCTCCAGAATAGATATGTCCTTGACATGATCACAGCTATGGATGGAGGAGTTTGTGCATAAATCGGAGAATCATGTTGCACATGTATATCTTCTCACGATGAAGAAAATGGATCTCTAACAGAAGCCATAGGTATGCTGACGAAGCTACAGAACCACATGATTGATGAAACTGACGAAGTTGATGATGGCAGCTGGTTTGGATCACTATTCTCATGGGTTCCGCAATGGATGGCAGATGCATTCAAGTTCCTAGGAGCCCTGTTAGTGATGATATTGCTAGGAGTCTTTGTCATCAAGATAATAATCTCTTTGTGCCAGAAAACTGCGAAAAAAGCCATTGGGATGAAGATCATGATTGATGTCAAGCCAGGTTGGAAGTCCAAAGACCTGACTGACAAAGAAATAAGGGACTTTGTGAAGGCCAGCATTCACACATCAGAAGGAACAATGTTTCAATATCCTAGGAAGCATAGAAATTATGTGGGAAATGGGTTTACTGCAGCCCAAAAGGACGGTGTCAACTAATGACGTGGAACAAAGACTAGCAGGTGAGAACAGCAGGAAGCCTGAGAGGAGTAATAAAGATATGGACCCCGAAGAGACATTTCTTCAGACCATCTTGTATAGACTCAGAAGACGAAGAAAGAATGGACTCAACCAATGAAGCAAAAGACAAACTGGAAGAACTGAAGAAAGAAGGGAACGTTGTTAATGAATCGCCCAGAGGGGGGAGTGTAGAGGAGGTCCCAAGTATAGCCCGCCCTCCAACCATCCATTTTGAAGTACCAGGAAAGTTCACACTGAGATATCTGACATTTGATGAGCATATGACGAGCAAATAAACCAACAGAGAGCCGCAGTGGGGCTCTGTCCAGTACGTATCAGAAGAACAGCACCTATTGAAGTACCAGTACTAAGAAAACCATGGATAGTAAGGTATCCATTGAGGAAGCCATATCAACCAATAAAACGAAATGAAGATCGTCTGAGTACAGTCCCGGAAGAAATGAAAAGGGTCTTAATTAAAGATGAATAGTGACATCTGGGAAACCTGGACTGACCCACATATGTAAGAAATGATGACCAGAGAATGACATAAAGAGACAAAACTCCATGAGACAAGGATATCGTGAACCTAAAGTGAAAGAACAATGTCAAATATAAGGAGCTTAAGCCACGAGCCAAATGAAGATATTTAACCAAGTTTACACGTGTACATACGTTTGGAACTGTAAGAAAGCTGAGAAAATCGTGCAGCTTGCTATGCTTAGTAGAAAGATAGTGCGGCAAGCGCCACTATACATAATCTACCTCAAAGAAGTACGTTATAAAAGTATACTTCCACTTTGCACAAGAAGCAGAATCAACCAAAATGTTACTAAAAGGCCGCACAAGAAGAGTTTCATGTTTGGTGAAATCGAGACTACAGCGGCAGAAACGAAACTCAGCATAGGCACACCGTGCCTGGAGAACCAAGGTCGCATCTGTCAAGATGGACTAACAGTGGCTACAATTAATTGAAGCAAAGAACAGAATACACTGCTATGAAGGGCCAAGATAAGAAGCCGGAGGCAGGAGGTGGGTGAAACGAAAGTCAAACACACAAATTGTACGAAGAGGAGGAAAATTCACGGTGTCTGAACAGAAGTAAGCCTTTCACACCTACGCATGGAGCCTTATCTTACCCATCCTCCTCATACTTTCTCAGACCAAGAGGCAGACACAAGGCCAAACTACAAGGCAGTAATTGACACACGAAGGAACCCCCTGTGTTGAGTGTGTCCACCTAATAAACTGCAACATTGTCTTAGGGAGCAAACTTTGAAAGGTGGCCTCTATTTTGACCAAAGGAAGGTTCATTTTAAAAGCTAAAAGTACATGTTTCCTAGTAAATGCATGTGTTTATGTCTCAGACAGTTCCCTTGAAATACTGACACCAACACTGAATCTGCACATCAGGTTTTAGGGGGTAATTCATAGAATTCAGCACAGAAGCAGCACACGCGAGCACCGCAGAGAGGGAGAGTGCGCCAGTCGTGTGCGCTAAATAGCATTCTGGCGCACTGCGTATTCATGGATTTCCCAAGCCATTTTGAGCCGTGGCGCAGCGAACATCATGCAGCGCCAGTTACGCCCCCAAGAACGCCCCTTGCACAAGGAAAAGCCATCGAAATCCCCAATACGGCGCAAAGGGCTGCGCTAATCCTAACCAGTTTACAGGGCCGCTACACTGTAATCGCATGAAAAACTATGCGTACCCCGCTCATGGCAGCCAAAACGTGTGAAAATGTACTTGCGCACCCCCCTTGAATACGGGTACCCCACTCGCGGCAGCCATAACACGTGAAAATGTACTCACGCACGCCCTTGAATACGGGTACCCCGCTCGCGGCACCCAAAACGTGTGAAAATCTCCCTGCACACCCCCTTCGATACGCGTACCCCGCTCTTTGCTGCCAAAACATGTGGAAATGAACTTGCACACCCCCTTCAATACGCGTACTCCGCCTGCGCCTGGCAAATTGCATGGAAAATGTCCCCACTGTGGTGTGGGCTGACTGTGGGTCATGGTCTGGGATTATGGGCTGCCAGCAGGGCATGCCCAGAGTGGATGGGCTGCCTGCGGGTCATGGTTAGGGTGGATGGACTGCCTGCAGGGCAAGCCCAGGGTGGATGGGCTGCCTGCGGGGCATGCCCAAGGTGAATGGGCTGCCTTCGTGGCATGCCCAGGGGTGATGGGCTGCCTGCGGGTCATGGTCTGGGGTGATGGGCTGCCTGCAGGGCATGACCAGGGTTGATGGGCTGCCTGACGGTCATGGTCATGGCGGATGGGCTGCCTGTGGAGCATTGGGAGGGTGAATGGGCTGCCTGCGCGTATTCCAGGTGTGCACGCAGAGTTTTACACGTGATTGGCCTGGCGCGAGAAGGGTACGCGTATTCCAGGTGTCCGTGTGGAGTTCTACACGTGATTGGCCTGGCATGAGTGGGGTACACGTATTCGGGGGGTGCATGGGGAGTTTTACACACGATTGGGCTGGCGCAAGTGGGGTACGCGTATTCGGGCAGTGCGCAGGGAGTTTCACACACGATTGGGCTGGCGCGAGCGGGGTACGCATATTCCGGGGGTGCATGTGGAGTTTTACACGTGATTGGCCTGGTGCGAGCGGGGTATGCATATTCTGAGGGTGCACATTGAGTTCTACATGCGGTTAGCCTGGCGCGCGCGGGGTTCACGTATTCCAGGGGTGTGCATGGAGTTTCACACGCGATTGGCCTGGCGCGAGCGGGGTACATGTATTTCGGGGCAACGTGTGGAGTTTTACATGCGATTGGCCTGGTGCGAGTGGGGTAAGGGTATTCGGGGGGCACGCGTGGCGTTCATGTGATTTGGCAGTGTGGGCTCTTCCGGGTGTGCCCATCCCCCTTTCCCATGCTTCGCAGTCAGCCCACACCACAGGGGACCACCCTGCACCCCTGGGCATGCCCTGCAGGCAACCCATCACCCCTGACCATGACCCACAGGCAGCCCATCACCCCAAACCATGCCTCGCAGGCAGCCCATCACCCCTGACCATGTCCAGCAGGCAGCCCCTCCCCTCCTCCAAATGCCCCGTAGGCAGCCCACACCACAGGGGACCACCCTACACCCCTGGGCATGCCCCGCAGGCAGCTCATCACCCCTGACCATGACCCGCAGGCAGCCCATCACCCCAGACCATGCCCCGCAGGCAGCCCACACCACAGGGGACCACCCCACACCCCAGACCATGCCTCGCAGGCAGCCCATCACCCCTGACCATGTCCCGCAGGCAGGCACATGTCACCATGCACTTGGGAGCCCCGACACATGTCCCCCACCCACCCCCAGTGACAGCAACCTGCCAGCAAGCCCTGAATCATGTCCCCCACCCCCAGTGACAGAAACCTGCCAGCAGGCCCCGACTCATGACCCCACCCCACCCCCAGTGATGACAACCTGCCAGCTGGCCCCGACTCATGTCCCCCCACCCAACACATCATCACAATCCAGACCCATGTCCCTTATGGCCACCCAAATCCCACCCCACGCAACCCCAGTCCAAACACCCAACCAAGCATTCCATCCACTCCACATTGAATTCCCCATGTCATGATAGATACCAAATAACCAGCATGCCCATGAATACCTGTCCGTCAGACCCACACAATGGCGACACATGACTGAGAAAACCCACATTGTGACATGCACAAATCCAATGAGAGAAGACCACACAAATAAAGTAGAAAATAAAAATGTATTAAATGCCAAACTGAATGAATAAAATGAAAGCACACAAGAAAACCAAAAATAAATCCAAGTCCGGATGTCTGAAATTAAGCACATAAAATGAAGGCTGAAAACAATAAAAATCCAAAGTAAAATGGCCCCAAAGCATCACGTCATAAAAAAAAAAAAAAAAAAAAAAACAACGTTCCAAAAAAAGCAAAGCATTCCTCCATGGGTCAAAAAATAAATTAAATCCAGGTCCATAACTATATACAAATGAATATTCAAGGGTCCATGAGCCCAACAATCCAAAGGAAATCTAACCAGAAACCTACCTAATAAATAACTATTTACAAAAAAGCAGGGCATAGTCCATGCGCCCCAAAGAAAAATCAATAAGAAAGGAAACCTACACCTACATAACTATTTACAAAGGCAGCGGGCCACTCCCATGGCTCATTTAGCGATGTTACGGGTCAGCGCATCATCGATTTCCATGTCGATGTTCCTGAGTCCGGCCTGTTCCCTGGTCTCGAGGTCTCTAAGGGGTGCAGCCATGGAATCTTTCAACTCCCTGCGAGTTTCCTCGAGGCCCTCCAACCGCCTCAAAGCCCGGTGCATGGTGTTCTCCGCCCTGACCATCCTGAGCCATGCCCTCTCTGCCCGCCGCCTCTGCGCATCTATTTGCTGGCCCAACCGCTGCCACACAGAAGACACTTCCAGTCCGGGGTCATCCTGCCCCTCGGCCGATGCCTGCCCCCGGGGAGTTGATGGCCCTGAGCCATGATGCCTCCCATGCTGAGCCTGCTGCTTCCTCCAACGCAACTGCCTCTTCCACCACGACGGCCTCCGGGCTGATGGAATCGCCTAGTGCCGTTGTGCACATGCCCTGACTGATAATGCCGGCAAATCCTCCATCTGCAGTTGTCCAGTTGGTGGGGTGGCCACCCCTGCTGGACCTCCGGATCCCGACTGTGGCAGGGATGGGATCTCCACCACGATAGCTGCGTTGGTTGGGGCAGGTCCACAGGGGCCCTGGCGGCATCTGGGCCAGAAGACAGCATGGAGAATGACTGCCATATAGTGTCACAGGAGGAGAGGGCTGCAAGACTGGCCAACACATGGAGGAAACCCCCGACCATGATCCCTCCTAACTGAGCCACGTTGCCACACCGCTCTTCGTGATGACGTGCGTGGTCCCCCCAGGAACCACACACATCATCACGAATGTCACGTGTGTGGAACGTGACACCAATCAGGACGGACTCAATCCTGTCATGGGTCCCCACATCTGCAGGTAGAGGAGTGCCAGATGACGTGGACCTCCGCCCTACCTGTGGATGGGCTTTGAGTGGGGCATCCCTGCTGGTGCATGGTGATGCAGTCACAGTGTCAGGGACAGTGACATGCACAGGCCCCTGCGCGGCGACATGTGCTGCCTCCTGCGCCTACCCCTGGAGTGCAACACTTTCACCAGTGGTACCACCCCCACCAGGCCCCATGTGCCTGAAGCGGCCTCCTCCGTACACACCACCAACCTGGATGGCTCTGCACCGTCTTCTGCCGTCGGCAGCCCCTGTGGGGTCTTACCCACCCCTTCCGCTGCAGCCATAGTGGCACACATGGCACCAGTCCCCTCGCTCCCGGATGATGGAATTTCCTGGGAGGGTGACTGGGCCTTGCGTCGCCGGCCTTTGGAGGCATCCCTGCCGCTTTCCTCCACAGCGCCATCTCCGCCCTCTTCTTCACTTGCCGCTGTGTAAAGGGAGACATTGAACACAAGCATCAGGGTACTGTACAATAGTCCCGTAGACAGAAACCAGTAGCACATGAGTGGCACTGTCAAACGTCACTTCCATCATGTCCCTACACAACACATGGGTCATTGCAGGCAACACACATGCAGCAACAGGCATGGCACATGCAACAAACATTTGCATCCATGTCCTAGGCACCGTAGAAACATCCAATGGTGGGCTGAAACTCACATGCATCATGGGACATGCTGATCACATGCACACACATCACCGGAGGGTCATGCATCTGGCCCTGTATACTCCCAGACACAGTGGTTACAAGGATGAGTAGGCTCTATCAGTGAATCAACACATCGTCAAGGACATGTGTCATGCATCCATGGCGTTGACCAGTCACTCACACACTACTCAGACACACGGACATGTACACCATGCATGTCCATGACATCGGCACCCATCCCTCACACCCCAAACATGTCGAAGTACAGACACAGGCATGCATACATGTGTGCATTCCGCATGCTGCTCCGCATGATGCATTGTAACACATACACCATCCATTTGGCTCACGCCTGACTGGACTCACATGCAGCACAATCATGTCCCTGCACACACACATCGATACATGACCCATGTCACACATACAGCCAAGTAGCTAACTACCATCACACTGCAACATGCACTGTTTAAAACGGGAATGCATGGGCACTTACCGCTCGACTCCAGACAGGCCTGCATCCTGAGGATCTGGTGATGAAGCACTGGGAAAATGCACTCCAAGACCCTCATCTGCTGGTTGGTAAGGTGGACCCGGCGCCCCACTGCATCCGCTGCATCCAAGAGGCGCCGGGCCTTCTTGAAGGTCCTGGACTTGTAGTCCTCCCAGTGCTTCTGGACATGTTTGATGTTGCGGGGTGCCACCCCCTCCGTGTGGATGGCACCCACTATGTCCTTCCAGATTCTCTTCCATCCTTCCTTGTTGGTGCACAATGGTGTGAAGAGGGCATCATAATGCCCCAGGACTTGCTCCACCAGGATGCCAACTTCATTAGCACTGAAGCTGGCAGCCCTCTGCCTCCCTGCTGGGGGGTTGCCACTGGTGCAGGATGGTATTGGGTCGGACATGGCAACCCATGAGGCAGGTGTGGGTGGGCAACTGGGTCCTGAGGCTGGGCTGTGGAGTGATGGGATACCAGTCTGGAGTCTTCTGTTCCAGCAGATGTGGTCACAGCAACTGGACCCCTGCAGATGGCTGATGTGCAGGCACCAAATCGCAGGTCACTGCTGGCAGCAGGGAGGCAGGCAGGCAGGCAGCAGCAGATGGCTTGTAGGAGGCTCCCCAGGGCTCTGGGGGGCAGGAAAATGGCCTTCTGGGCAGAAGTGTGGTCTTCCGTGTGTTGTTGCGTGGCCAGCTTGATGCAGAGTGAATTGCCACGTGAAAAAACAGCACGTCAGCGTGTAATTCGAGGAAAGGGCCTTAGCGCGTAAGTGATGTAATGCGTGCAGGCGTTTCCTTCTGCACATGTAAATGGTCTGCGCGGGTCTGCAGCACGCTGTACGTGCTTTCAGTGGAGACCGACGCATGTGTTTTTCCTACTTTGGTGTTCACACGCGATTACTTCACAGCGGTTACAGTGCCTACGCATATTTATTTTCCACGCAGATGGTGAGTCGTGCACGCTATTGCGTGCTACTTTTCCTACTGCGGGTGCCCTGTTTGTCACATACCCCATTTATTGATGTCATAGTAGCCCGCGTGTTAATCGCGTACGCTTTTCTGTCATCCTGGGTGCCACAGCGTACTGCGTGAAGCTTTTTTTACATGCACGTGAGCTACAGGGGTTGCGTATAGATTTTTCTTGTATTTCTGGGGTGCCTGAGCGTTGCATGACTGTCATTTATCACAGGGGTGCTTCTACCATCACGTACCCTGACCCCTTTCCAATTGACCAGGAAAATTGTTCAGTGTACCTCCCATTGGCAGTAGTCCATCCGTGCCATAGTTGGGAGGCCACAAAAGGTTATGGGGGCTCAGCTGTCTGTCCTGCCAGTGTTGGGAGTGGTTGGGCACGTGGCCGGGGTGACCAGGGAGTACGTGGAGTCCAGGGTGGCCAGGGTGGCCATAGAGCGCAAAGAGGCAGGGGTGCACCACAGGTACAGGATGTCCAGCCACATGCTGGTGCAGCCATGCCACCACCCCCTGCGGCTCCAGGTGATGCTGCTGTTGCATCAGACCCTGGCACCCTTGCGACCCGACAGTAAATAACATGTGCTGACACGGGCCCACCGGTAGTGGTAGCTGCAGGTGCAGCTGTGGCAACCACCACACAACCCACCACCCGCCAGGGTTACTGGTAATATGGCGGTACGGTATGGAGGGTGCCAGTGACGTACCGGCACCATCTATGGCATAGCACCATACTCATCATGACCCCCTTTGTATGTGTGGTAGATTTTTGCCAAGTGAGTTCATCGGGTCCCATGTCAGGTGTGAATGTCTCATGCCGGTTTACATTTCTCACGTTGCACTTAATGACGAATGTGTCATGTGTTGGGCATTTGGTTGGCTGTTCAGCTGTTGCATGCCATGGCATGGAGGACAGGGGTCATGGGAGTTGGGAGGGTTTGGGTGACATACCAGTGATTTACATGTCCTGTTTTGCAGGGGGGTGCTGGGATATTCACCTTGCATGTGTTGCAATATGGGCTGCGTTGTATCTTACCCGGGGGGGTGTGGTGGGGTTCCGTATTGGCTTCATCATGTGTGTGCTGAGAGGGTAGGCACTGTTCCCTGGGGAAGTCATGATGGTTGTCATTAGTTGCGTTTGTGTATTTGTCTGTGTGTGACATGCATGCCTGTGCACAGGCATTTGTACTAACCTATGACCCATGTGTCGCCATGCCACCCAGCTTCCAGGGCCCGGATAAGAGCGGACATTCTGTATATGAAAATGTCATGGGTGGACCCTGGATAGTTTGCATGGACAGAGGTGATGATTCTCTTGGCATCGGATACAACCTGCACATTCATAGAATGCCAGTGCTTGCGGTTGCGGTAGATGTTTTCAGTTGCCCTAGGTAGTCGTAGGGCCACATGGGTGCAATCTATGGCACCATGCACTTTGGGGAAGCGTGCCACTCTGTAGAAGTCCAGGATCATGGCCTGCCTTTCTGCGGGTGTTCTGGGCATGTATATGTGCGTGCGTGCAGACTGAGGGGCGTGCAGTGATGATTGCCAACACCTGGTGTAGGCAACATGACTGCGTAGGCTGTGAGACGCCCCCGACTATGGCAGTTGTCCGCTGTAATGAACCAGTGTCGAAAAAATGCAGTACATTGAGCATCTTCTCCAAGGGGCTGAATGCTTGGGAGCACAGGGTGGGTGATGTGAGTTCATTCTCCCACTCAATGACCAGGTCTAGGATGATATCAGGTGGATACCTATACCTGCCATAGACCTGGTCATTAGGCATCCCAAAAAGGCTGGTCCTGGTCAGAAATATGCGGGGCCTGGCTATTCGCCTCCTCCTGTGGTGTCCCACGATCAGTGCAGCAAGAAATGGGACATTTATCATAGCTGTATATACGTGTTTGTTGTTTGCGTGCACTTTTATACTGCGCGGGGACGCTTCCGCCTGCTTTTGTGTGGCGGACGTATTTGTGCATGTGCGTGTGTTTTAACTTGCGTGGATTTTCACTATTCGATTCCATGAATACGTGTTGTTCACTAGCGTGTGGGTGTTGCGTGTGTAGCGATAGTTCCCCAGTTACGCCCTCATTTTCACGCGTTGTTCCCCATTCCGCGTGTTCCACCCCCTTTTTGTTGTGTGTGCTACACGTTGTGCACTTTCGCTGTGCGCGTCGCGCACAGCGTTCGGGATGTCGCAGTGATGTGTGCGCCCGTGTGCGCCACACGCGATTTTGGTGCTCATCCCAAGAAAACATGCGCAGGGCCTTCCATGAATCGCACGCGTGCACTAGCTTTTTCACGCTTGCGCCAGCTTGCGCCACAAATTTCAGCGCACTTTTATTCCATGAATTACCCCCTTAAGCACCTATCATATAGTGCTGTTACTTGTAGAAATAGTCTTAATATATTGAGATTTGATGTGAGAGAGACCTTCATTTGTAACGTGTTAAAGAACTAAACTAGGATACTAAGGCTATCATTCGAACCATGTAATTTATTGTTGCAGTGCAACTGCCTTTATGGATATTATCAGGTGTTCTTGAGGCCTACTGAAAACCATAAAATCACAGCATTAGCTGAGTTACTGTACAGAGACAGTACAATCTGCATACAGAAATAATTATTGATAAGGGGAGGCACAGTTGCAGAGAATACAACGGAAAAATCATTAGTCATAAATGGGGAGGCGGGGGAGGCAAAGTCTGTAATTCCAAATTTGACCCATAGTGAGATTATGATACCTGTTCACTATTTCCCCTATTAACATAGGTCGTTTATGAGGGATATTATTAGGTACCGATCAACTGGTCGAGTTCCCTCGGCTCGCTGTTTCCTGATATTGTATATCTTTATCATGGTTTTTGTTTGTTGCTAAGATTGCAGGCTTTTTTTACATTTTTGTATTTTCTTGGCCAAATAGCTCAAGAAAAGAATTTGGGTTGTACTGAAAAAAAACATCAGTTTATTTTGCCCAGAGAACTTTTACAATTAATGATAATTAACAGGAATAATATGAGCTTATTGGTGTGGAGGAACCAACCCACCACTTCTTCAGCTCGGTGTTCCCAGGAAAGGGTTATAACGAGAGGTCAAAGTGGGAGGGAACTAAAGAGTACAACGTACCCTTACTTTTGTTTGTTATCCATCATCGTTCACTTACTATATGTGACCTGGTACACCGTTCCAGGACGGCAGTGCAGACCACGTTTGTGGGTTTTATTTTAAGCTTTTCCCCTGTGCCCCTGATGGTAATGATCCACTGTTGTACATCTCACTGCACTTGCAGCTGCTGGATTCACTCTGTTTATATGAATAGATTGCCAGTCCCAACGCGCTACAAAGCCTAGCTCATCAATGAGCTGCCTTCCAATTTCAATAGGCACTGGGTCATTGAAGGTCATGTGGGGGTCTCTTTCTGTCTCTATTGTCATGGTAAGAGGAGGAGGAGATGGGTGGGTGAATGGAAAAGGGAGGCTGCATGCTGTGTGGATAATGGTGTCATTTAAATTTATTTTCTTGCTTTCATCATCATCATCCTTCGTAGTACTTTTGAAAAAGAGCGTCCTGAAGGGAAGGACCCAGTTTTGGGGTTTGAATTGGGGGAACAGAGGGGTGTGATAGTGAGTATAAAGTCTGTGCGAAGGTCTTGCAAAGGATCGTTCCTCCGCTGGTTATAATCTCTGGTCCATTAATGCTCTGGGAATGGTGTATTTTTGTATTGTTTTATTTAATTGTTTTTTTTATAACGCCCCTAATACCATACCTGAGTTCGGTTTCCTAAGCGTGGATCTGCGATTCAAATCTCTGTTGCTATGCATGGTCTTGCTTCCAAGACCAGCGCGTTGCCCCTTTGCTATCTTCTCTTCATATGCCTGAGTGCAAATGAAGCTACTATCAGGCCAAGACACCTGAGCAGAATGTGGACAGAGCTTGCATGTGCAGGCTCCACTGACACCTATTGTCCACCTGTCGGAGTCATGTTAGCTTTATTTGGGAATCGCATCTGATAAAAGCAAATTAGTAATTGAAATAAATACTGTTTATTTATCAATCCCCATCATATAAAACATACAAAAACCACATCAGAATTTAAAGTCTAAGGAGACACCTACTGCACAGATTTGCAAGTTGCATGTTGGGGATATTGTGGGTTCAAAAAGTGGTTTATGTGTCAATGAAATTCCCATTGCGAGTGATAAAATAGAGCCTTGTGGCAAAATGTTCCTCTCAACTTTGGGTCCCCCGTTCCCAGAATAGTCCATCTTTCATTTCTTAAGACATGACGTGATTTGTTTGTATATAAAGTAAGCACTAACTTATTCTGGGTTCTCATGTAGGGACTGATGTATACAATGAAAGAGCACCGTGTCAGTAGCATAAACAAGGGCGAAAATGCTCACTCCTACCAGTTGTGAGGATTTCATATCATGGTGGCTAGAAATCTTTCTGGGTAAGAAATAATGAAATGAAAAGGAGTGGGTCACCCTGGCAGCACTGCCTTATTCCTCTGTCAGGTGGCAGTGGCTTTGTATTTGCATGCACCCTCACCATATTTTGACAAAAAAAAGCCTTTTGTACAGCATGAAAATAATTAGATTGAGGGAAGGCCATGGGACCCTTAAAAAGTTCAGTTTTTTGCACAGCTTCTGCTTGCAGACCACGTGAAAGTCCTGAAAGACGTAAAGGAAGATGACATATAGGTGCCCACAACAATCCTCCTCCATTATAAGGTGGTGTTCGATCAAAGCAAAGGACCACTCAAACCCTGTCTGTGATAGTTATGTATTATTTATTTATCATGTTTATAGTTCCAAACTTTTACATAGTTTCAAACACAGAATTATTAAAAGAAAACCAATATCAATACATTTTATATGAACAATATTACTACATTATCTCAGTACACATACTGGAAAAGGGACTGCGGATAGTTCGTTAAAAAAGTGCAAAGTTAACTGAGAGCTGCTTTGTTTAGCTTTCCCGTGGCTAGCATTTCTTTCCATACATCATAAAGTGCAACGTGCATTGATGCATGTTCCCGAGTTCAGACAATATAAGCCCAGAAGTAGACACTTTTTATGTCATTAAAATCAGGCACATATGGGCCCAACATCTTCATGTATACCAGACCGTGCCCACGACACTCGGTGAGCACATGTTGTGCAGTTCCCATTTTTCCTTCCAGACCACATGATAGGGCGACCCTTTCTGCTTGAGTAACGCCCAGCTCAGGACCAATAACTGTCAGAACTGGTTGTTTATTTAGACAGAGGCATAATAGAATTCTTCGTAAGTCCTGTGTGAGGGAGAATTCTCCAGAATTGATACATTTCCCTTACGTACTGAGTCCCTCGGCAGCTTTGCTGGATTTCTAGGATTTATTTTTTTCACCTGGTAAGAGTGTGAGCCTTGTTTTTCCCACTCTTACATGTGTTTTGCTGTGTGCATTTAACATTTTCTTGTGTTCATGGATTGTGGAGACTCACCTACCCCATAGGCATCATCTTTTTCTGTGTGTTACACAGCACCTTCAGTGCAGTGACACAGGGGTGTCTTTCAGATTTCCCAACTCAGACTCCATTTTTCTTAGACTGACTACTGTCTCTCAGAAACATGTAAAGTTACTATTGACTTTATTAGTCTTTTTAACTCCACGGACTCAGTACAAACTATCTTACACAGAGTACTGGAAATGGTTAATACTTATCCCTTTTTGTCTGTTTCTCTTGGAGCATTGTTTTGCTCCCTTTTCATTAAGATTTGGCTGGTGGCAGTGGTAACTACCCTATTTTTCCTACCGCGGTTATCTTAAATAGCCTTGGTATTGTTTAAGGCTATCTTGTTAGCCTCGAACTTAAACCCGCTAGACCATATATGTTTTTATACGGTTCCGGCTGGGTTTATTTGCCATTTCTTTTTGTAAAGTCTTTCTCGTGTCTTTCTCTTCGCGCCAAACCAGGTTTGGTTCCTTTGTTCACCGTCCTTTCGTGGGCTTATACACAGAATCCCTCCTTAAGCGCCTGTATGTCTGGGGGGGACAGGATGTGAGGGAGGGGTTTAGGACTCCCTGCACAGGGTCTCCTTGGAGACCCATGTCGCACTCTGATCTGATTGGCTGGGGTGACTCTCCCGATGGGACAGCCACCCTGCTGTGTGATTAACAGCCCAGCTGTGTGAATAGGTGAAAACTGCATAAAAAGCAGGTCTCTGGGTCTGGAAAGGCAGAGTCACCACTGGAACGAAAGAACCGATGAGGAGCTGTCAGAAGAGGACCCCTAGAATGACTGAACCGCCCAGTGAAGCTCTGCTGCAGGTCTGAATCTTCAGACTCCAACGACAGAGAATATCTACCAGGAATCTTCTTCCCCTGAGCTGGTGGGACCAACTAGTTTGCCCAAACTGCAGGCCAGGACTCCCTCCTCTGATCGAATTGTCTGTAAAGAGCTACAGTGAACCCAATAGCCAGGAAGGTCGGACCCTGCTTGGGTTTTAAGGAGCGCACCTTTTATTTGTTGCTTTGCTCTACTGCTGGTTTCTTCCCCGGGCAGTGCAGGACCCTCCAGTCTTCCTACTTCATGTCAGTCCGACAGTCGCTTCAGGAACCGTGAGCCTGTAGGACCTTCCAGGAAGATCCGCCTCAGCTACAGCTTTTTCTCCATTTAAAGGTACTGTGCAAAGGTGTGAAGGTGTGTTAAACCTTTCGCCAATCTGAGGGCTTGTCCTTCTCTACTCTTTAATCTAACTTTTCTGCTGACCAACTTCGACCAGAACTCTTGGCAAAGACTTAACCTCGAACTACCCTGAACTGTGTAATCTTGAGCAAAAGACTTTTGTCCTATTGACTTTGGCTCTAAGCCTTTTTGATTTGATTCCATCACTGTAGTTCCTCTTTCTAGATTGCCCTGCTTGCTTACATGTTGGTGCTGCTCGATTTTTGCCTAACTTTGTCTTCCCTCCCTTTTAAATTACTGGAGTGCCATTTTGCTCATACTTCATTTTGAGCCTAACCTGTCCAGAATCTATTGGGTGTGGTGTAGTGTATTAAGAATGTGATTTTTCAACTGCTTTGCTTTAGTGAAATGTTTTTTAACTGATGTGTAAACAAATGTATATTCCTTTACTCAGAAACCTTGAGTCAGTGTTTGTTTGAAACATAGTAATTTCTGGCCTTTGAATAACTATTGATACTGCTCACTTACTCTTGAGATAAGTCTGGCTTCTCAGCCATCGCTACCACTTTACTGTGTAGTACGGGCTTGTACCAGCGGTGAGTTTGTACTGTCACTTGTAGTCTTAATTGTGTGTGGTGTTCCCAAAGGGTAATGCATATAATTCTGCCTAACACAGGGATGGACACAAGTTCAAGTAACACTGTGGTACTTTGTATTTGTGAATTCATTGCTGAGCAATAAAACGATAACTCTTCAAAGAGACTAAATGAGTGTGATTTGAGCACCAATCCCATTGATCCAACGTATGTGTGACTCTGACCTTCAGCTTGTGGAAGTTAGGTTTCCAACCAATCATGTCAAATGTCTTATTTACCAGTATTGCAGGTGAGTGACTGGTGCTTTACGAGATTTCAGGTACAGTACAGCTCTCCTTTTCAAGACCATATAGGCTAGTGAAATAAGGCCCAGTTCAAGTCGGATGATTTCTACAGGAACACTAGGTCCCAAACCCAGCATTCTCAGTTAAAATGCACCCTTCAGTACATTCAACCAGGTGAGATCGTCAATACATAAGGCTTCCAGACCATATATCACAGTGGCACAAAAGCTCTGCTTGTATAAAGTAAGGACCCACAGTAGACGATAGCCCGATACCGCTCTAACACATCTATGAATCATGTTCATCATAGCAGTAGCTTTTTGTTTCTTAGTGGCAATTGAGATCTTATAATCAACCTGAGTAGTCAGCTCCAGGCTCAAATATATAAAGCAGGTTAAATGTTTGATATGATTACTATTGATAACTATAGTGGGGGCAGACACTTGTTTGTGTGCAAAGTGCATTAATTTAGTATTCTGTAAATAATAATGACATTGTGGTCGTTGGCAAATCTTTGCAGTTCCAACAATGATATGTTAAGGTTGATTGCACAGGACTAAGGTGTCCATGTACAAGAGACACAACACTTTTTCTCTGCCTATGCTCGGTGGGCAGATTTTAGTTTCCACCAGGTAATGCAGAAGATCAGCAATTTATATATCAAAAAGCTGTGGGGCCAGCACAAACCCATGTTTCACAACAGGTCTGGTTACAATGGGCATAGATTCCGACCCCCTGCTATCTAGTCTAACCTGGACAGTGGTGTTTTTTTGCAGACCACGTATAGATAATAACTGATCCCACAGGCAGGCCAGGATTTCGATTATACCCCACAATTTACTTCTATTGACAGTATCAATGGCTGCCTGGAAATCAATCATAGCTACATGTATACTAGTGAAGGCACGCCCATTTACGCTCACCCGAGAAAAAAAAGGCACAGGATGCGCTTGCAAGGGTAACAAGTGTTTATTTCCACAAAACAGAAAAACACCAGCAAACAACTCTGCTGCATGAGAACGTTCTGCTCAAAAGGTGTACAAGCAAAAGCTTATGAGGCACAGCATCATAGGTGACGTCATTATATACAGTAAATATGTGTGTTGCTGGTTGGTGCGAGCCTACACATGATCAGCCTGCTCCATAGAGGATGCCAGGTCATTGATCCAGGCCCAGTCTGTCCGTCTTCCATCATGTGGGTTCTGCTGGGCTCATTGTTTCCAAGGAACCAAGACTGAAGAAGCAATTAGCTACATTTGTGATCAATACTACTCTATCATTATACAGTACAGCAGAGACCACCGAGGGAAGAGGGTAGGAGCCCCAGACCCACATCCACGAGTACTGAGGTGCTCCAGATGAAAGCAGCTTCATCACACAGATACGCCGTGTGCACCGCATCACACCAGCACCTCCGTGCCAATTCATCCACATGGTGCTTCTTTTTCATATGCAAGCACACCGAAGTGCTCGATCTGCCTAACCCCTGCCTAATCTTCCGCTTGACCTAAGAATGGCGGGCACATCATGGCCCCAGAGTGAGGCTCTGGCCTCATGGCTTTGTTGCCAGGCAACCAAAGCTCCCCTTTTAACCAACAACATCCGCCGGTAGGAGGAAACGCCAGCCTTCCGACAGAGGCCTAGACAAAGGCCCTGATGGCCCCGGTTCACCTCGAGGCGACGAGGGGAGGCGTCTTGCCTTTTGGTAATTCCCGGAACTAAAAGTTCAGTTCAGGCAAGCCTACTACAGCTGATTCATACAGCGTCACCACTCCTCCCGGACAAACACTGTCTCAGCACGACCAGTCTGCAGCTACACCGACTCAAAACTTTGATAAGTACTTTTACCACTACAACATTTAGAGCAATTTATGCCTGCGGCTCGTCAACATTCGAATGTCTGCTTTCGTGCATAACGTGATTGGCAACCCTACTGTGGCCTTATATTAGATGCCCCAGCTGCTCACACCCACTTGTGCACCATACCATCATGCAGCTATTCATGTAGCCTTTCTACGGTCCTAAGCACCGAATGCCCAGCTCACCTTGCCCCAATCAAGAACACGACACTAGTTTGTTGCATATTATGTCCCCCACTCCAGCTCACTGCACCTGAATTGTGCTGTGCATTAGCCTTTCATGTCTCTGGCATCAGCCTTCTGCGCCCAAACTGTGATTTCTGCATTTAGCACTGTGTAGCATTGTGTGATTTTTGCATCTAGCACTTTGTGATTCTTAAATTCAGCATTCTGTGTTTTTTGCTTTTAGTATTCTATGATTTTTGCTTTTTAGATTTTTGCATTTAGCATTCTGTGTTGCTAACTCTAGCCCACTGCAAATATATGACCTCACCACACCTTGCCACTCCTTCCATGCCCCTACCTAACACCCATCATGATGCCCTCCTCACTTGGCTATAACTGTGGAAAACACTGTCTAGACTTGTTTAGCCACTATCTCTTGTGACTGCACTGCCCTGCCTAGCCACTATAGTATTGAATTTCAGCAGTCCACCGCTCCACTGAATGTATTGAAAGTTGCTGATGTTGGTCTAGTGCCTTCTCATCACTATTGAATTCCATAGTTTTGAATGTCAGTAGCCTACCGCTCCACTGAATGCACTAATAGTTGTTATTCTAGTGCCCTCTCATGAACCATAAATTGTATAGTACTGTAACTCAGAAGCTTACAGCTCCTATTGCCAATTAAGCACGTTAGCCTCCCGCTATTCTATTGCCAATCTAGCTTCCACTTTCTGGGGATTACGGCAAGGATTTGGCCTTGGTGAATAGAGTTGAGGCATGGATGGCAATACACGGTCTATGCCTGAATGATGACAAAACTGAGCTCATCATTCTGGGTACCCCTACTAATCTCAGAAAACTAGGCCACGAATACACCTCCTTCATAATCAATGGTAACCCCATCAAAGTTGAAACGAGGTAAAATCCTTAGGCTTTCACCCCGATTCCACTCTCACTTTTACTAAACAAGTTATCTCCATGGCATCCGTCACAGCAGACACATGCAAACTCATCAGAGCTGGCAAACCATTTCTCTCCAATAAAAGTTGTATCATCCTGGCTAGAGCCCTCACCCTGTCCAAATTGGACTACTGTAAACACCCTCTACATTGGTTCTAATAAGTATATTATTAGAAGAATCCAAACACTCCAAAATAATGCCCTCAGAGCGGCCCTTGGCATAGCAAGGAGAGAGCACATTTCCAAGATCAGGCGACAAAACTACTTGCTATCTACCAATGACAAAATCTGGCTAAAAACTGCCTTGCTTACTCACAAATCTCTGAACAATGCCTTGACCAGCTATCTTACCGAGAGATTCCACAGAAGAACCTCAACTAGGCCCACTAGATCAGTTAATACCAACTGCCTTACTATTCCTAGATTTAAATTATTGAAGGTCGGGGTAGTAGTTTTCCTGTCAAGGCTGCTCAGCTCTGGAACTCCCTGCCACCATCCCTTTGAGCGGATCAACCATATTTAAATTTTATATATAACTGCATCCATTGACTCAAGACAACACACCACTAAGGCCTGTTATCCTTACTACATTGTAAATAGCTTTCAAAGTTTTTGCTACTAAGATACCTGCATAGTGTTGTACCTTTATTCTCTGTTTGTGGTAACCTGTAATTGCTACTTTATTGCCTTATTTTTTTATCTGTCTATTTGTCATGTGTAACCTAATGTTGTAACCTAAGCTGTGAACCTTCTTGTAACCACTGCCCCTGATACCTTTGGGTCTGGTGCGCAATATAAATGAACAAACAAACAAACAAACAAACAGTGCACCTGGCAGGCTCAGGGACTGGCACAGGGGGAGTCTTGAAGTCAAACCAACCCACAAATCCTTCACTCATTCCCGGTCGCTTCATCAGCACCCAAGGCTTCCACCCTCACCTTTGAACCATCATTTATCCATCCCTGTACCCCGCACCACAAATCATGTGATTGTTAAACAAAAGATAATGGGCCTCGTTACACGGTAGGTGGTAAGGGTTTACAAGTACCGGTATTTTATGGGTACCGGTAAATCCTTACCGCCTTACTACGAGGTCCCTTTGCGGTTTGGGGAATTTAACGTCTGCTTTTTGCAGGCGTTAAAAATCCAACCCGCAAAGGGACCAGGGAGCTAATTACGGTACCGCAATTTGCGGTACCGTAATTAGCGCCTTCCCCATTCCCATTATGCCCTATGGGGCAAAAATGGGAATGGGGAAGGGCAATGGAGGAAGGAGGAATTACCGCCTTCCCAACCTTGGAATAGGGCGGTAATTCCCCTTTCCTCCAAGGCGGTACCGGTATATTACCGGCATGAACCATGGCGCTAATAGCGCCATGGTTTACCGCCTACCGTGTAATGAGGCCCAATATAACCATACTCTCAGATCTTTTATGGCTGATTGGTTTATGGTTGGTGGTCTGGAGTCAACTGGTATCTTAGAATTCAGAGGTCTTGGGACTAGGGCAGTTGAAGGGGCGAACTTGTGGTTAGCTGGGTAGGGGTTGGTGGCCTGCTTTGGCCAGATTGTGATCACATGTACACCAAGGTGCCCAGTACCGTCTCATGGCCTAGCAGGGCAAATTGTTTGCAAAACAAACATATTGGCAACAACCATAGAACAAAGAAGGGTTTCTGTGGAAGATGGTAGTGTGGACCTCTTTTATCAGCACTTGGGCCTATCCAGAATTTCCCTTCAGGCTTGTGGCCTGTGCCTAACACACTGAATACTGCATGACTGTTCAGGCCCTGTGCTTTAACTATGGCTACTAAAATGTCATTTGCTTATATACGAGAACTGTGTCTAATGTCTAAATCACATACAATATTATGATTGTGTGGGGTCTCTTAGTGCGTCTCCCTCCCCACTGGTTTATTATAGTTCTTTTAATGAGGCTCATCTCATCTTAAAGCACCTAAGGGTGTGGGATGGATTTGCTCCTTTCCCACCATTCCCCCCTTTCGTTGATTCCACAGTAACAAACTCCCCCCATGCATGTGCTTCTTCTCCCGTCTAGCCACATCCTCATATGGTGGGCTTCCCTTTTCTGGTATCCAGGCCCTACACACGGACCGTAAACTCTCCCAGACCATTCATACTACTCATGCATGCATGTAATACAAATATGTCCCCCACCGCCTGCACCCATACTTTCTTATAATTCCCAGGGTCAGGGGCGGAACAATAATGGTGTGATATAAACGGTCTACTTTGTCTCCATAGGGCATGGGGACCATTTGGGGGATGGGGTGGTCAGTCTGTATTCGACTATCTTTTGTATTGTGAGGTACTTTTGAAACCCCAATTGACACCATCATCATCGCGCTATTAGGCACTTCTTTGGCACAACACCAGAGGCCCATTTGACAGGTGCAAAAGATGACCAAGACGAACACCACGATGTGCAGCAGCATCTTCACAATGGTGCCCAACTTAGACGGGGCCCAATCGAATGCAATATCAAACCAATCATTTCCTTGTATTCCTCCTTCTTTCTTCATGCAAACTCTTAGACCATGTACAGCTACAATTATGTGAGATAATAACCTGTTCTCTGTGTCTTCGGGAGGTATGAACGTGCAGCAGGAATACCCATTTCTCTGGCACATGCCTCCTTCCATTGCTGTCAACACATGGAGGACGTAGCGATTCTGCCTCGCCATCAGTCTCAGGGCACGCAACTTGACCTTTATGATGTTGAACCCATGCGTGGTGTCATTTAGCAACTCGACCAGTTCCCAGCATACATTTTGCATTGGCTACTCCCTCCACGCCTGGTAGCAATAGCGAAGTGAAGAATGTTTCTGCTGTGCTGAAAAGTCTGTATTAATCAGGGATTTCATCAAGCAACGCAAATGAGTCTCTAGATAGGTAGTTTGATCTCTACTTCCTTTGTAGCTTCTCATATTGCCATATTCCGGGTAGTATGCAAAACTCTGGCGGTGGTAACGAATTCTGTTCTTTAAACGCAGGAGAAACGGTTGGTGCTGTATCATGTATTGGCCCCCCCTTGCAAATGTTCTTCTGGGATTACCAACAGTGCTGAGTGCAACTTTGCCAGAGAAAAGTAGCCCATTCATGATGGCAGGAGTTACAAGTATGCTGGTTTTACGTAGACCCAGAAGTAATCCTTCACAGCTGCTGTGCCTCTTTTCAGGTCTGAGATCAGGAGGGTCTTATTGCAGCATTCATAAGAGCGGATACAAATAGTTCCTTCACTGTGGAAGCAAAGCTCATATGGTTCTTCTCAGTGCACCTTCACTGTTTTTTCCATTGCTGCAATCCATGCCAACTTTGTAATATGCCCTGTCCAAATAAGTGTGCAGGTTACTTCCAGTCCAGCCAGGAGCTCCTCTTCATTTCCCAGGAGGCCCTCCGCCATGCAGCTGAGTATGGCCTCTTGCCATCTATTGTTTATATATTTGAGTGCTTGGATCACCAGATATGGTTGCTGCAACCATTTAATATCTTTTGGAATATAGTTACATTCCAGGGGATCTAGATCCATGAGCTCTAGTCGCATGCTGTGTGCCTGAAAGGTGCCTTTAACCCTACATAGCGCAAGATGAACCAGGCACTGTGCCTCTATGATTGGTACTACTTGTGATACTAATACCTTGGGTGCTCCTGACGCGTGCAGGATTAGTGAACATATATAACAGCTACTATTTAAAGTTTTTCTCCCTACCGCACGCATCTCCATATACCAACTGTTGGTCATCTCTGAGTGTCGCACATCTTCAATAGCATCAAGGCCTAGCCAGATGGTAGGCATCATACATTGCCCTTCGTACTTGCCTTTTCATTCTCTTATGTGGCTCCATTCAAGTGCAACTAACTCTGTGTCTACTCAGAACACTGCTAATGCTAATATAATCATGAACGCTTATTATACGAAAAATATTCTTGAAAATAGTTGGGAAAAAATTTTCTAATATCAAACTCAAACACATACACATACATACAGGTGTACTTGTTGGTCTGCGATAGTTATTATGCTCATTACTATAGTTATGCATATTTACAGTAATTATGGTGATGTTTCTGTATGCACCCACCCTCCCCCCTCTTTTATATGTTCTCCCCATATAAACAATGCATCTGAATAAATTCCCAATATGAACATTAAAATAGTGAATACTCCAGAAATAAAATGCATGCCACACATATATGAATATGAACATCTAGGAGCAATCTCATAGCTAACACCTTTTCTAATATACACAGAAGAATTTGAAGCTGCTGGTTCCATCGTCTTCTCACCTAAAAAGGGAGAAAAAAAGAATGTACACAATAAAGATATGGCAGGGGAATGAGGAGAGAGAGAGTGAAAATAAAAGGAACAAGAGAGAAACAGAGAGAGAGAGAGAGAGAGAGAAAATAAAATGAATAAGAGAGAAAAGGAGAGATGGAGAGAGAGGGTAAAAAGAATACAAGGGAAGAGGAGAAGGGAAGGGAGTGAGATAAAGAGAGAGAGAAATGTTTTATAAAATATTTATGTTTGAGCAGCTGTGCGTGAGCACAAATGGAATATGGGTCTGGAGGGATTAATGTGGCTGTGTAATTGGTGCTGAGGTAGGTGGATAGTGCCACATGCCTCTAAGGTGATTGTGTAGTGTTTGGGGGTGCCCTGTGGATGTCTGAAAGATGAATCCAATAACGAAGCTCTTTTACTTTTACTGCGAGGGGGATTTAATACACTACTTCATAGGTCCCATGAAACTTGGGGTTATTACTTTTAAGAATAAAGCTCCTTACATAAGTAAGTTCTCCAGACAGCAGCGGTTTGGCGAGTGAGGAGAAGTGTCTGGTGTGTCCTCTGGGGTACTGCAATCTGTCGGGAGACACATTTAATTGCACGTGTTGGGGTTGTCAAATACTTTTTAAATTGTTCACTTAAAACCACTGCTGCTCTATGGACATCTGATGTCCTCCTGACAGGGGATGGGGGCGTGTTCATGCGCCGAACAGTGGCCACCTTGTGGGGTGATAAATGGTTGTATTTGCTGGGTTTTGTGTGTAAACTGAAGATGGCCAAGCGTAAGCAGTGCACCCAGTTATTTTTAAATGTGGTGCAAAGCGTAAATAGGTTGCACTTAAGAAGCCTGTTGATCTTCTCCACAATGCCATTGGAATGGGGTGATAAATTGAACACATCCAGTGCTTAATGTCAAGTAGTGTAGTGATCTCTTTAAAGAGCTAATTGAAAAAATGTGTGCCTTTATTGGACCTTAGCACATCACACACACCCCATCACGGGAAGACCTCATGGACAAGGAATTTGGTGCACATATGGCATCCGGGTGTGCGCAAAGTCCTGCTTCGACCCATCATATAAAAGTGCAGACCACAACAATTAATTATTGGGACCCATTGCATCTCTCCCCCATGTCCGTGTAATCTATGTGCAGTACACAGAATGGCCCAGTAGGGTGGGGCAGAGTACCTCTTAAAGTTCGTAAAGTCATGCCTGTGCTGAAAGTTTGACACATATGTATGATCATGTTAGTGAGGTGTTCCTGACTATTGTGCACAAACCAGTCCTCTTTTATGACAGCTGCAATGTGTTGCTTTGAGCTGTGGGAGAGGTGGTGGAGTTGATCGAAAGCTATCATTAACAGCTCATGAGGCATTACTGCTTTGCAAGTGCACTCCTGTCTCTATGACAAATCAGTCGGGGATTGCTTGCAGACTCTTTTCACCCATAGTTCCTTCTCTTCTATTTGGTCCTTTCCATTGTAATTCAATAAGTTGTACAAAATGCACTGCTGTATATGGGGTGTTCTGCTGATTATTTGAAGGCATGGTCACAACATACTCAGCAGATATGGGTACCGGGAGAAAAGCCGCCATTTTGGCCGCCACATCTACAGCAGCGTTTCCCAATTAATTTTCGTCTGTGTTATCGTTGTGGGTGGCGTACTTAACAAATGCCACCACCGAGGGTTTGGACAATGCGGAGATCAATGAGTCTATCAGTTCAGCATGTTGTTCTGTGGAACTGTCTGCTCTCCGGAAGCTGCTCCTTTTCCACTGGGACAGACCGGCATGCACTGTTGTTGTGACGTATGCTGAGTCAAAATAAATGGTCATGTGGCACCCCTGTGATGCCTGCAGCGCTTCAATGATCGCTATGAGCTCCACCGCTTGGAAAGAATAATGCATCAGCAATATTTTCATAATTGATGTCTCATATTCACATACCTCGAGGCGCACCACTGTGGCGCCCGAGTGTCTCTGGCCCGTCTGATGGTCAATTGTTATTGACCCATCAACAAAGAAAACCTCCCCCTCCTCCAATGGGCTGTCTCTTGCTTTGGTGATTTCATCATCTTCCCCTTCATACGTGGAACAGTCATGGCTTGCTAGTCCTCTTCTGTACACATTTCTTTCAAAAAGGTGACTGTGTTCACTCTTTTGCATCATACAACATGGATATTTGGGCTTGAGAGGATAATTTAATATGCTGAGGTACTCTGTGTGGTCAGGGTAGATTTTGAAATAAATGTTGGTCTGGGGTAATTGTGGATAGTGAAAGCATTTGGGTGATACATTTGTGATCTGTAGCGTTCAATGTGTTGGACAGCTGCACACGTGTGAAGATAGAGATTAACCCTCTAAATCCCTATTTTTAATGATTAAGTAGACATACACTTCCACAATTGCGTGCTTGTCCCTTCAAAGATTCAGAGACACAAAATAATCTATATTTGCAATGTATTCATTGCTTGACAGTTTCACTGTTGCTGACACATGTTTCAGCGCACTGATCATTTTCAAGGCTTATCTATATACAGTCATTACACATGTTCAATTATTACAAAATTGAATAATATCATGTACAGTAATAAATCAGTAATGTAATACATCAATTAAGATTTCATCCATATTACCATTCCATATTGAAATGTCTTCATTTCACAGAGGTTGAGAAGATTATGGAAAATGGAAACAAAACTCTGTTGTACAGTTTGCTATTGTAATTGCAGTTAATAAATTAGATGCACTTCATCTAAAAAAGTTCATGCAATCAATGAAGATTGAAGCAAGAATCCAGTTCACTGTGTGATTAATAATTAGAGTACAATTATTCATATCAGATATTCTAAATACATGAAAATTACTAAAGAACTCCTATTCAGCAAATGGTCAGATCAGTGAAAAGCGACTCACCCATACATATGTTACACGGATGCTGTAGTTTGTGCCTCTTAATGGTTGCCAAAAGTTTCATTTGTGCACAAATAATTCATTAATGAAATAGAATTAGAAAAGGTGTGTCCCTCTACTCTTGCTCAGAGGAGAATTGCCTAGCATCTCGTTGCTTGACTGCCCTTGGGCAAGACAAAGACTGATATGCAGAGATATTTCTCCTCTATGAAAGGGACAGTGTGCTAAAGACTTAGTTGAGACTCTCCCTGGGGCGATCCATCCAAGAAAAGGTCAACGGGCCATGTTTGTGCCATTAGAGGTACTCCCAGTACTCCCCCCCTTGTCTTGCATATTAAGTAACTTTGGGTTTCACTGTAAGTTACCACTGGAATCCAGACGTGAACCCCTTGCTCACTGTTAATAGAGAGGCACTTGAGTAATGAGGCCCTACTAGGCTGAAACATGTGTCTGGGGTTGCGGTTGGTACTCTTGTTCAGAGGAGAATTGCCTAGCAATTCATTACTGGACTGCCCTTGGGCAGGACAAAGACTGATATGCAGGGATTTTTCTCCTCTGTTAACGGGACATTGAGCTAAAAAACAGGTCAATGGGCCTTGTTTTTGCCGGTAGAGTAACTCTCAGAACCCCCCTTGTTTTGCACTAAATATAAGCAGATTGGCCGAAATAAGCATCACATTTTTTTATGGCACATTACCATTAAACAAGTATCTATTTTCTTTAATCCATTGTTGGATCTCTTAGCTGAGCATTGTTATAATCTTCCCAAAACGCACCGTGATCCTGTCTGGGCAGCAAAATTCACTGCAATTTCCCAAAGCCACCATTTTGAATTTTAATTTATACAGCAATTCTCATGATGCTGCTACAAGGCGTCAGGGATTCATAGTCTGTCTTCACTCCCTGTCAAAGGATTAACCGGCAAAATTATGTTCTATTTTATTGAGTTAGAACATCAGCTTTTACATAAATTAAATAAGCAATGATGAATCAATACTATTTTTATTGAATTGTTTAGCCTTTCCTCAGAAAATGTCTGGAATTGTAAATGATTTCTTCACTTGCAGTTGAATACAAACAAAATGTGTTTTTAACTAGTCTAACTGACAATTGGTGTTGATCTCATCAATTAAACATCACCAAGACTCATAAAAAAGATGCAATCCTGTGATAATGTAAACTTAGAATTCATATAGAATTCATAGATAGCATTCACCTGGATAACTAATACATCTAACTTGATGTTTCAAGTCTCCTGCTCATGATTTCACACAACTAAACCAATGGCTGAGAATAACTTTAATGTGTTATATTATAATGCAATAGATTTTAATCTTAACTAAATAGATGGTTGTTATAAAGTAATTGATTACCAACAAGTAAGATAATGTATTCTCTTTTAGGACAAGAGATGAGATAGATAAGATTGGTGAGTCAAGCTTAAGACATTTCATATTGATAAAATATAATGATTTATCGTTAGAACCAGCACGGCGAGGGACACACCTTAGCTAACTACATTTCCTTCACTAATTATTGGTGAACAAATTAAACTATTGGCAACCATTAAGAGGCACAGGCTGTGGCGCTCATGTAACATATGTATGGGTGAGCCCAGTGCTCCAAATAAGATTTTGAGGTGGGAGTATTGTACTCCCTACTTTTAAACTTTAAGAGTAAATGTGATTTTAAAAGAGTAAAAATGACTTTTCTCCTTTGCAAGAGAGTAAAATGTATCTGACATCCAGCCAATGTGTCCATAAACTGTACAGACATCATTACTATGCTGCAGCTTTCTGCACTGTGACAGAATAAACCTTTCATTATTTCTCTAAGGTCTGACCATTTGATCTCTCCTGTATATATTTAAATGTTGAAAACACAAAAACCTAGCCACATAGTAAAGCAAACATGAATTGTATTTTGTGTTTTGAGGTTCAATAGCAGAATTGTCTTTTGATGTTTAATGAAAGTCCTCATTTCCTGTAGCTGTTACTACCTAATGGTATGCCAATGTTATGCTACAACGGTGCAGAGAGGCAAGGACTCCATGCTAAATTCTATACCTAATCTCATAGTCAAATGGTTATTTATGTAGCGCTTTGGCAAAGTGCTGTACAGAGAACATATTAGTGACAATCATCACCAAGCCAAAGTCAGTGCTCCTTTATTGACCTCGAAAGGATGAAAGGCTGAGTTGGCTTTTTCCGGGGATTCCAACCTGCAACCTACAGATCACGCAGAGATTGCAGCAACAAGTGCTCAACCGGCTGAGCTATCTTATTGACTAACATCCTTCAGAGGTCAGTTAACTGAGTATCGACTGAGGTATAATAATCACAGTACCTAGATGTTGGACGAACCATGTATAAAGTTGAAGAGGAAGTGCCAAGTGTCATCCACACTCCAGCAACCCCCTTCGTAGTACCCGGTACATTCACGCCAAAGTATGTGACGTATGATGAACAAATAAACCAGCAAAGAGTTGCTGTTGGGCTCTGCCCAGTGCCTATCGGAGTAACAGCACCTATTGAAGTACCGACACCTAAGAAAACATCAACAGTAAGGTACCCATTGAGAAAACCATATCCACAGGCATGACAGAATGACGGTTGTCAGAAGGGAATACACGAAGAAGCCCAGAAGATAATAAAGGAAGACGAATGGTGACGTCACAAGAAATCGGACGGACACACACATAGATGATATATGACCAGAGAAAATGCTGATAGAAGACAAAGCCAAGAGGAGATGCTATGGATAAGTGACATCTTGAGCAATACATAAAGAAGTTGACGTCAAGATGAAGAAACATATGCCATATACACAATGAAGATATTCGGTTAGTTTAAACGTGTACAGATGCAAGAAACTGCAAGAAGCAAAGAAATAGTTAAGCTTGCTTATGCTTACTAGTAAATAGATTGCGCCAAGCGTCAAAATATACATATTTATATATACCTCAAAAGCACTTTATAAATGAGTGTAAATCCACTACGCATATGATCAGAATTGAACAAAGGTTACTAAAGGTCTCGAGAGGAGAGTGTTGCAGCAAACAAATCGAGAATTAAAACCAAGCAAAACCCAGCTGAAGATAACCATGCCAAGAAGCCAAGGTCGTATTTGGTTGGAAAAGGCCAACAGTGGATACAATTAAAGAGAAAAGAACAAAGTATCCTGTTCAGAAAGGTCAAGATACTCCACAGATGGTAGAAGACTGGCAGAATTAAATCAAATACACGAAAATACATGAAGAAGAGGCCGATTTCACGGTGTCCTAACCACGTGACAAGGTAGGCAGGAAAGGATGAGACTTTCACACCTACGCATGGATCCCAGCCACACCCATACTCCTTAAAAAATCTCAGACCAAGAAGCAGAATCGAGGCCAAACTACAAAGCAGTAATTGACACATGACCACTGAGGTGATGACTGATTGTGACATAATTGGAGGGAAGCTGGGGTGTACACGAACTCCCTGCACCTGGCTTTTCTTTCTGCATGCTGCTAGACGTAAGTGGAAAAGTATGAATGGAGATGATGGCAACCCAGTCATATTGGACTGTGTAATCTAGGGTCCTTTAGTGAGTAGAGCCAATGAGTCGCCGTACTTTTAGTGACGTTCATAGTGGCCATTTTGAAGAAAGGGCTTAGTTGACCCACCTGACATTGATTGTCCAATCCCCTCTCCCCGTTGCCACATACAGATATAGTGCCTATGTTAAAGTTACCTTCCTATAACCAATCACGTTGTATGTTAAGTTTTTAAGACTGTGGGCCTCATTACACGGTAGGTGTTATGGGAAAAGCGATGCCGGTAAAGGATTACCGGCATTGCTAACCGCACCTCCCAATTACGACCTGCCTCCCTGCTATTAACAGCACCGCTAAGTACGGTGCCTCTAATAGCGCCATGGCCGTGGACGCGCGACCCTTCATGGTGGCAATAGCGGCATGGCGGAAATAGGAGTCCATTACAAGACATGCAAACATGCAAATAGCGGCATGGAGCAGTCCCCAAAAGCCCATACCGGCATGTCGGAAATAGCAGCATCGCGAACCACCCATAAAGGGCCATGTGCAGTGTTCCCAACCGCCACAGGTGCACACAATCAGCACAGGTGGAGGCAATGGAGACTGGGCCAGCACAAAAGGAGCACACCACACCCCTTCCCACACCCATTCACACACCAAAATGATTCCAATACTAGCAGCATTACATGGGCTGGAGGACATGATTGCATTGCAACAGCAACAACAACAGGCAGCACACAGAGAAGACACAGGAGGAGGAGGAGGGCGAGACAGGCACAGCAAGCCCCACCAGTGCATCTAGTTATACCACAGAGGCAGCCACGAATCCCCAAGATCAGAGCCAGTCCATTCAACCTAACCCCTGAGCAGATACACACCCTGTACCGTCTGGACCGGGATACCATCACCACCATCGTGGACATGGTACACAACGACATAGCCAGCCTCATAGACATCCGTACTGCCATCCCCCCTCTACTGAAGGTGGTAACTGTGCTCCACTTCCTGGCCACAGGCACCTACCAGCATATGGTAGGACAGATGCATGGCATATCACAACCAGTATTTTCACGCACGCTGAACCAGGTGCTTGATGCCCTCCTGAAGCACACAAATGAACACATTTCCCTGCCACGCACTGCCCAGGACATCTCTAACACCAAGGTTGGCTTCCATTCACTGGCAGGCATCCCAATTTGTATCAGGGCCATCGACTGTACCCATGTGGAATTGGTTGTCCCACATGCCAATGAAGCAGTGTACCGAAACAGAAAGCAATACCACTCCATCAACGTCCAAATGGCATGTGACTCCAACAAGATCATCACACATTGTTGTGCCCGCTATCCCGTATCAACCCATGATTCAATGGTCCTGCGGAACTCAACGATACTATGCTACATGGAGCGACATGCTGGACATCGTTCGTGGCTACTTGGTGAGTAGCATGGCAAGCACATGGCATTGTGATGTGGGCAGTTCATTTGGGGGTCGAGAGAAGCATACTCGAACCGGGTGTGATTGGGGGGGGAGAAGCATATTCCAAACGGGTGTGTTTGGGGGGGGAGAGAAGCATACTCCAACCGGGTGTGATTGGGGGGGGGAAGCATACTCCAACTGGGTGTGATTCCGGGCGGGAGAGAAGCATACTCCAACCGGGTGTGCTTGGGGGGGAGAGAAGCATACTCCAACCGGGTGTGATTGGGGGGGGAGAGAAGCATACTCCAACCGGGTGTGAGTGGGGGGGGAAGCATACTCCAACCGGGTGTGATTGGGGGGGAGAGAAGCATACTCCAACCGGGTGTCATTAGTTGTCATGGTCTATTATGCCCATACAGAATCACACCAGTGTCCCCCGAGGCAGCCCACACTGGACCTGACACATGGAAACCACATGCAAGTAGTAAGCTGCACAACAATGGAATAAACCCATTAGCCCAATCATGCCATATCCATCAACATGCACATTGCACATCAGACCATAACCCCTATAACACAGATACATGCAGCCAATATGGACAATGGAAACGTACGTTGAACGGCATCACAATGGAAATGCGACCTTGAGTGCATACAAAGGGATTAACTCTATCCATCATACTGATGCACACCGGTACACCACTACAGAAGTGCCGCATAACAGCATGGGGACATCAACTTCAGAATGGCAGTTCACTAGCAGTGTGGTCAAAACGGTGCCTGGACCAGAAAACACGAATGACTGGACCTCACCCAGTACATGGCATCAACTGCCGTAGGCATGCACGGTGCATGTCCACTTGCAAGGACTACTTCACCTTCCCACATTGCAGTTACCTTGAGTACCTCCATGCATGCAGGGATTTGTGGATGTCATTCACAATGCAAAGTTGATTTGTGTGATATGTACTGATTCCACTTGATGTAAACACTTACACATACCCATTGTTGCACCCATGCAGGTGATGCTGGCTATCCCCTGAAGAGGTGGCTCCTTACCCCTGTACGGAACCCACAGAACAGGCACGAAGAGGAATACAATCGTGCACATACCGGTACCCGCGTGGTAATTGAGCAGACATTTGGCCTTTTGAAGACACGGTTCCGGTGCCTCAGCAGGTCGGGTGGGGCACTCCTGTACGCATGAGAAGGTGGCCAAAATCACCATGGCATGTGTCATGCTGCACAATATGTGTATCAGACGGAATGTGCCACTGTCCCCTGACATTGAACTGCAACCACCTGGTGAGGATGATGATGGGAATGAGGAGGGAGAAGATGGGGCTGCAGGTCATGCAGGTGGCGATGCCCAGGAGGGACATGCTGTGCGCCAGCATCTGATAGACCAATATTTCTAATACAATGGATGAATAGTGTTCAATGGATGTGGGTATTTGGGCACTGGGTTTTGTGGTGAAATGTACACTGTGCCCTGTCGACCAGTAAAGCACACATCCACAATGAAATTGTCCACTCCTGTGATTTGTCATGTCACCAGTGTGTATTAAGTATTGTAAGTAACAGAAGTGCATGGACCCAACAACACTCCCAGAAACCCTTTCCCCCCCCACAACACTCCCAGAAACCCTATCTCCCCTTCCCCACAACACTCCCAGAAACCCTATCCTCCCTCCCCCCACAACACTCCCAGAAACCCTATCCCCCTCCCCCCACAGCACTCCCAGAAACTCTATCGCCCCTCCTCCATCCTCCCACAACACTCCCAAACATGGCTTGTACATCAGTGCTGCATAGCTGTACATGTGTCAGCAACATCTGGCTGGCCCTAGTTCCCATCCCCTCTGCCACCATTGGGGGGATGAGAGGTTGTGCACCGCATAGCCCGCAAGGACCTGCGCTGGGGGCTGGTCTGCCTTGAGCTGGCAGAGGAGGAGGTGCACGGTTGGTCCGGTGCCGGTGGGGGGGTTCTGCCTATGCATCGCGTCAGCTATGCGTGTGAGGACCTGCCTCACAAGTGACATTTCCTCACATAGCCGGTTGGTGCTGTCTTCTATGGCTTGTCTGATGCCCCTTGCATGCTCCCTGCACTCCTCCCTCACAAGTGCAGCCTCACCCACATGCTGGCCAACCAGCGCAGTGATGTCTTCCTGCCGCTGTTTGATGATGGCCATGTCATGGCCTCTGTGGCTGCGGTGTGAGGTGGGTGCCGCACCTTGTTGTATTTGTCCAGCATCAGGTGATGACATTGGTGGACTCCAGCACCCTGCGACAATATCATCCCCAGACTGCTCATGGCTGCTGGAATGTGATGTGGGGCGTGGGCTTGGTTGTTTTGACTGCCGGGGGCTGAGTGTATGTTATTGGATGGGCGAGTTACAAGTGTCCTCCACATCGGACATGGGTGCTGTGGCAGCGCCCTCGCCGATGGAGCTATTGGCAGCGGACAGTGTCCCTTCCGCGGGAAGATCTTGCGTGGGGGGGATTGCTGGAGTGGGTGCTGCAATTGGTTCAGGCGGACTTTCACGTCTTGGTGAGGTTGGTGGCTTTTTGGGTTTGGCCATCTGCGGGAGTGCACTCTTTCTTGTGGCCCTCGACGTGCTGGCCATGTTGCCTGAATCCATTCCCCTGGGCTGTTTCTTAGCGGGTGGGGCCTGCGTCGCTGTGTCCTGCTCATAGCTGTCAGTTTGTGAGCCTGTGGGGAACAAAGAGAGGGATGGCATTGGTGATTGGTCAAGGTGCTTCATGCAGATGTTGTTGTTCCTGCTGTCCTATGCATTCAGACTTCATGTTTGGCCATAAAGGTTGTTAGACAGTTGGGTGGGTCATTCATGCATGAGTCTGGGTGACACGTGTCTGTGGTGCTGCATGCATGTGTTTGTGTTGGGATGTGCACCGCATATGGGCAGGGTTGTGTGCATGTATGTTTGATGGCCCCATCCATGGGATGATTCAGGGTCACATTTGGGGGATTACCTCATGTTTCTCAGTGCAGTGTTTTGTGTGGACACTCACCTCCATCTGACGATGTCGGCACACCGCGCTCCATTTCGCCTACTCCCTCGATTGATTCGACCCCAATGGTGTTTGCACAGGTCTCCTCCCACTCCTACAGTTTTATTGGGGATCCTCCACCACCTCCTGTGCCCATGGCCAGCCTCCAGTTGGCAGCCAGGATGCTGCGCACACGGAGGCGTATATCATCCCACCGCTTCCGGACATCCTTCACAGTGTGGGGGTGGAGCCCACCGCACTGACCTTACGGGCCACCTCTGCCCAGATCTCCTTCTTGATTAGGGTGGGACACTGCATGTCATTGGCAAACACCACCTCTGAGTTAGCATTGTGAGCTCTTCATTTTAAAAGCGCTCCTTGCGCTGCCGCTCAGCTCCTTTTTTTATGGCCTTAGGTATTGTCAATGGGTCTGTGGATGATTTTAGGAAGCTCTGGTGTGGCTGCAGGTTCTGGGGGCAGAGGATGGCAATGGATTGTTTTTTTAAAAATGGCCGCCATGCTATTTCCCATTCCTGTGCGATGACGCTACTTCTGGTTCCGCTTATTTACGGTCACCGCTATTAGCAGTAACCGCTAATGCAGTGTTGTGAGAGGGCGGAAGTGCTATCAGCGCTTTCATCGGTGCCACTAAGGGACTTTTCAGGGCCTTTTGCAGCATGGCGGTAGGGTCCTTACCGTTATGGCGCTAAGCTTGTGCCTGCATACTCCTGATACCATGCAATTAGCGTGCTGCTTCCTACACGGACACGTTATTAGCGCCATGCCGGTAAAGGCCGTGATTTACTGCCTACCGTGTAATGAGGCTCTGTGTGCCAGTGATGACGAGTTTTTGCTATAAATATTGTGTTGTTTCTGAAATTAAGTTGGATTGGAAGAGAGAGAGATCGAGCGTTTGCTGATGTTCGTTGTACTCCCCGTTGTGTGTACTTGTCATTGAAATGACACCCTTTGCCAAACTATTGAGTTGTCATAGTTATTTGATGCATGAGTAGAAATCTGCATCCCCATCTATCTTGAGGGTACTGCTACTCATCTTAAAGGGCTGTTTGGAGAACCCCAGTCGGAGGGCTGGCTGGAGAACATCCAGTTCACTTGGAAGCAGAGATTGATGGTTCGATTAGATAAGATACCCATTGGCCGTCGAAATAAGTAACTTGGGGTCCTCAACAATATCACAAGTCCTTTGCCATCCGGCTGATAGAACGAGAAGCTCCCTGTAGATAGTGGTTAGTTTAACTGAAAACCCTGCAGGTTTGGTGTGAAGGGACCTTTGATTTCCCCCAAAAAAACCTTCCCACTTCTATGAGCAGCTGATCAAACGATCGGCATGGAAAGGCGGTAACGAAGGCGGTGATCCCGAGCGTCCGGAGAGGAAAAACATGCAAACGGTGAGTGAAATAGACTGAATGCTTTGGCAAAAACTTGCATGCCTTAAAACAAGTAAAGGGAAGGTAACGAGGGAGATGGGACAAACATAACGTCAGATTAAGAGTATAAAGTAAAAGTATATATAAGGGGAAAACATTGACTCGAGTGTGACCTAGCAATATAAAGAGATATCGTGAGTGTGGTCACGATAAGAGTATATGCTCAGTGCCTAGGTTTTAAAGAGTGCTAGAAGAAGCCTTCATTTAAAGTCCTGATTGATAGGATGATGTAGGAGACCAGATTGATTAAAGACGATCCGAAAAAAATTGGCTTAAATTCCATGTTGTAATTCAAATAGGGGCAGGATGAATCTGAGGAAGCAGAGGGCATGACATTTGTGTGGCCGCCCAGTGTCTGTCTGTCTGTTTTACGTGTTTTAATTAATCTATGAGGTCATAAGGTAAAAAGGTAAAAAAAAAATTGAAATAGCATGAAAATTGTACGATTGTAGAGACAAAATGTTGCATGTCATGGATTGATAGTTGTTTACAAAAATAAAAGTCAAATTATTGTTGAAAAAACGTGATTGGAGCTTGCAACAATTAGTGCTTGCTCATACTGTTGATGTTGTTTGTGAAACGTAAAGTATAATAAAGTGTTATATAAGGAGAGGATAAACAGGTTAAGCATGGAAGACATTACCCCATTGATACACTTGTGCAAACAGTTGCCGAAACATGCACCCTAGCTTAAACAGTACAGTGCAGAATGGGTTAAATGGACCGCAAACAAAATGTTTATGCCATGCCCACAAGGAGGATCGCTATCTAAAATGGTCCTGCAGCACATGACGACATATTTACATTGCACATACACTGAAAAGATTTAGACAAACGCTTGCTTAATTTAGAGCTTTGGAAAATTTACCAAGAAGAAAATGAGTAGCCACTGTTAAATTGGATACTGAATATATGCACAGAGGGGGTGAAGAGCCTTCTACGCCACCCACCCCATCTGAAACAAAAAGCAAAGCTAGTAAAGAGGAAGGATTGTACCTAATGAGGGAACCTAAGGCAGCAACGGGATATATCAACCCATCACATGAGTCGCATACGCAAAGTAGTGACAAAAGCCCAGAAAAGGACAGAGAAAGAGATATTACGTCCAAAGTCCCGAAGGACAAGGAGAGATGCGAAAAGGAGAAAGGGGATCAAACACAAGCAAGTACATCTCTAGGTACGGGAAGAGAGGTAAAGAGATGGAAAGGAGATGAGGATAGGATTGATGAGATAGCATTCACACAGAACGAATGGATGGGAGGTCAGATTTTATTGAAACTCAATGGTAAAGGCATTGAGGATATGAGACAAAGGGGAGAACAAGACAAATTAGAAGGGAAAGAGAAGGAACAGGAAAACGATTAAGAGACGAAGGGGCTAGGAAAAAAGATAGGCAGAAACAAGAGCAGCTATATCATGACGAGCAGGTCAGAAAACAGGAAAAGGTGGAATAACAAAGAAAACACGATCATAAGCAGAGCACAACTAACGATCAGGAAAGAATAGAACAAAGGAGAATAAAAGAAGAACAACAACAAATAAGGGAGAATAGAATAAAATGATGAAGAGATGCGAATGGCAAATGAATGAAGCAATCCACGCACAAATTTGTCCACAAATAACCTTTTCCCAGACTCTGTGCCGAAGTCTTGTCCGCTGAAATCCGAGAATACCTGTTCGAAACGATTAAAAAACTCGGTAGCACCCTCAGACTTCCCTTGGACACAGGACGTACATTTGTCCCAAATAATTATTTTCTCCGGGATTATGTGTCATGAACCCTCTTGGTTGGCGATGGATGCCGCTGTTACGGCTTCGCCGCCATTAACACGGCCACCACGTTCCTTTCACGTTTCTCTGTCTACGGTCTAGTGTTTTCTCCTCTGTTCCTCATCCAGCCTATTTTACTTCCTGCTTCCCATGATTCCTTGCGTTGCAACCGTCTCCTTTCGTTTTCACGGTGAGACGCTTCCAGTGCTTTTTCCTCGCTTGCTCCTGTTTCCCCTGCTGGGGAGTTCTCTCCCTTCATTTCTCCTCCTTCCCCCGTCTCCCTGGCGGTTCCTCCTCTCCACCTATTTCCCCTCTACTTCTGCGTTCTTACGCTTACCGGCTACTTGCCAGCGTACCTTCCTCCCTGGTCATTTTCCTCTCCTGAAGAACCTTCGTGTTGTTTACCCAGGGATTCCGAGGCTATAGAATTCCGCTTTCCATCTAGCGACGACTTCATCTCCCATCGCAACCCAAGACTACAACTCAGGGGTTTTTTCCGCCTTTGGGCTTTTTCCCCTTACCCGCCTGCATACGGGAGCGGAGCCAAGGTGGTAACCTATACAGAGTTCCACCACGGCTTCCTTCCGTGTCAGAGCACTCACAACGAAGAGTAAAAAGGATTACCTTGCCCACAGACACGGCGTCGGAGCCCCAGACCCTGAAGACTCAGGTGAGGAGAGTGGTGCCTCGGGTGGGAAAGTGAAGCATTTGGACAATACCCCTACGGTGACTGCAAGTCATTCTCCAAATCTTGACAGTTTGCAACGCCCAAAAATACTCATGGCTACTCCAGAACAGCTGCAGGATCAAATCCAAGAACTATGGAAAGCCGTACAGTCCCTTTCTCAAGAGCTTCAGACTGTTAAGGCGGAAAATGTGGTATTAAAACAGTTGGTTCTGGGCAAAGAACCTTCCCCTCCCCCAGAATTGCCACCTATGGCCCTATCTTCGGGGAAGTTCGACGGTTCACCCAAGAAACTTAAAGAGTTCCTGGAAGCTGCCACCATATACTTCACTTTCCGCCCTCGTACGTTTTCTTCGGATCAGGCTAAGGTGGGCTTCCTCATTTCGAACATGGTGGGCAATGCCCTAGCGTGGGCTACACCTCTTGTGACCGGAGAGAATCCGGTTCTACAGAACTACGGGAGTTTTAAGATTCTTCTCAGGGAATCCTTCGAAAGACATGAACTCACCTACACTGCTTGTGAGGATCTCCTGGATGTCAAACAGGGAGCCTCAGACCTCCTTACGTACATAACTAGATTTAAGACACTGGCGGCAGAGGCCAGTTGGCCTGAACAGGCACAATTTGCCATTTTTCGCAGAGGTCTCAAAGAGGAGATAAAGGACGAACTGGCCAGGTCTCCCCGGCCTGCCTCTTTCTCGGACCTTTTATCCTCAGTCCTACAGATTGAACATCGTCTCCAGGAGAGACGCAATGAAAGAAGACGCTACAGAGAAAATCCCTTTACCACAGGGACATCATCCAACCCTCTTCCTCCATCTTCTAAACAGAGTGAAGAACCTATGCAGATTGGAACCACCCGAGCACCACTCACCATGGAAGAAAGAAGAAGACGAAGAGAAAGAGGGCTTTGCGCCTACTGTGGGTCTGACAAACATCTACTCAAAGACTGTTCCGAACTACCTTCACGGCGTTCGGGAAACGAATCACCCCGGTTTTAACAGGGACAGAAAACCGGTGGTTATCCAAAACTTCCAGTCCCTACGTTTCTTTGGCCGTATCCACTAAGAAGACACCGGAAGATTCCAGGCTTATGGTTATCAATATCAGTGTGATGATCCAAGACCAGTTCGTAGAGACTTTGGCACTCTTGGACTGTGGAGCAGCTGGTAACTTCGTTGATACCTTGTGGGTTGACAAGGTGGGCCTCAAAAGGCTAGCCAGGCTCGAAGACCAGAAGGTGGAAGGTGTCGATGGAACCCCCTTGTCTTCGGGACCCATAACACAGACGACTGAGGAGCTAGAAGTTCGAATTTTCCAGCATGTGGAGAAACTTCAATTTGACATCATTAGAGCTGCCCATTTTCCAGTTATTTTGGGAATCACTTGGCTCCGGAGACATAACCCACAAATCGATTGGGTATCCAATTTGCTACGTTTCGAGTCTGAGTTTTGCAAGAAGCATTGTATTCCCCAACAATCTTATCTTCAACTACAGGTCACCCCTGTCTCTAGTCAGGAATCCCCAACTATCCATAATATGGCACATCTTGGTGAGGCTTTCAGAGAGGTTTTCACAGAAGTCAAGCCAGCACCTCTACCACCCCATCGTCCTGAGGACTGCTCTATAGATCTTGAGCCCAATGCACTGGTTCCGTTCGGTCGTATGTTTTCCTTGTCCAGATCCGAGAAGGAGGTCTTGCGAACTTACCTGGATGTGAACCTGCACAATGGCCTCATTCAACCTTCAAAATCTCCGGCCGGTGCTCCTTTTTTCTTCATCTCCAAGAGGGATTCCAAAGAATTACGACCGTGCATTGATTACAGAGGTCTCAACAAGGTCACTGTCAGAGACCGCTACCCTATGCCACTTATCACGGACATTCTTGAGGCAGTTCAAGGTGCACACATTTTCACTAAGTTGGATCTTCGCAATGCATACCATTTATTGCGCATTGCCAAGGGGGATGAATGGAAGACGGCTTTTCGAACACCCTTCGGATTGTTTGAATACAGAGTCATGCCCTTTGGACTAGTTAACGCCCCCGCAGTTTTCCAAAGATTTATGGACCGCTTGTTTTCAGATCTCTTATTTGTTTCAGTGATCATCTACCTGGATGATATTCTTGTATTTTCCGTCAACAAAGAAGAACACGAAGAGCATGTTCGGACAGTGCTTTCTCGTCTTAAGGAGAACCGTTTGCTAGCCAAACCGGAGAAATGTCAGTTCGGGGTCTCGAGCATTCCCTATTTGGGGTTCGTTTTGTCTGACCGGGGTATCTCCATGGACCCTCGCAAGGTGTCTGCCATTATAGAATGGTCTTCTCCCACCTCAGTCAAAGAGGTTCAGAGATTCTTGGGTTTAACCAACTTTTACAGAAGATTCATTCCCCGGTTCTCCGAAATGGTGCTACCCATAACCGCACTTCTCAAGAAATCATCTGGAACCTTTGTGTGGTCATCGACGGCAGAGTCTAGTTTCAGACATCTAAAAACTTTGTTTTGCTCAGCACCCATATTGCTCCAGGCCGATCAAACTAAACAGTTTATCGTGGAAACCGATGCCTCTTCCGCGGCCGTGGGTGCTGCCTTACTCCAGGAGTCCGAAGGTATAGAACATCCAGTCGCCTACCTCTCTCGCACTCTGACCATCAGTCAACTTCACTATACTGTCCTAGAAAAGGAGCTACTAGCTATGAAATTGGCCTGTGAAGAATGGCGACATCTGTTATTGGGGGCCAGTATTCCCTTCATCATTCGCACGGATCATAAGAATCTCAAGGTCCTGCAGTCCCTCGAGTGTGCAAATTCTCGCCAGGCACGATGGGCTTATTATTTTTCCCAATACGATTTCACCATTACCTATTTACCAGGCTCGCAGAACGTCCTAGCCGACGCCTTGTCGCGCAAGGAGTCGGTTACTGGTTCGGCCCACCACTCAATCGAACCCATGTTTCCGTCTACTCGCATAGTGGCACCTCTTCACACCTTTCTACAGGAGCTCAAAGAGGCTTCGGACGCTGAACCCTATTGTAAAGACAAAGACTTGGCGTCTCAGTTCCATACCAAGGATGGTCTCTGGTTTTACAAGAACCGACTCTATATACCTTCAGGACATCTCCGCAAGAGGATTCTCTACTGGTGCCATGACAGCCGAGTTGCAGGACATCGAGGCCAGGCAAACACCATTGACCTCGTACAACGCTCGTTTTTCTGGCCCAATCTTCGACGAGAAGTCCAGTCATACATCAAAGCATGCCCAGTCTGCGCTATGGCAAAGAATCCAACAGGCAAACCGTTAGGTCTCCTTACTCAGCCTGACATACCACAAAGGCCATGGGGGAACTTGTCTACGGACTTCATTGTGGATTTACCCTTATCAGAGTCCTGTTCTTGCATCATGGTAACCATAGATTCATTCACCAAGATGGCCCATTTCTCTCCACTAGAGGGCTTACCTACGGCCAATCACATGGCCGAGGTTTTTGCCAGAGATATATTCCGCCTTCATGGCTTGCCCGATAAGATTACTTCGGACCGGGGCAGCCAATATATATCCAAATTCTGGAAGGCCTTATGTTTCCGATTAGGCATAGACCGTGCTCTTTCATCTGGCTATCATCCCCAGACCAATGGTCAGACAGAAAGACTCAATTCCACTCTGGAACAATATCTCAGATGCTACATAAACAAACTCCAAGATAATTGGGTACAACTCCTCCCCACTGCAGAATTCACCTACAACAACTCTAAACACTCTGCCACAGGTATCTCTCCTTTTTACTGCAACTACGGTCTTCATCCCAAGTCCATCTGGCCCATTGTTTCTCACGCCAGTAACTCTCCTGCTGCCGAAGCGGCTTTGTCGGAAATTTCTGAGGCTCACCGGACGGCCAGAGACAGTCTAGCGAGGAGCCTTAGGACCTACAAAACCCTTGCTGATCGACATCGCCAAACGGACCCCTCTTGGACTAAAGGGACGAAGGTCTGGCTTTCGACCAGATATCTACCAAGGTGGATCCGGTCCTCCAAGTTGTCACCTCGGTTCCTGGGTCCGTTTCCCATCCTAGAAAGAATCAACCCGGTGGCTTACAAGGTTCAACTACCCTCCTACCTTCGCCGGGTGCACCCGGTGTTTCATACTTCCCTTCTCAAAGAGTCACATACTGAACCACGTTTCAGGTCTACACCCTTGCAAGACATTTCACCCAGAGACTCCCAGGAGGAGTATGAAGTTTCAAAGATCCGTGACTCCCGCTACTACCGGGGACGTTTACAATATCTCATTTCCTGGAGAGGTTATCCCAGGTCTGAAGATTCTTGGGAACCCGTGCATTTTGTCAAAGCGCCCCGCCTAGTAGCTAGGTTTCATCGGTGCCATCCTGGTAAGCCGGGCGGGGTGGGCAGTAAGAGGGGGCATACTGTCATGAACCCTCTTGGTTGGCGATGGATGCCGCTGTTACGGCTTCGCCGCCATTAACACGGCCACCACGTTCCTTTCACGTTTCTCTGTCTACGGTCTAGTGTTTTCTCCTCTGTTCCTCATCCAGCCTATTTTACTTCCTGCTTCCCATGATTCCTTGCGTTGCAACCGTCTCCTTTCGTTTTCACGGTGAGACGCTTCCAGTGCTTTTTCCTCGCTTGCTCCTGTTTCCCCTGCTGGGGAGTTCTCTCCCTTCATTTCTCCTCCTTCCCCCGTCTCCCTGGCGGTTCCTCCTCTCCACCTATTTCCCCTCTACTTCTGCGTTCTTACGCTTACCGGCTACTTGCCAGCGTACCTTCCTCCCTGGTCATTTTCCTCTCCTGAAGAACCTTCGTGTTGTTTACCCAGGGATTCCGAGGCTATAGAATTCCGCTTTCCATCTAGCGACGACTTCATCTCCCATCGCAACCCAAGACTACAACTCAGGGGTTTTTTCCGCCTTTGGGCTTTTTCCCCTTACCCGCCTGCATACGGGAGCGGAGCCAAGGTGGTAACCTATACAGAGTTCCACCACGGCTTCCTTCCGTGTCAGAGCACTCACAACGAAGAGTAAAAAGGATTACCTTGCCCACAGACACGGCGTCGGAGCCCCAGACCCTGAAGACTCAGGTGAGGAGAGTGGTGCCTCGGGTGGGAAAGTGAAGCATTTGGACAATACCCCTACGGTGACTGCAAGTCATTCTCCAAATCTTGACATTATGGCTTTTAATTTTGCAATGATTCTGTCAGGCAAAGTCAGTATCACCTGGGGCGGTCTTTCACCAGCTGGCCTTTCTCCATCGAATCTAGTTATATTCGCCAATGTATCTCCAAACCCTGTCACGTCGTCTATAGTCCTAACTTGTTTCCACAAATCTACGGGCAGAAGTACAGGAAATAACAAATCAATATCGTCTAAGGTGAACACTGAGGACTGCAAGATGGACTCTATTTCTTTATAGAATCCTGTCGGATTTTTCCTAATATCAGGAATAGATTGTCTAATAGTATTCACTTCTTGTCTTGAGAACGGGACGTGAACAAACTGTGATACATATAATGTGCAGGAATGTTCACAGCGACTATACCCTGTGCAGCATCGGCCGCAATCTCAACCTTCGGGACAAAAGTCGGAGGAACCTCTCTCATAGGCAACTGAGAAGAAGGTGACTCTGAACGCTTACTAAGCAATAGAGCTAAGTCGAGCGCTAAAGCAGTCGAAGAAGTGTCAAGTGAAAAAGCTCTCTTATAAATACTCAATAAATCTGTGGGACAACTAATCTTTCTTTTTATACAATCATCCTGTAGGTACTCTATCATTACCTGTATCACTTTCCTCTGCATTTCTGGTGTATACTGACTATATGTGTCATATACCTCAACTGGAGTTATCGACATATCTGAAATCCATCTAAGCGCATGCTTTGTACAAATTCGTGCTTCCTCAGATATCGATTTTCGACAAGGAAGGAACCATTTATGTACATACATACTTTCCCCCTCGTCATCCTCATTCTGTAACCTTTCCAACTCCTTTTTATACTCAAATAACCTCTCGACATGCTCATTTACTTTCTCCACAGTGCCTCTTGAAAACACTAAAGTATTTAGATCCCTTAACCTCTGCGGGAGATCTGTTTTATTTAATATGCCCCACATTACACATAAATGAATCCCTAAACCTTCAATAAAAACATTCTTCTCAGGAAAATTATCCATATTATAAAGTGTGGCAAAAACATTAGCTTGATCATCCCTCTCCATACAATGTTTAGCCCATGCAATCAACTCACGTTTCTTCTCTGGTGGTACAGTATTGCGAGTGACAACCTTCGACCCCACACCTTGATCGACTACAAGCGGCACAGGACCACTTGGAAGAGAGGGAACAGACAAATTCAATGGAGGTACTGTTACTGGTGCAATAGGAAGGGGTGGAGGAATAGATGGAGGAACAGTAACTGGAGGAAGAGGAACATTAGGAGAAGCAGGAACAACAGGAACAACAGCAGGTAGAGCAGGAAAAGAAGCAGGAAGAGGCAAAGCAGCAGGAAGAGGAACATACGGAGGTGGCGCAGAGGCACCAGGCCTTCGTTCATTTAACAATTTGTCTATGAATTCATCGGAAACATGAAGGTCTTTAGAAGGACAGATTTTCTGTATTCCAAGTGAGAAAGCCCTATCCATATTCTTAGTCGATTCAGAATGTTTACCTTGGTTATACAATAATGCTTTTTCGGCGTTCGTCTTATGACGGCACACATGTTTTTCTCTACTATTAAGTTGCTGCAACGCTTCTTTTTTCCAATTCTGCAAAACTTCAAATGCTGCAGGTCTAGCTTTTTTCTTTAATAGAATTGACTCTAAATACTCAATACGAGGGATTTTAAAACTACCATTGATTGGCCACTGAAGTTCGGAGGCATGTCTGGTTTGTATGTGCCAAATATCATTAAACACTATACTTCCAATGCCATGCTTACAGTACATAGTACACGCCAGCGACCCCTCCTGTGTTGCGGGACGGCTAAATTCCAAAGATTGTCTGTCAAGGAGGAACAAAGCCCTGAAGCAGGTAGACAATTTCCCAGGCATATCAAATTATTGGTGTTACCTGGTCAATAATTGTGTCTGCAGATACAATACGCCAAAATCAAATTATCAGGATTATTTAAGGGTCGAGTCATGACTCACCTGATCGATTTCCTAAGGAGGTCCGATCGGATTTCAAAGAATCTTACCTAACTAATCTTACCTCGTGTGTGGTGATTTCGACAAATCTTCCCGCCTCGATAACTGGACCCTCGTCAAGATGCCGTTCTCGTAACACAAGCTAATCGTCCAGGCATCGGGTCGTGCAGCGTTGCTGAGGTGTCGCGTCTTATTCAGTGGGGTCCCTTTTTGTCACACCGTCCGATCCCGGTCCGATAGCAAGGGTCAACCTTCGATAATCCGGCATCCATCTTGAGGGTCCCTATTCGGGCACCAACTGTGAAAACAAAATCAAAATATCGAGGCTGAGTACCCCAAAAGGAAATACACCGAACACGTGTTACAAAGGAGCATACGAAGATCTTTAATTTATACTGAGTCAGTTACAAAGAACAAAGCAAAATCAGATAGCTATTGGCCCTCAGTACAACACAGCGAACTCCAGCGTGGTTTGGTGTATTCAGTGAGAGACGCTGTACATTAGAATTCATTGCTCTTTTATACCATTTGCGAACACAATGTCCAACCCTACTTCGGGTTAATATTCCTCTAATACATCACTGATCTAGGGTTCATGCCGAGTTCGCATATCCACTTCTAACTAGTCTGCCTTTAATACATACCTCAACAAGCCTACACGGCAACTGTGTATTTTGGGATTTCGCACGCAGGTCTTCTCAAACATTAATACAATGTAGTTAAACAAGTGTTCTTAGTTCAGTATTTGAATACATTGTTCTTAACATATGCTCACGGATTAGTTTCATTGACACAAGTAATCCTTTACACACAGGTCAAAGAAGGACAAGGTCTCAGTTCACGACCTCAACAAGTGCCTGCAGGCAAGTTACATACTAATTACACACAGAGGTCAAGACAGCCATGTTGTATTTCGGAATGACATCGTCCACCATTTTAACTCACAAGGTGACTTTACAAAGCGAACCTAAAATGGCGGATTGACTTAAAATGATGGTTTACATTGATTTTAAGGTCAGGACCATGCAACACGGATTTCTTCGCAAGTGACTTACAAGCAGCTTGGCGTAGGCCAATATACATATATTCATTGCAATAGGAGGCACAGTATAATTTCTCATTTGACAGTAGGGGATGCATATGGGGCTAGTGGGACTGTCACAGTGGTGGACACATAAGTCGGGTTAGTATAACCTACTGCAGGGTGAGCTGTCAATGGATTTATTCCCTCGTGTTCTGCTGCTGCCCCACCCTCCTTGCCCCTGCCATCATATCGTGTCCTCCTTCTTCAGAATCATCTGTAGCTTCGAACATTTTCCAGAGTTATAATGTTTCTCTGCAATTTTGCAACTGTTTACCCTTATATTTGGCTGTCAGAAATAGGGATATGTGTTCTAGAATACCATTATTATGGGAGCCCTGTTCTGGCCATGAGCGGGCATCCCCCCTCCTCTTGTCTCCACCCCCTGTTACTTGTGATACTTCTCGATTTTGTCACAAAATAGTAGCAGAGCCTTGCACATATATACGTTATGGGTGTTTCTACTCACATTATAATGGTCCTGGCGCCTAACTGCCCTTACGCCTTTGCTAGCGTGCGGCGTACACTGCCGCTGCTCATGAAAAAGTCAGTCCTTCGTACCCTGCTCCACATCAAAAAGACCCCCCTCTTTCGTCCCGCACATCCACTGTCACACTCCACACACTCAAAGCACACTACTCTTTACACAATGCCCCTCCTTGGGCCTTAGCCCTACTAAACACAAACACAAACAAAACAAACAAGAACAACAAGCTTAAAAAAGAACATCTAAGTTTCCTGAACCAACTAATTATGCGGGGCTCCTACTTGTTTCCTTTTTTCCTACATTACACCATTTACGTGGTACCATCTTCTCCCCTCACTCGGGAAGGCTCCCTAACATTCTGTTTTAGTATTCTCCTTAAAAAATTCAATAATAATAAAAACAACACAAACGACATCCACACATCACCAAAAACCTTGTACTCCACACGCTCATAACTCCCCACACTTTCCCATATGCCATTTCCCCACTTGTTACCATCTAAAGAGTATACTCAAATGTGCATGTTCACCCGGACTCCTCAGTCATGGGGTTCCAACATTCTCTCCGGAGCTGCACCCAACCCAAGGAGCAGAGGGGAATTCTGCAAAAATGGCTCCTGTAGGCCACTCAATATTATTAATTTTTGGGTACTAGTTGCTTTAGGTGGGATTGGCCCCTCTGGAGAAGCAGCCTGGAAGCATCTGCAGGCATTGGGGCACTGAGATCATGTCGGGGTCACCAAATTAAGGCATGCCCCTTTACGCTCATACCAGAATAAATACAACCCACTATGTGAAAAAAGCCCAGGATGAGCATGCAAAGGTAGCAAGTGTTTATTTTCACGAAACAGAAAAATACCAGCAAAGAATGTTCTGCCCAAAAAGTGTGCAAGCAGAATCTTATAAGGTGACACAGTGTCATAGGTGATGTCATTATATACATCAAAAACCTGCATGGCTGGTTGGTGTGACCCTTTACATGGTCAGCCTGCTCCATGGGTGATGCCAGGTCATTTGGCATAGCCCAGTGCATCTTCCATCATGTGGGCTCTGCTGGGCTCATAGTCTCCCAGGAGCCAAGGCTGAAGAAGCAATTAGATACATTTGTGAACAATACTACTCTGTAATTATACAGTGTACCTGGCAGGCTCAGGGAAAGGCCAAGGGGGAGTCTCAAAGTCAAACTGACACACACATCCTTCACTCATTTCTGGTCGCATCATCAGCACCCAAGGCTTCCGCCCTAACTTTTGAACTATCATTTATCCCTCCCTGTGCCTCGCACCACAAATCTTGTTAGTGTAAAACAAAAGGTAATATAATATATTCTCAGATCTTTTATGGTTGATTGGTTTATGGTCGGTGGTCTGGGGTCAACTGGTACCTCGGAATTCAGAGGTCTTCTCTTGGGACTAGGACAGTTGTAGGGGCTCTAACTCGTGGTTAGCTTGGTGTGGATCAGATGCCTGCTTCAGCCGGATTGTGATCACACGTACACCAAGGCCCACAGTTCTATCTCATGGCTTTGCAGGGCACATTTCTTCCATAACAAACTTATTGGCAGCAACCTTAGAACAAAGAAGGAGCTAACTGAGGAGTTTGCAGCATCACTCACTAGTGAAGGCTCTCATGCACAATCTGGAGCCACTTGAGCAACTTGAAGCTGCAGTTGTCCCGCAACAGAGTTGTGGTAGCCCACTTGGAATGGTGCAAGGGTCGTATCAGGAGGTGCGCACCGGGATGAACAAGACTACTGAGATGGAAGCATCACTTTTTTTCAATTCTGCTCTATTGTTATCTACTCAGCCTCCTCCCGAACTCGGCCATAAGGAGTTTGAAAAATCCATGTCACCCCGTCCGAATGGAACAGCTGACATGGCTAACCAACACCCAGTGACACTATTTTGTTCGAATAGAGTACCTTCCCCGTCCCTTGACCATTCATTGACAGAGCTTGATCTAAGTAACACAAGCAGTTCCTCCACAGCAATGTTTCACATCTTGGAGGCCCTGCTTAAAGTTCTGCTGACAAAGTGCATTGGGTATTGCAGGCAGGTTGGGGTCCCAAGGGGAGCAACTTTTAAAAATGACTGCACTAGCCGGGACACTCCACAATCAGTTTGCCATCCAGTTGTCATCTCTAGAAATTTTCCGAACTATTGTTTTGTCTTCCATGGCCTCTTTAGGCCTTTCTAGCATTGACCAAACATCACTGGTTAAACCTCCATCCCCTTTGTCGATGCCATCCGCCACATTGCCTCTGATCACGGCACCAGTGGAATGGCATATTGCCTTTGGAAGGCAAAGACGAAGGCGAAAAATGCATGGGCAGGCTCTCATTTATGAACCTCTGGCCTCAAAAAAGGAAAGAACGAATAGGGAAACTCTGGCCCACAAATCTGCAGCAAATGATGTGTTGCTGTTGATCCATCAACCACCTTATATACGCTCTTCCAGGCTAGCATTCCCATTGACTTTTAGGAAAAGGTACCTTTTATTTTTCTTCTGGCTGCAAACTGTGCGGTACATGATTGGGGCCAGAGGGTGTATGGTGTTGACAGTGGCTTGGTCTTAAACCGAGCTTGCTTGTTGGTCTTATTTTTTTAATTTGTTTAGTTGCATAACAACTTTTCAAATATATGTAAACATAAAATTAATTTCATTACAATTAATTTCATTTCAATTCATTTCATTTATAATAAAACTATGATTAAATGGACACTTAAAATTCAAATTTAAAACATCATTATTCACTTTTATCCTTCTTGCTTTGACTGTGGTCAGGCACAGTGATTTCTAAAAAGTGAACAATTGCTGCTTTTACCGATACTCTTGTTGGTCTTATTTCATACATATAATTCCGCTAATATATATCCAGTTTAATGACATCAAAACTGTTGATATTTGTGAGAATGTACCTAGGGCTACATCTATAGTATTCTTCCATGTGAAAAGTACCCTAACATACATTCTTGAGCATGCTTACTGTTTGAAGCGATTAGGGTATGAATGCTTTGTATTGGAAGTGGAGTATGGCAGGAGATTTTGCCCGGTAAGCATGAATAGGAACCCACATGCTGAATCCATGCGTAGTGGTGACTCTATCCCTGACCCCAACGGCGACTCCATTTCTAACCATAGCTTGCCAAGAGACGCAGGGCTGGAGGACGAACCATGGGGGAAAGAAGCACTTTGGGCATGGTTACAAACCTAGTTGCACAACATGGGAAAATGGGATTTTAGCCCCGTCCAAAGGCAACACGCTCAAATGATCTGTTGGAATACTCGTGGCAACCTTCATCTTTTTGAGGGGGATGGTCTGATGGAACATATTGACCAATATTCCGCCGCGGCCTTACAGGAGACTTGGCTCATCAACCCCGTTCTTGTGAATTGTTGGCACTTCCTCTTTAAATTGGCTACACAAGACGAACAGGGGATTGGGCATTAGGAAACCCATCAACTTGGAAGAACTTGTTACAAACTCCCCAAACACTTTGGAGGGTAGAGTTTCTGGTCCAGTAGCTCCCAATGGAGAAAATAAGGAATGTATTATTGTTAACATCTATGATCCGCCCCATAGGCTTGCCATCGGGACAGTTTTAGCAGAAGTAGAGACCTAGATTGATGACCATTTGGGATGTCTCCTGTGTATCATATGTGGAGACTTCAACTCTAAAATCCCAAAGGCCCTTGAATCCTTGAGGATGGTGACCGACTCTCAAAGCACTGCAAACAAGGTTTGGAGTGGGCAGGTGTCTTCTATTATGCTGGATTTACAATGATTAATGGTTCATTCCCTTTGGACCCACAAGACCTGTAACATCTTGGACTATGCTTTTATGGCCAATACTGTTACATTGGACATGGATATCACCATAACACACAGACTCGACAGTGACCATTTGCCCCTCGCTCTTAGCCAGAATGTATTACCGCCCCCTTTGCTTCCTACATCCACAGGGTTATTGAGTGTCAGTGCTGCACTGTACCGTATCTCTTGGAATGACTGACGCCTAGAGGAGGTTGCAGCTAGCATGCAGGTTGCCTTGGTATCTTTCATTGAGCACAGCCATGAACGGGTGGCTAATAACTCCCTAATTCACCAGAGTATGCTATTAAATAATTTGGGGATATTGTTGGATTAATTATTGCAGGCCAAAAACACTGAAATAAAGAGTTCTACTATAAATACGACTGTACAGAATGCTGACTCTATGAGTGGTATAAAAACCAAACATACTGTTATACAGCAGGGTAATGAACCTAGAGACAACATCAAAGAAAGTGAACTAATAGCTTCACAGAAGGCTAAGTGTGGGGAGGATGCTGGCCTAGAGGCTACCACAAAAATCCTGAACTCCAATGAAATACGTCAGCTGATTATCAAGGTTCTTAAAGATGACTTCGCCTCTACATCTGTTAGTACCTATGATGTTGTTACTCAACCTCGACAACTGTATGAACCTCACGTGCCCACTGACATGGGGTCCAGTTTGGACGAAGGTGGTAATGAACCTGTGGGCAACAACTTTAACAGATATGGAGGTGAAAATAAACACCCATTTGATGGTAATAGTGAAAATGACTTGCGTCAACCTGGGTTTCCAGAAATGCCGGGGCTAATTATAAAAGCCTTATTTGAAGACAAAGGCCACATAGCATTGAATAGATCTTACATATTATCACTGCTATCTACCATACCAGAACTTAGCCTAATCACCTCAGAAGACATTAAACTGGTGGACTATATACATAGATTCAGAAATGACTACGTTCGCCTAGTTATTCCATCACCCCTGGTAAGGTCTCTGTTACTCAAGGAGGTGGAACAACTACAGATACGAGGCCTTGATATTTATGAATGCAGAGTACCTACACAGTTCCCTCTTAGTACGACACCGAAGCGGGTGTCCTCCGTGGGGGGCAATCCGGACAGAACTTTGGGCAATGTTGTCGTAGGGGGGGGCAAAGATTTGAACAAACAAGACTGGCGATGGTTGGCCTTATCCCTGAGGGAATCGATTGACTCATTGAAACAGCTAGGTAGACCTCTTTAGCTTCGGCGACAAGCTGAAATGCGTGAGCTGGAACTCACGGAGTAGTTTTAACTTACTTCATAACGATGAACTGATGAGTGACCTAGGGGAGTTTGATCTCATCCTCCTACAAGAGACTTGGTCTATAGTTCAGTTATGCTGGGACGGTTTTCAAGTCACTTCGGACTGTGCCCACGCTTAGAACAGGGGTCGACCTAAGGGAGGCTTAATGATTGCTGTTAAAACGACTAACAATTTGGTGAAGACTGGGGAATGGTTTTGTTCACATCACTTCTTAGCAGTTTCTTACAAAAGGGTTGAAATCAACAACATCTTCGCAATGCTTATTATTAATGTGTACTGGAACCCTAACGATTTGTCTGACCAGTCGCTTGAAAAGGAGCTTGCCAATCTGGGAGGCATTATGGAATCGTGGTTAGAGTGTAACTTGGGGGGTCATATTATAATCGCAGGGGATCTTAACGCCAACTGTAATTGTGATAGGTCTTTAAGTGATTCGGCAGTGGCATCTCTGGATGACTGTGATAAGGCAGGGGTAACCCTGTTTTACGGGGGGGCTTTGGTCCCACTTTACTGAAACCTAGGGTATGGAACCAATACATAACGAGCACTATACCTCGAAAGCCAGAGGCTTGCATTCAATAATAGACTATGTTTTTCTGTCCACTGCACTCTCTAAGGGTTTAGACAAGTTTGAAGTAAAAGACTCGGGAAGTAGTGACCACTGCTTTCTCATTTTTGAAATGAGAATGGATTTTTTGCCCAAACCACCAGTGACATACTATGCCCATAATGTGACTGTTAATATCAGCGGTAACAGAATCAAATGGTGTCACAGATTAAATGAAAAATGTACTGCCACCATGATTGGAGATTATGATTCTATGACAAACTACAGTCGGGCTGAAAGCTACTCGGCCAGCAATTTTACTAACTATATTGAAACTCAAATAACCAATTTGGTGGGTGTTACCAATAAATATGCACAGGGTAATAAAAACTATAGACATGCTATGGATACTGTTACCCACGAACGCAAAAAACTCTACAGAAAGGAGCTTAGATACCTAAAAAAACTAGGCTTAGCTTATTCCATTGCTTTGCTAGAGAAGAAAAAAATACAGCAAAAATACAAAAACTGGGTAATATCTCACAAAGGTCGCCGTCAACAACTAGACGGGGCAGCAATGTTAACATCTCTTTATGGTCATAACTGTACTCATTTTTGGACATTAATTAATGAGCAAGAAAAACCTCAGAAAGATGCTATGCTTAATCCTCTTTCTGAAGAAACATGGATAGGTCATTTTTCCAACTTTTACTCCGAAAGTACGAAACCCGAAAAGTACAAAGCCGTGGTCAGACCACCCTGGTTGCTGCAATTTACTATGGGGGACATAATCATATTAATAAACAAATCCAAAAACTCGGGTACTACTGGTCCCAATAATCTATCCAATAAACTCCTGAAAATTAACCCGTCCTTTTGGGCCAAGGTCCTGTTTACACTCTATACTAACATTGTGATTTGTAAAGCGATTCCACAGTCCTGGAGAGTTTCCATTGTAATTCCGGTCTTTAAAAAGAGGTCCAGACTGTGCCCCAAAAGCTATAGGCCTATAGCGATTGCTGATCCAGAATCGAAAATATTTGGTTCTCTAGTACTACGGGAACTTTTACACTGGATCAACAAAAAATCAATACTAGACGCTAAACAAATTGGCTTTAAAAAAAAGACTGGAACTGACTGTGGGGGGCTTATACTTAAAGATCTTAGGCGTGGCCTGATGTCCACGGAGTGAGGACGCGAGTTCCCTGAGCTCCGTCTGGGCCGCAGCAGTCCGATCCTTTTCAAGGTGATTCAGCCCACAGACACCGCATCCGAGGAGATCCACCGGCGGCCGAAGCGGGAGACCTTGTCTTCCACCCAACCCCGACGAAAATCGGGGCCTGAGAAGCTTCTACCGCGACCCGGCGCTGGCTCCCCCTTCTTCCCGGGCGAGGCACACAAGATGGCGGCCGCCTCACGTTGATAACCCAGCGGCTCGCACTGAATCCGGGAGCCAGCGACTCGCTGACTCGAGCAGTCCCTCCCTGCAGTCGAGTGCACCCCGGCTCGGGCCACTCGAGGGCACCGTCAGGACCCGGTGCAGCAGCCAAGAAGGGCCAGGAGGAAGATCGCTACGCGGCCGATAGACACGGGGGAGAGGGTGGCGACGGCATCAAAGAGGCAAGATGGCTGCCGCGAGGAACAAAGCCAAGCACGCTACTCTGGACCCCTTTGTAACATCCAAGCCTGCTGCTCAATCCACACCGAAGACCTCACCAGCACAAGATGCCCCTGGGGATGAGACCAGACATAATCAAGTGCTTGAGGCGATCGCGGCCCTGAGGACATTCATCGATACGAAAATCGGGGAGGTTAAGACGGACATACAACTTATCAGGCAAGATGCCCGCAACTTAACGGAGCGCGTCACCATAGTTGAATCCTCCCAGAAGGACATCTCAGATGAGACGACGTCTCTACAGAAAGAGGTAGCGGACCTCAAACGGAAAGTGCACTTCTTGGAGGCGAGATCCGAAGAAGCAGAGGGTCGGGCCAGACGGAACAATATCAGGATCCTGGGCGTACCGGAGGGGTCGGAGACCATGGACCCGACGGCTTATGTGGAGTCCCTGATACAGCAGGAAGTAGGGGTGTCGAAACTCTCGCAGGGATTCGCCATTGAAAGAGCTCATAGATCCCTCCAGAAGCGCCCCCCGCCTGGATCCTACCCCCGCCCCATCATCGCCAAGGTCCTCAATTTCCGCGACCGAGAGGTGATCCTGAAATTCTCGAGGGAAGGAGGTATAATCGAGCGGGGTGACTCAAAGATTACCATCTACCCCGACTATACCCAATCGGTGCAGAGAGCAAGGAATTCCTTTGTCCCCATCAAGGCCCAGCTGAGGACACTGAACATAAAATACATGCTGCTCTATCCATCACGACTAAAAGTAATCCACAATGGGCGGGCAATATTCTTGGAATCACCAGAAGCGGCCACTATGTGGATGGAACACAATAACCTTGCTGAGGCTCCCAAAGAAACCACGCTAGAGGAACGCACTTAGCACGCCCAAAAAGCTGACCGCATACTAACGCGGCTGGAGCACCCATTTCTTTGGTATTATACTCCAAACCGAACCGAGGCTATACCAATACTGAAGAAAAACTACCACATCAGAACGCTAAATGACTGCGGGCTCACTCGACCTCCCGCCCATGGACACAGACCACGGACCCACCGTTGACCAGTGCAGACCTCTTTCCTGCACACAACCACTCGCGCCAGAGACCTGGACTAGGTCGGACGGCGCGAGGGCCCCCGAGCACTCCACCCCGGTGGCTGAAGCTGGGTGCATTAGTTTTAGTTACTTGTTCCAAGTTGTTATTGTTATGACTGTCCCAACCCGGATGAATAAAGATTTCCTGGGCCTAGGCGGGCCTACCCACCCCACACAAATGGCTCATCACCCACCCTACAATACGGCTCATGCAACACTGGGAGAAGGGGTGGCACTCCCCTCATCGAGGAACCCACTTATGCAATGGCAGCAAGACTCAAGCTAATTACATGGAACGTTAGAGGGATGGGAACATACATAAGAAGAAACCGGATTTTTTCTTATCTAAAGAGGAAAAAAATATCATTGGCCCTCCTGCAAGAAACACATCTCACCTTGGAGGCCACAGACAAAATCCTGAAATACTGGGGAGGCCAGGGTAGCGGCGCATCCTTCTCAAAGTACGCAAGAGGAGTCTATACATGGGTGAGCCCGGACACACCATTTCAACAAATGGGAACGGAGCTGGATAAAGAGGGCAGGTATGCAATAGTGTGGGGCATGCTTGAGAACACTCCCCTGTGTATAGTAAACTCGTATTTTCCCCAGCACAATATACCCTCACACATCAAGGACCTATGCGCAAAATTGCTGCACTACCGAGAGTATACGTTCATATGGGGGGGGGACTTCAACTCTATTATGAACCCGGAACTGGACAGATCGACAGCTCCACGCATGCCCCATAGCGCCTCTCCTGGGGCCCTCCCCAGGATGGTGGCAGACCTACACCTGACGGACATTTGGAGAGACCTCCACCCCTCGGATAGATCATATTCATTCTACTCGGCTCCCCATAGCCTCCACACGAGACTGGACTACTTCTTCATCGCCAACGAACTAACCCCGCAAGTTGAATTGGCAGAATACATGGGCAGAACAATATCTGATCACTCCCCCTTGCTGTTGCAGCTCTCCCTCAAGGGCCCCCGCCCCCCCATCCCGACGTGGCGCATGCCATCAGATGCCTTGACCGACCCAGCATTCAAGGAAACCCTAAGAGAAAAGCTGGAAGAATATTTAGCGATAAATAAGGGTTCGGTCGAGAAGTGGAGCACGCTTTGGGAGGCGCTGAAAGTAGTGACAAGGGGGGAGATAATCGCCGAGGCGGGCGGGATCAGGCGACAACTGAGGAGAGAACTGGAGGTCGTGGAGGAGAGAATAAAGCGACTTGAAAGTGGCGCCCCACCAACCACCGAAAGGGAGGCTGAACTGAAACTGATCAGAGAGGATTGCAGGGAGGCATGGGAAAGACTCTCGAAGTTTGACTTCTCTGTGCGCACCTCGAAGGCCCACAGGGAAGCTGACAAACCGGGCAGAATACTCGCATGGCTATGCAGGAAAGAGCACCCGAGACAGGCCCTCAAGGAGATCAAAGATACGAACGAAAAGACCTGCAGAACACGACAAGAGATTAATGATACCTTCACGGAATTCTATAACGACCTATACACTCATGAGACGAAGGTCCCCATAGCAGATATAAAGGATACGCTGGCTGAGGTGGGACTGCCTAGGCTGAGCCAGGAACAACAGGACAAACTTGGGGAGCCTATTACGGTGGAGGACATCACAGATGCAATCAGATCTCTCTCCACAGGCAAGGCTCCTGGCACAGATGGACTCATCCCAGAATTCTACAAGGCCTACGAGGAGATCACCTCTCCTATACTACACGCAGTATATACGGAGGCATACGAGTCGGGCACTCTCCCTAACACTATGAGAGAAACCCTCATCGTCCCGATGCTCAAGCCAGGCAAACCAGCCGATAGATGTGACTCATATCGCCCACTGGCGCTCCTAAACTACGACGGCAAAATATTGACGACCATATTGGCCAAAAGGCTCTCGAGGGTGATCGGTTCCCTGGTACATGAGGACCAGAATGGCTTCGTTCCGGGGCGTAACACCTCCGCCAATCTCAGGAGGCTCCAACATATCATTTCACAGACGTCCGAAAGCGAGGAAGATCTAGCAGTACTCTCACTGGATGCCATAAAAGCCTTTGACTCTATTTACTGGGAGTGGCTGATCGAAACCCTGAGGGAGTTCGGACTTGGCGAACACTTCATCCGCTGGATAGAGGTCCTGTACAGCGACCCATTGGCAAGAGTTAAAACGGGTGTCATGATATCGAGGGCCTGGCCCATCCAGAGGGGTACCAGACAGGGATGCCCACTGTCTCCAATGCTGTACATTCTAGGCCTGGAGCCGGTGGCAATATACTTCAGGAAGCAGTTCTTTGACGCTGGCATCAGCATTGGAGGATCAGACAACATCATCTCGTTATATGCCGACGACGTCCTCCTATACCTGCGCGACCCCTTGGAGAATGCCCCGATTGTATTGGATGTTCTGGACAACTTTGCAAGATACTCGGGGATAAGATTTAGCAGGCAGAAGTCTTGCGCGTTCCCACTAGCAAGACTGAAAAATAAACCTGAGGAGGAGCTTCCTGAGATCGGGATCCGTTGGCAGGTGGACACTTTTCGATACCTAGGCCTCAACATCACACATTCACCAATATCCACCCACAAAGCCAACACGGAGGCCGCAATGGGCGGAGTGCGGAGATCCATACAGTTCTGGTCAAAGCTCCCGCTCTCCATGATGGGGAGGGCGGCGATAGCTAAAATGATAATCCTCCCCAGGTTCCTCTACTATTTCACCAACGTGGTGTATTACATTCCCCCACCCTTTTTCAGGACACTCGACTCTCTGATCAGGGACTTCCTCTGGGGACGAGCCCGGCACCGACTCACACTGAATACCCTCACACTCCCTTACGCAGAGGGCGGCATTCAGCTCCCCGACTTCCAGAGATACTTTCTGGCGGCTCAGTCGACACACCTGGCAAAATGGCTCTCAGATGAACCTTCAGCTGAGCTAGAACTTCTATCCCACTCCTCTTCACCGCTGTATCCCAAGGAGCTACTCTGGAACCCCCGACTTGGACCCCCCAACCCACCCACTATACTAGAGGTTGGAAGGCGGGTATGGAACAAGGTGAGATCCATGGCGGGCCTGCAACGCTCTTATACACCCGACACCCCCATGATGACGGATGTCTGCAAAACCTCCACCGACCTGGCAACTATGAGGAGATGGGAGAACCATGGTCTCTACACATGGGGGGACATGTTTCATGATGGCCTCTTCAGGGACTTCGAGTCGCTTCGAGAAGGAGATGGACTACCACTGGGCCATTTCCTCTGGTACCAAAAAGTGAGACATGTGGCCAGAAAGAACTGGGTCGCATGGCCTGAGGAACCAGAAACTCACCCCCTCCTGAGAGAAATGTATGACGTTGGTGACGGATGGAGACCGACGTCCAGGTTGTACACTCAACTGAACGATCGACCCAACCCAAAGAGCGCCCGGCTGAAGGTAAAATGGGAGGCAGACCTCCGGACTGAAATCACAGAGGCCGAATGGGCGAGAGCCCTGATATATCCAAAGGAGGTATCCAGAAACGCCAGGTTTAGACTGATCCAACTGAACGTACTCTACAGAACGTATATGACCCCTCACCGGATATCCACGTTCAACAACAAAGCGGACTCAAGGTGCCCCTGGTGCTCCTCAGACCTGGCGGACATGATTCACATGTTTTGGACCTGTTCCAAATCTCAGAAACTCTGGCAGGCCGCTGAACGGACCTGCAGGAATGCTGGCCTAGAAACTTACGAGTGGACACCCAAGGAGTGCCTACTGGGCACCTATCCGAGACTTGGTAAAATCAAACACTTGACGAAGCTTATGGATATGGCCTGCCTTCTAGTTAAGAGAACAATTGCCATGGCCTGGAAGGCCCCAGCGGGCCCCAGGTATGACCCCTGGATCAGGGAAATGGAAAGATGGACTACGGCTGAGACTGTAGCCTGGGAGGAGGGAAACAAATGTGGCGGCGACGATGTGAGCAATGTGCTGGAGGCCTGGAAAGCCCTCCTTAGAGACATGGTCTTTGCAACGAGCTACAAACCTCCTTGAACCCACCCCCCTTGCATCCTAGAAAGCAACAGACACTACAGATTAGCCCACCACACCCAAGGGCTCCACCCAGCAACTGTACTGAGGGAGCAAAGCCGATACCCGCCTCCGGACCCACTCCCCGAACCTGGCGACATTGATTAAGAAACCACACCGAGAGTTGGGACAGTCACTGTTACTGTTATTGTTATTTCTTTTCTCTTCTTTTCCCTTTCTTCCTTAGTTTGTTTGTTCTTTATTAATAGTTTTGTCGTTGGTTATAAGCTGATCACCATATCACATTTACGCCAGTTATTGCATTTTGAATGTAACTGCTTTCAGAATCTTATCCTTGTACAAGCTTACTCACAAATGCCAATAAAGACATTTAAAAAAAAAAAAAAAAAATACTTAAAGATCTTATCTCAAAGTCCATGAAACGAGACAAAAGACCTTTATTTGTGGCATTGATGGACTTAAGCTCAGCTTTCAACTTAGTCGACAGGAACCTGTTGTGGCAGAGACTTAAAGACCTGGAAATTCCACTATACTTGCTTGATATTATTTCTGCCCTCTATACGGATACTAAAGTTAAAGTATGTTTAAATACAGGGGGGTCTTCTGTCTAAGGAGCTAACTATACCAAACAGTTTGCGTCAAGGGTGCATGCTGGCCCCTACTGTCTTTAACCTGTACGTAAGTGGTGCAAACAAGGCGCTTAACAGTAAAGGACTTGTCTCTCCTAAAATAAATAATACAGAAATGTCATGGGTTGCTTATGCCGATGACTTTCTACTGATGGACAACACTAAGATCGGCCTACAAAGACTGCTTGCAGCCTTTGAGAAATTCACCTCCGAGTTACACTTGAAAATCAATCCATCTAAGACTGTTATAGTCAGGTTTGGCAGACGAAGCGTGAAAGAGAAGTCCTTTGCATGGTTCTGCGGGAGCAAGACCATTAAAGCACAACACGCATTCAAATATCTGGGGTTTTACTTTTCTTGTACTGACTCGAATGTTCTGATAAAAAGTCAACTTAAACTGAAAGCTGACATTGCCATTAGACAGATGAGGGCAATTGACAGTAGATACGGCAAATTTACCATGGTTCCATTGAGGGAATTTTACATCAAAAAGATTATACCAAGACTGATGTATGGCATGGAACTGTTTTCTAAAGACTTACATGAACATCTAGACATTATTGAAAGCAGAATATGGAGAACAGTCTTATTCCATTTGCCTACGTGCATACCTCTGAACCTGGTAAGATACGAACTGGGTCTTCAATCACTCCATGCACACGCAATGTGGAGACGTATGAGTCTATGGAGAAAATGTAAGACTGCTGCAGATGACACTCTATATTCAAGGGCTTTTCAAGAAAAGTCCAACCAGTTTATACACAATCTACATTTAGAGACAACAAACTGCCTTTCAACCCTAGGCATGTAAGTCACAACCCTCTGTAACAATCCACCGACAAATAAAATCAGCCTCATGGGTTTTGATTGGCAGAAGACCAAGGAAAACATCTTGGAATCGAATTTGTATAAATCAGCATGTTCCACTTGGAAATGGTTCCCAAACATAGAAGGATACTGGAATCAATACCCGAGTAAATGTATACGAAATGATTACATGCGTTTTCGATTTAATGTTATACCCACAAATCAAATCCTAAACATTAGGCAATGTAATCCAAATACTTGGCTATGGTGTAGATTTTGTTTGAAAGAGGGTGAAGTAGAAACGCTTCAACATATTCTGTTGGTCTGCCCTGGTCTTAAGGCAAAACGAATAAGGTACTTTGCACAATTTGTTAACTCCATTCATAACGTAGAAAGAGATTTTATATGGCGCAGAATGCTGCACGACAACAATATAAGACAAAAAATATGAGTGACTACTTTTTTACGGAATGTGTGCAAATTGTGTCAAGATAGACCGAAGCCTGTTGGTTAGTCAAAACGCAAGCCGGTTAGTTAAAATGTAATTTGGTTCCGTTAACGAAAGTGTGCTGAGTAACCACTGTGCTTAGATGGATTTATTCTAAAAACTATGATTGTGATCGTTATGTAAATAATTTTAATGTTTGTTTAGTGATTTTGGTTTATGATTAAGTTTCTATTCTTGTTTTGATTATAGTATATCTAGCTAATGTACTGAAACTGTTTGATTTCCTTTTTAATCCTGAAGAAATGAATTTGCAATGTATCAAAAGTATATTTATTTTTGTAAAGGTTTATAAATAAACCAAAACAAATGTAAAAAATAAAATAAAATTATTGCAGGGACTTTCACCAAGAGAAACACCAGAGCACATCAAACCACAAGACCCACTCATAGACATCTCTTTGACCAGTTCATTGTTAAGAGGAGAAGTAACCTCTGGGTTACTCTGCGTGAACTAACACGATCATCTATGGATCGAGTTGTACTTGCATCACACATTAATTCTGCAAAGAGTAACTATTGGAAATGGCTGATAAACCATAGATACCACCTAGAATATGGCTACTGGCGATCTTTGGTCAGGCTGGCATTTAGAGAAAGATGCCTAGCTGTTCTGGAGGGATGTGGAAGGCCATAGCCCAGCCCCACGTGACATCATTGGCATACCAGAACCGGTATGGATTGCATTCCTCACTCAAAGCCTTGGAAATGGAGGGAATGTTTTACCTATGCCATATATGCAACAGGCAAGGGTCCTCTTGACATCCTGAAGATGATCACAGGGGGCAATTTCTCGCGGAGCAGGTAACTATTGCCTACTCGCGATGCTAGACACCTCGTCCAAGATCTTCTCTCGCTTACTGTTAAGTGAGCTATTGTGGGATGTTTTTACCCATGCATCCAAGCCCTACCATAAAACTGTGCAGTACTGGCATGGAAAACATCATGATGGCCAGAACTCCCCAGAGAGTGCACAGGGAAAACATGAAGAATAGGCTGCCACCCATTTTTGCCTATGTTGGGAGCACAGGAGGGCACTGCCTAAAACCATCATTGGCCTACACACACAGTAGCCTGAAACCATTGGGAATGGCAATGCTGATTGCCAAAAAAGCAACTCAGAACTGTGGGGAATTCATTTTCTTAATCCCAAAAATGGTTGCATTACCAGTACTCACCACTATCAGAAAGCCGGTGTTTTAAAACCACCAGACTTTTGTGTAAAACTGAACAAATGAAACAAAACCAGACCAAGGAAAGACTTGCTAAGAGGTGGATACAATGTAAAACTATATTCTGAAATGACTTGAAGGAAGTAATGATTTAATGTATATGTAAAAATTGTAAGTGATATAACTGGGAACAAAAAGTGACATTTAGCTGAAACCTGTCTCAATGAAACTGGATTCTGCCTGACAACTACCCCCGACAGGAGTTGAAACCTGCTTAGCCACTCTTCCCCTTGCCAAAAGGAGTTGTCACCTCTCTGATTAGATTAGGGGTGGAGCAGCTGGGGACTACAGGGAGTTGAACAAAGGCCTGTCCTGGACTCAGACAAATGTTATATTGGGGGTGTCGTAAGAGTGGCTTCCTCTTAGGGGAAACTGGGAGGGGCAGTGCCTCTGCTAGCAGCTGAGCTTGGGGGAAGTGGATAAACCAGTTATTCCACCCTGTGATTTGGGAAGCCACACCCCTTTTTGACCAGAGCATAATTTTAAAAAGATAGATAACTCATAGTGTGGATTTATCAGAATTATATAAGTAATATCATTATATTTGTGATTTTTCTGTGAACATTTTAAGAGGCGTCAGGACCCTGTGGCGTATTCTGGGGGGTTGCTAGCGGAAAATAGGGTCTCACTCCAAATGTATGCATGTTAAAAATCTGACACTTTATCATCTGTAACCCATATCCCTGGTGCACATTTGTGTAAAATCTGGAAAGGTTTAGAGGTCGTTATCTGGATGAAAAGGGGAGAATTCTGTCATCAGTGGACACGACATCGTACAAAGACAGGGATCGGATGGTTTGGTGCTACAGAAAATATGTTAACTGGACCTATAATATTAGAAAAATGGTACATAGATAAATATGTATTTGGGTCAGAAATAGATTTGTGTGCAATCTGACAAGGGGAGGTTCCTCTGACCATAAAACCTACAGCATCACTCTGACTCGCATTTCCTTCCCCCAATCAAGGGAGAGAGGAGGAATTGGCCAATGATAAGTGAGAGGGGCAGGTTTAGTTATGACCAACGCACACACCCACTTTCCAAAACACATAAAAAGAGACTGCTGGGACAGGTAGAGACATTCAATTCCATTTGCTGCAGAGCATGCTGACTGACGACTTCACATCCAGAGATCCAGACTTCAAATCCATCAATCTCCAGAACCTGTAGCAGAAATTAACTCCAGAATTTGTAGCAGAGAGGCCTGAATCCACCAGCTGAATCCTCTTCAGCAGGCCTCAAAACTAACCAAACTATTCAACAGACGGGCAAGGTGTTTGAAGTTTTGCCGAGAATTTTTGCAAGAACCTGTAGCAGTACCCAGAAAGCAGTGTTACATCCAGAATCCAGAGAGGCTAGACCAGCAGAGCAGAGCTGACCCAGATCGCTGTGAGCAGAACCGGTGCCTGATTGACCCGCCGAGCAGACAGAACCGCAGCCGGACGTGTTGACCAGATCCGTGACGAGGCCTCGTTCAAATTTATATTGTCAGTACCTAGCAGAACTGTGCAGAACCAAACTCTTAGTTAAAATAATCTAATCCAAACTATTTTAACCTAAGTAGAACTGCCTCCTAGAAATCGTGTCATCTGTCATCTTTAAAGCTGCACAACTGTCACCTGTCAATTCTGCAGCTGCAAGCTGTCACCTGTCATTTTGAGTTTACTTTAAATCCGAAAAACTACCTTTATTTAATTGTCCGTATCTCTGGAACCGTTTGGGCTAGGAACGAAATTTAACTTTCATCTGAAAGCTTAGAATCTAGGCTTTCCAACAAGCCTAGAACCAACTTCCTTATACTTTTCACGATTTACACACTCACGAAATGTACTGCGATTTGCGATTTTGGCTCAATTTCTCCACTTGTCAAAATAGCAGCTCCATTCTTTCTTTTGTTAAAATCCGTTGCAACTTGGTAATAACTCATAGAGCATTGCTAAAGTGAGCCTGAACTAATACCAACACGCATCTCCCACTCACCCTGAATCTCTAGAGGGAATTAAAATCAGTTGGCACATTTTCCCATCCATTGCCATCACATTTAAAAAACATTTTGGGCCTGTGTTTCAAACTCCTACCTGTTTCCTCTAAGTTTGCTGGGGGGGAACTGAATTTCGTATTGTATTTGATTGCATTCCTGAGAACGGTGTGCTCCTCTTTCCATCTCCTTCCATTTCTTACATTGCATAGGGGAGGGGGGTGAATTGCCAGAGAAAAAGTGATTATCTTATCTTTTGCTAAAATCATATCAAGTATTTCTGTACTGCATTTTATTCCTCATTGCTTTTCCCTTGAAACCATAAAAGTATTTTTGCTACTTTATCCATCCTATACTAACTCCTCATTGATTGTAAAGAAGTGTGCTAGTGCCAGATTACCCATTGTTGATCAACATCATATGTCTAAGTGTAGTATCAGATATTAATTTATTAAAAAGTGTGATATATATATATTGTTTAAATTCTCAAATAAACCTTTTAATTTGCAAAACAAACCTACGTCTTGGCTCAGTGGGGTCAGGGGGCTTCTAAGAGGGGGTTGTTATACAAGGGTGGTCATCCAGAGTACTGAACTAGACATAAAAATACATTAATAAGGGTTTTCCTCAGCATCCCAGACTAGGCATTGACTCGGCTGTAGTGTTGATTGAATATCGCTTACAAAAGTGGGGGATCGGAGCCGGGATATTCTGGGTTAGATTTACCACTTGTGCAGATTAATAGAGCGTGACAACTGACCAGATACACATATCCGGTTAGATCACCACGCTGTTTTACACTGTGAAAGCATCCCTCAAAGGAACGCTCTAAGGAAACGGTCTGTTTTGCAAAATAAAATACAAACTTCTGTAAGTCAGGAAGGAACTCAAATTCCAGAATGACGACCTTGGTAGATATGAAAATAGCCAGAGAGCACTTCTTACATAAACTATTTGTAAGAGGTGAGTGGACTCATCAGGACCAAACGGTCTGGTTGCAGGCAATCGCACAACAGGTCACTGAAACAGGGTCAGATATATGGGGAGATCAGGGTCCCCCACATGTGGCCCTGAGTGAACTATATATGGCCCCTAAAGCCAAAGATGAACATAATAAGATTGCCAGGATAGCGGCATATTTGTATCTATATATGGGAGCCATGCAGGACAAATGTGCTGAAGGCCAAGATCTGGCAAATAGGCAACAGATGGCGTTAGAGAAGGCCCAATCTGATCTGGACTCTTCTGAGCAGAGGCTGCTCAGGAGCCAGGAGTCAGAAAAGGACAGCAGATAGTACATCACTAAAATAAAGGAGGATATGGATGTGCTGCAACAGGAAAAGGCGGACCAGGATACCAGATTTCTGGCCTTGCAGAAGGAGTACCAAGAAGGTTTGGACTCCCTACTGGAGAGCCAGAAAAAGCTGGAGCAACAATTAGATTTCAATAGGGCATGTGCCGAGCAGGTAGTCACCCTGCGAAGCCACCTAGATAGGGAGAAGGCAGAGAGCAATAAACTGATTTTGAAAGACCTGGATACCCAGGCAGAGTTTGACCAGGAGCGCCAGAAAGCTGGTGCCTTCCAAAGGCAAAGGGACGACCTGGCGGCACAAATGCAGGCTCTTAGTCAGGAAAGGGATACCTTAGGCCAGGAAGTCTGCCACTTAAAAAGGAAAATGGAAGAAAATCACCTGGCCCTCCAGGGACTGGGTGACCTCCAAAAAGAACACCAGAACTTGTTAGGGCACACCAGGAGGGTGGAGGATGCTGAGGAGGCCAATAGGGACACAGCTCAGGAGGTAACCCTCCTGCAGCAGAGACTGGCCCAGTACTCCAGGACCAATCAGGAGGCACAGAGAGAAAATCAGGCTCTCTGTCAGCACAATGATAGGCTCCAGCAACAGGTAGCGATGCAGGAGAGACTGATAGAGTCTAGTAAGGCCTTAACTGAGGAACTGAAAGCACATGCTCTTGCATTGCAACAGGGAGCAGGGGCTGATAGAGACGAGGTGCGCTGGGAAAGGGAAACGACTGAGCATAACCTCAGGAGCCCTGGTACCAGAGGCCTTCATCTCTCCCAGTCCCTGGACTCTGCCATCCCCATGTCCCCTCGCGCACATGAGCCCAGGGCCACGAAGATGTCAGGTTACTATCCAGCTAGACGTATGGGGCTCATAGGCCAGTATCTCCCAGGAATGGATGGGCGGGCATCCGGGTATGGGCACCCAAGCACAGTGCAATTTAGTGGGGAACCCCAGGAGAGTAGGCCCATTAAGGGCATCCTGAAAACCTCTGCCCAGTTAGGTCAGTGGCGGGGGTACCCATCAAATCCTGGCGGCAAGGAGGGGTCTGAAGACTCCTCTGAGCATTACAGGATGCAGGAGACCAGGTCCCCACATTCTGCCAGCCATTCCCAGGCTCGCAGAATCCGGGAAAACCTGGAAGATCAGATGGGCACCTCTGGGAGCAGAGCTTCTGAGTCGAAGGATGAATGGACCAGGGTTACCCGAACCAAAAAGGCCAATAAGGCAAAAAGGGCGTTGCTTAAGGACCCATTGAAATAAATAAAGGCAATAAGGAGTGTCATCACGCCTTATCATAAGAACGCCAAGTATTCTGTTTGGAAACACTTGGAGCTCTATGAGCAAATGATGGAGACTTTCCATTTGAAGGACAGCCAAAGCTGTATTCAATATGTAAAGTGGACCTTCTCACCAGAATACTCCAGTTTCTTTGTGGGGCTGGAGGATCAAAACCATTCAAGGTGGTCCACATACAGGGCGGCCATCTTGAAACATTTTTCTGTGCACAGAAATCCTCAAGAGGCTCGCAAGGCAGCCTACAATTTGCAATGTGGAGAGGATCAGGCCCCACAAGAGTTTGTGCAAGAATTAAAGCGTGCTTTTGCGCAGACCACCAGAAGGGTGCGCACGGATAGCAGAGAATTTAGCAATACGTTTTTCCATGCCTTACCCAAATACATAATGACCCAGCTCGTGAGAGATTTTCATGAGAAAAGATCTTCAGAATGGGTCATTGAACAGGCTACCCGGATCTATGAGGTGCAGAAGCCCATCGAAAATAAAAATAATGCGCCGAAAACCCCCAAAACCAACAGCACCCCTGCTGCTGCCAAGGTGGCAGAGGTAAAGGTTGCCCCCGTTTTAGATTTGGAGATGGGGGGGGCCTAAAAACCTGCCTGCACCAAATAATTCACAGCCCAGAAGGCCCTCGGGCCAGTCACAGACAGGGAGTCGAGGAGGTAGTCCGACAAATGGGGTCCCCCGCTTCCCTGACTATGTAAGTCCCCGCTACAAGGGAAACCGACCAATCCTGGGTTATGTGTGGACTCCTCCAGCCCAAGGGGGGGATCCAGCCAAGCTCCTGAACCGGGGAACTTCCCTCCTAACTTCACCCAGGAGGGCAGAAATTCTCCAAATCCTGGGCAGAACTTTTTCCCCAGGTATCCACCCAATTTCCAGCCCCAAAATCATCCATCCTTCTTTCCCCAATTCCCTGAGCCCAGACAACTTAATCCGGGAGAGGGGAGGCCAAGGGTGGAGGGGTACCAAAATCTTCCCAACCAGGGGTACTACCAGAGAAGGGATAGCTACCCTTCCCGGGATCAGCCCAGGGGAGAGAATAGAGCCCCGTATCAGCCTGAGCGGGTTTCACAACTTGAGCGCCAGGTCCAAAATATGGCACGGGATCTGGGTCACATACTGAGGGCTCAACAGAACCCTCAGATGAGCATGCCACCGCAGAATGCCCCAAACTCTTGACCTGGTGCTCCAGAACAATGACGGGGGCAGCACCCCGATAACCCACCGGTTCCCAGGGAGGAGGCACAAGGGGAAAGGGGGTGTAAAGCCTTGGAGGAAGCTTCCTAACCAACTTGTAAACAGCCCCTGGAAAACCAGGAACCGGAAACAAAATCTCCTACCCCTGAAAGCCTGCCTCCCAAGGAGCAGAGGGGGGGTAGGAGAAACAAAGGACCCAAACAGACCCACTTTGTGGAGGAGGTACAGGTCTTCCAATTTGAGGGAGAGGGATCCTCAGAGGATCCTGGGGAAAGGATCTTCTCCTTTAGAGATGGGGGAACTCCTCCCAAGGAAAAATGGATCCCAAGGGACGCCAATTCAGACTGGGGAGATGTGGAGACTGAGCTACTGCCGCCCATCATCTCATCCCAGAACCCACAATACCGAAATCCCCTGGTTCAAACCCATCCTGGTGACTGCCTCCAAAAAGGGGGGGCGGCCCAGAACCGGAACCAGGGAAACCCACAATGGCTCTGATCTCCAGTTGCCAACTTTTTCTTTCAGATTCCCCAGGCTCTCCACAGAATTCTGCCCAAATCTCTTCGCTAGCAATGTCCAAAACCAGAAACTTAGCCCACCAGTTGTCCAAAAATGTGCATTATCTGTGCCCCCTTGAGGAGAAGGAGGGAAGATATTATGCCCCGGTACAAGTACAGGGGCAGGGTAATATTTCGGCACTGGTGGACACTGGATCCCAAGCTACCCTTCTGTCCAAAAGGACCTTTGATGAACTAAATGCAGGAAGGGGGGAGAATTACCGTATTCCTCTCACCTCTCTTCCTGGACAACTGCAGAACTTTGACGGGAAGGAAATTCCTGTCGAGGGGACTGCAGATTTGGACATCAAAGTTAGGCGACACAAGGTGAAACACCCGGTCCTAGTAGTGACTCCAGAGGGCACCCCTTGTTTAATAGGGAATGACCTCCTGAGAAGGTTGTCACCCCTAATAGATTGCGTAAACAAGGTCCTCTGGACCCAGACTAGCCGACCAATAAAATTAAAACAGAGTGTCAACCATGTTAGTTTAAACGGCACATGCCACATGGTTGAACAAATATCTGACCAAGTAGAATTTCACTTCCAGAATAGCCAAATTCCAGACGTGACAGTAATAGCAGTAGGACAACAGACTGGTGGTGGGGGGTCCTCTCTATTTCTGAAAATCAACCTTCCTTCCAGTTTAAGGTGGTATTCCACACTGGAAGGAAACACCCTGAAATTCTTTACTAATCCATAATCAGAAACTCCCACTCCTATAGTCCAGAAAGATGTGAAATCAGCTGAGAACCTGGCTGATATTCAGCAAATTGGAGAGCAGTTGTTCATCCCTGTTCAGTTAAATGATGGGAAGGACTCTGTTCTCGCTCGAGTGTGTGTGAACAACGGTAAGAGCTTCATCAGCAAAGCTATGTTCCCCCAACTCCCAAAAGATCCAGCCATTCCCATATTAAAACTGATAGACAAATGGGAAATGGACCTGGAAGCACCGAATTCCAAACATCTCCTGCCAAGCAGGTGTATGCTCAAAATCTCCATTGGCAACAAGAGCATAGTCCATAATTGTTGGGTCGTGCGAGACGTCACTGCCGCCTTTTACTTAGGCAGTGACATTCTCAATCGCTTTGCCATTAGTTTGGACCTAATAAACTTCAAAGCTTGGTCCCGATTAGCGGATAATCCCATGGGCTTTGATGATTCAGAAAAAGCATTTAGGTCAGCTCAATTGCTACCTTATGCAGTTGAAATTCAGATTAAAGAGAAAGTTACCATCCCAGAAAGGACCCGACAATTCTCCCTGGGAGTGAAAGTTAAAAGAGGACAAAAATTGAAAAACCCTGATGCTTATATCCATCTAAATGCTTCTCTCCAACAGCAAGGGTTAGGGGTAAACCCAACACCATTAGTCAACATAGAACATGACACCATTCCAATAGAGGTGGATAACAGCGACTTAAAGAGTATTACTCTAGCCGCAGGCACCATTATTGGAGTGGCGATTGATGACCGACATTTCTCCATTGATTTAGGAAATGAACTGTTAGGACAAATCCCCAAGGACTGTTTTGACAGTGACAGTGAAGACGATACAACACCAGACAGGATTTTCACCCGGCATGGGGGAAACTTCCTGGTGTACACTTCTTGCCCTTATGGTAAGGAAAATGTGACTTGTGACTTCAGGAGGGATGAGGTGATTTTCCAGGTCCATGAGGGCTACCTTTCCCACCTGAAGCCTCCAGTCCAAATCAGCACTCTGACCAGGGACTTCTCCACCCAGCTGGAGGAGGCCACTGAGATAGCCAAACCAGAAGTCTTTCCAGGCCTCAGGCAGATGGTGGAAGAGAGAGGTAACCTAGCTGATGCCTGTGTGACTCTGGAATACAAGCAAAAGTTGAAACAAGTTTTCTTGGATTTCCAAGATCTCTTTGCGGTAGACTCATATGACTGTGGTCGCACCGACATCGACACAACAACAATTCCCACGGACCCTGGCATGAATCCAGTGTTTGTGAAGCAATATCGCTTGTCTCTCGCATCCATGGAGTCCCTTACTGAAATAATTTAGAACCTTGAGTCTCGGGGAATAATCGTCCAGTACACAGCACCTTCAATAATCCGGTGCTGGGAATATTGAAGCCAAACGGCCAGTGGAGACGTTGCGCCGACCTTAGGGAGCTCAACAAACGGGTCCATACTTCCCGCTGGCCTCTGCCCTACATTGACCAAGGGCTGGCCCAGATTCAGGGGTCACAGGTATTCACAGCAATAGACCTGACCAATGGATACTGGACCATGCCTGTCAGTAGGGAGGACCCATACAAACTGGCTTTTACCTTAGGGGGCCAGCAGTACACATGGACAAGGACTCCCTTCGGATACCTCAACTCCGGCAATTAATTCAACATTTTCCTACATAAGGCCATGCCCGACCTGGGTGCGAGGGGTAACCTGGCTTATGTAGATGATGTCCTCATCAAAAGTTCATCTGTGGAAGAACACATAGCGGAGATCCGTTATGTTCTGACGCAGTTGAGGGCCGCCGGAGCAAAACTTTCCTTTCAGAAAGCACAGTGGTGTAGAACCCGTGTTAATTTCTTGGGGCATGAGATTACTCCTCAGGGTCTCTGTCCCCAAGAAAAGAAAGTGGAAGCACTCCAGAAACTGAAAGACCCCACAACTCTGCAGGAACTAAGGAGCCTCCTTGGACTGACTAATTACAGCAGAAAGTTCATTGAAGGCTACGCAGAGATCACTAGACCCCTGATTCATCTCTTGAAGGGGGTTCAAGTGGTAATGGGGTCCAGAACAATCCGAGGCGGTAAGACAACTTAAAAGAAGCCTCTCACAAGCGCCTTGCCTAGCTTACCCTGTCAGAAACAAGGAGTTCTTCCTGGAGACGGGGTTCTCTAATACGTGCTTGACGGCAGTATTATACCAAAAGCATGACAAGGTCAAAAAAGTAATCTCCTATGCGAGCAAAACTTTATCCTCTGTGGAGGAAAAATTCAACGATTGTGAGAAGGCACTCCTGGCAACGGTGTGGGCATTGAAGAATTACCGCCCGTTTATCCAGGGGGAACACATCATAGTGGAGACTCCACACCAGCCTCTGCAATATCTCCAAAGTGACAGAATCCGGGCCGGAAATGTGAGTAATTCCCGAATTACTTCCTGGATTCTGTCAATGCAAGGCTTTCCTGTGGAGGTCAGATATGGCCAAAACAAGAAGAGTCCCCTCGCGCAAGGTCTGGCTGACTTGCATGATTGTGCCAGAGAAAACTGTCTCGAGGACGAACGTCTAAAAATCAAGGACAACATGGAGGCATAGCTTAATTCCCCACACAAAGTCTTTGAAGAAGACAAGTGTGAGGGAATGCCCACTGTCTATGTGGATGGATGCTCTTACCATGTTGACAACGACGGGGAGAAAGAACTGGTGGCTGGCGTAGGGAATGCATGGGTGAAGGAGTTCCCAGAACCCTCCGCTGGATACAAAATTGGTCCCCGAAGTAGTCAGGTGGCAGAATTGATGGCTGTGCATCAGGCCATCCTCACTGCTGTCCAGCATCAACTCCACGAACTGGTCATAATCACAGATTCGGATTATGTACGGAACGGGTTCGTGGAGCACCTGGTCAACTGGAAAACCAGAGGCATGTTATGCGCTAATAACAAACCCCTGAAACATGGGAAGCTAATCGAAAATATTGATGATCTGGTTACATCGAATAGGATGACCATCTACTGGAAAAAGATCAAGGGTCATTCCAAAGTAGAGGAACCAGACAAAACTGGAAATGACTTAGCTGATCAGCTGGCCAAAACCGGGGCCATCCAAGGGGATCTAATAGAAATAGAGTCCCTGTTGGGGGAAATCCAGGTCACTGCTATCACTAGATCCCAGACAAATGCTCACAATGATCTTTCAACTGCACAATGGAGTAAGGAGACCCCTGATGCTGATTTAATTACAGCTCAGAAGGGGGATCCAATTATTGGTAAGTTTTACCAACACCTTGAGGACCCTGAGAACTTTCCAGTGATGGATACCGATTACATTGGGAAAGAGGACCTAAGAGTGTTGATGAAATGTCCAAAAATGTTCCGAATCCAAGACGGTTTGCTGGTAAGGAAATCCAAAGACGGCCACGATCAGTGGGTGGTTCCTACCTCATTCCGAAGCCTGATGTTAAGTCACGCCCATGATGCGGCCACCGCCGGTCATAGGGGGTTTCACACAACACTGGAAATCTTAAGAGAGGTTGCATACTGGCCACGCATGGGGCAGGACCTCGAACAATACTTGAGGGGGTGTCTTGTGTGTGCACAATTTCAGCCATCATCTCTCACACACCGTGCGCCTCTCCAAAAGAGGGGGATGACACTGCCATGGTCAAATTTGCAAATCGACTTTGTAGGCCCTGTGATTCGCTCGTCTAGAGGAAACAAGTACATTTTGACCGTTACATGCTTGTTTACCAAGTGGGTGGAATGTCTCCCAGCCCCAAACTGCAAGGCAGAAACAGCAGCTGCCCTGATGATTAACCACATCTTTTCCCGTTTTGGTCTACCACAAAGGATTGAGTCAGACAGAGGTAGCCACTTCACCAGTGAAGTAATGACAAAGATGTGGGAGATACTGGGGGTTAAAAGCTACACATTGCTTACAGGCCAGCTTCTTCTGGAGCAGTGGAGAGATATAACCGAACCATTGTGAGCATCTTAAAAAAGTTTGTGGCAGATTCTGGGCCAAGTTGGGATATCCGATTACCTCTGGTCCTAATGGCCATCAGATCTACCCCTTCATCTGCAACTAAAATGTCACCAATTGAGTTGATGACGGGACGCAAGATGGTGCTTCCCCAGCATTTGCTCTACAGGACTCAAGAGCAGACACTGATAAATGCCTCCACAACTCATGAGTATGTGGAGAATTTAAGGAAAAACCTTCAGCATGCTTTTGCCTATGCTCAGCGGAATCTAGAAAGATCAGCCGAGAGCATGAAGACCCACTATGATTTAAAAACTACCCGAAAGGAATATAAGGTGGGTGATCGGGTCTATCTATACAATTTCCAAAGGAACCAGGCCAAACAGCGAAAATTCTTGCCTACATGGAAGGGACCGTTTGAAATTATAGACAAGATCTCCCCTGTTGCCTATAAGATCTGCATCCCCAAAGGCAGTCTTTCGGAAGGGGAAGACAAGTGGGTACATATAAATCAGCTAAAGTGTTGCCATCCCAGGCATACTCTGCAACAACTGGAGGAATCCACTGGAATCCCAGAGGGGGCCGCTCCAGGGTAATTCAGTTCCAACCCTAAAATATTCCACATATAGCATATAAAATTCTGTGATCCTTGTATATATATGTTCTTGTCTCCTAATTTAAAAAAGAAAATGTATATGTTCATATCTTCTGATTCATAAAATTTATACGTTCGCCACACCATTAATAGTGGTGAAGAAATGTCTACGAATAGGTATTGCCGCTTTGCTTTATCATCCTAGGAGAGATGAAATCATGGAGACTGACCAAGGAGGATGACCGGGGACCGGGAGCAGAGACCCGAGGGGCCCGGGGTACCGCCCAATCCTCCCATCAGGACCAGCAAGGAGAACTGATTGATCGACTGGAGGGAGGAAAAGATGCTGAACTGTGCCATCCATGGAATTGGAAGAAGAGGAGGCGAACATCCCAGATCTTGCGAGTTCCATCAGTGAAAGGACAGAATGGCCATCGCAAGAGGGGGTGCTTGTGGGATATTTTTACCCATGTATCCAAGCCCTACCATAAAACTGTGCAGTACTGGCATGGAAAACATCATGATGGCCAGAACTCCCCAGAGAGTGCACAGGGAAAACATGAAGAATAGGCTGCCACCCATTTTTGCCTATGTTGTGAGCACAGGAGGGCACTGCCTAAAACCACCATTGGGCTACACACACAGTAGCCTGAAACCATTGGGAATGGATTGCCAAAAAAGCAACTCAGAACTGTGGGGAATTCATTTTCTTAATCCCAAAAATGGTTGCATTACCAGTACTCACCACTATCAGAAAGCCGGTGTTTTAAAACCACCAGACTTTTGTGTAAAACTGAACAAATGAAACAAAACCAGACCAAGGAAAGACTTGCTAAGAGGTGGATACAATGTAAAACTATATTCTGAAATGACTTGAAGGAAGTAATTATTTAATGTATATGTAAAAATTGTAAGTGATTTAAACTGGGAACAAAAAGTGACATTTAGCTGAAACCTGTCTTAATGAAACTGGATTCTGCCTGACAACTACCCCCGACAGGAGTTGAAACCTGCTCAGCCACTCTTCCCCTTGCCAAAAGGAGTTGTCACCTCTCTGATTAGATTAGGGGTGGAGCAGCTGGGGACTACAGGGAGTTGAACAAAGGCCTGTCGTGGACTCAGGCAAATGTTATATTGGGGGCGTCGTAAAAGTGGCTTCCTCTTAGGGGAAACTGGGAGGGGCAGTGCCTCTGCTAGCAGCTGAGCTTGGGGGAAGTGGATAAACCAGTTATTTCACCCTGTGATGTGGGTAACAAATTTACCGCGATTTGCGATTTTGGCTCAATTTCTCCACTTGTCAAAATAGCAGCTCCATTCTTTCTTTTTTTTAAATCCGTTGCAACTTGGTAATAACTCATAGAGCATTGCTAAAGTGAGCCTGAACTAATACCAACACGCATCTCCCACTCACCCTGAATCTCTAGAGGGAATTAAAATCAGTTGGCACATTTTCCCATCCATTGCCATCACATTTAAAAAGCATTTTGGGCCTGTGTTTCAAACTCCTACCTGTTTCCTCTAAGCTTGCTGGGGGAACTGAATTTCGTATTGTATTTGATTGCATTCCTGAGAACTGTGTGCTCCTCTTTCCATCTCCTTCCATTTCTTACATTGCATAGGGGAAGGGAGTGAATTGCCAGAGAAAAAGTGATTATCCTATCTTTTGCTAAAATCATATCAAGTATTTCTGTACTGCATTTTATTCCTCATTGCTTTTCCCTTGAAACCATAAAAGTATTTTTGCTACTTTATCCATCCTATACTAACTCCTCATTGATTGTAAAGAAGTGTGCTAGTGCCAGATTACCCATTGTTGATCAACATCATATGTCTAAGTGTACTATCAGATATTAATTTATTATAAAGTATGATATATATATATATTGTTTAAATTTTCAAATAAACCTTTTAATTTGCAAAACAAACCTACTTCTTGGCTCAGTGGGGTCAGGGGGATTCTAAGAGGGGGGTGTTATACAAGGGTGGTCATCCAGAGTACTGAACTAGACATAAAAATACATTAATAAGGGTTTTCCTCAGCATCCCAGACTAGGCATTGACTTGGCTGTAGTGTTGATTGAATATCGCTTACACTATGGAACTGGGAAGAAGGTGTTAACCGTATTCCGTTAAACCAAACAGGCTTCTAGAGGGAATTAAGTACCACAACAAACTGCCTTGCACTGACAACAGTCTTCCAACAGGCATGGGGCATTCGTGGAAAGTCAGTCTATATGGCATACATCGATTACAGTGCCGCCTTTGACTATGTGAACAGGGGTCGGCTTCGGAAAACCTATCAGACTGGAACATCCCAGACGGCTTGCTCTCAATCATTATCGCTCTCCATGAGTGCACCAGTGTCAAGATTAGGCTGAACCACACTAGGATGACGTCAATTTGGATCCCCACTTACCAGGGATTAAATCAGGGATGCAACTTGCCGCCTCTCCTTTTTAATGTGTATCTAGCTGACATTCGAATGGCATTGAGCAATCCTACCTCGATTGGGCCAAAGCTTGATACCACACCACTGTTGTGGACGGGCTAGGCAGATGATATAGTATTGATGGAACTCTCTCTGGCTGGCCTGCAAGCCTTCTTAAATTGTTTGAAAACCTTTTCAGATGCCAACTCCTTGGTTATTAACATTAATAAGACCAAGGTTATGGTCTTCAGTTCCCGTCATCACAAAATCAAAAGAACGGGATGGAGTCTGGATGGGTGCCCGCGCTGGAGGTGGCTCATGAAAACAAATATCTTGGCATTCTATTTGACCGTAATTTATCCGGCTCCCTCCATATGGAATATCTTAAATAGAAAGGTGCCCAAGTTATCGGACACTTGAAGAAATTGCTTGCAACATCAGTGGTTACTCTGTGGAAATTCTGGCGCAACTGTATTTGGCCAAACTCATGCCTATTTTCATGTACAGAGTGGAATGTTGGGCTACCACTAACATCACAGAATTGTCTAAACTGGCGAGTGTACTGCTGATGAAGTTGTTCCGACATCCGACATGTATATCAGCTAAATGATTGACTTAGAAATGGATATGATTCTGTATGTTGCGAGAGCCCAGCTCTCTAACCTTAACACCCATTGGAAATTAGACAAAGCTCAAATTGGTAGTTTAAACCACCTAATTTTTTAAGCTTCACAGATCAAGGGCCCCTATACGCCCCACAGAAATGTGGCTAATGTCATCCCTGCCTCTGCTAGCTGGCACTGTATGGCTTCGGTGGATCCTTTGAAGCTTCAATTTCAAAGTTATAAATCTGAAATGAGAAAGAAGGTTGTCACATTTTGCCATGAGCTGCAATCCAAGGAACTCCAGACTAAGAATAACTGCTCGCAGTTCTTCAAACACATTATGTACAGAGAGTACCCGCATGGCCACGTACAGTAGTTTGTGGGAAACTCTCTGGTCTGGGATTACTTGAGGTTAAAAATGAAGACAGTTAAAACCTTTGAAATATTTGGAGGTTGGACTAACATCCCGCAAAACCAACAATTTTGCTGTTTGTGTGGAGATTCTTGTCTTGAAACTGTTAGACACTTATTGATGAAGTGTGACACCCTGATCGAACTGAGATCGACTGCCTTGAAGGCTGCTGGAATTGGTAACATTTTAGGGGAGTAAGAGCTATGGTCCCTTCTAATGAATGGCAATGATGAGTCCTGCCTTATATTCTTGACCATCTGGTGGAGAAAGATAGCATTGACCCTGAAAACCTTTGGCGTGCATTAAGAGGACGGAGCAGGTCGCCATAGCGGTTGTGTGAGGAGATTGCCAATTATCTGACATGCTAACTTTGTAGGAGAGATCAGTGATTTGTCTGTGTGGTTACGGTTGCTGGGGCTTGTGATGCTTGAGCTAAAACATGGCGCTGATGCGCAGTGCATTCTGGGGGCACTTAGAGCCATAATGGATATTTATTCCATGCCTCAGTGAAAATTGCACTTGCTTTGCTAAAAAACATGCTTTCAACGTTATTCATTGCTGAGCGTGGTATGCAGGCCTCAGTCAAGGAAACTGTGCTGGGAAAGCTGCTGGGATTCACAGGTGCCAGCTGGTACCCGATAAGAAGGTAATTTCCGTGCCAACGTTGAAGATGAGTTATGGAATTGTTTTCTGTGGTGCTGTAGAAGAGGGAAGCTTTGCTCCTTGGGGTTACTGTCGGTTGGCCCGGCCGGCAACCAACGATCACTCATCAATGCGCAAGTGCTAATGCCAGAAGGTTCGAGAAATTGCCACCCCTTTTTGAGGAAGGCATATATGCGGAGCTCTGGAAAGGTCAGGTGGAAAAAACACAAAGACCTCAGTCGGAGGGGGAATGCCTTGTTCCGACCTTCCTGTGGACTGTTGTGCTCTCGGCCTAGCTGTTACCGGGGTCTTCCAGCCGCTTCTGGCAAGATGAGGGATTCAGTTACGCCCATGGTGATGTATTCTCTTTAATTCACTATCTTTTCTGTGATTTATTTCTGTATTATCACTTGTCGCTTATGTATGCTTAACTATGGGCCTCATCACGAGTTTGGCGGTAACCCTTAAATACGGAGATCGCGCTATTACCGACAGATTTAGCGGTCCACCGAATTAGGTCTTTGGCGGATTTCTCCCCAGCTCTGAGCTGGGGGGAAATCCGCGGAAAATTCGCGCTCATACCACCGGCGGGAAATCCGCCGGCGGTATGAGCGCGAAAATTCCCCATTGAGCCCAATGGGGAATGGGGCATTCCCGAATGGGCTCAGTGGGGAATAGGGAATTCCATTACCGCCAAACCCGTGATCCGGCGCTAATAGCACCGCCGTTACCGCACAACTCGTGATGAGGCCCTATGAATAAATAGCCGTATAAGTGCTAACTGCGTGTCTGGTTGTGAGTTATTATTCCGTCTACCTGCGTTCAAGGTATTTGCTCTGCTCTGCAAATGTAATGGTGATAAATAACTGTCCGTGCACTCTTGGCGAGCAATACAGGGCTCGAGGGAGGGACAGGGCGGTTGTTGCTGTGTTGAGTTTGCCAAGTAGTGCTGCATAGGGGGGAATTGATATCTGTCTAATTTTCTTTTATTTGGGAGGAGTGACTGGCGCAAGGGATTATGTCCAAGACACAGGGATTTGTGAGAAGGGTGGGGGGATGTGGATGCATTTTAATGTTGTTGCAACTGGCACAAGGGATTATGTCGAAGACGCAGGGATTTGTGGGAAGGGTTGGGTTATATAGACGTGGTTTAATGTTGTTGCATTGTGTTGAAAGGTTGTCCTTGGTACAGCTGTAAACCACGTTAAACCCCCACCCAAAAAAAGAACAAAGAAGGGTTTCTGTGGAAGTTGGCAGCATGGGCCTCTTTTATCCAGATTTCCCCTTCAGGCTCATTGCCAGTGCCTAACACAATGAATACTGCATAGCCTTGCAGGCCCTGTGCTTCAACTATGGCTACTAACATCTACAAAATGGTGTTTGTTTATATACGCGCACTGTGTCCAAATGTCTAAATCGCATAAGATATTAGGATTGTGTGGGCTTCCTTAGCACGCTCCCCTCCTCCCTGGTTTATTATAGTTCTTTCAATGGGGCTCATCTCACCTTAAAGTGCCTATGGGGGTGGGATGGGCGTGTTCCCTTCCCAACACCAGGTTGGCCATTAGACTTTCTATGCGAGTCAAGTAGCCATGAACAATAAGCCGTGCCCGAGCCTGACCTAAAGCCCATTTGGAACTTTCCCAGAATATGACTTGAATGTACACATTTTTAAAGCCTGTTTAGAAGCAGACAAGCAAAGATTTTTCCTGAAGTATCTAACATGGCCAGAAGTCTAAAGTTTTCTGGCTGCAATCTCATGCCACGCTTGGGACTAATATAGAGAGGCGCCATGAGATTGGTATTAACCCCTCTTCAAACACTTTGGAGAATAGAATGAACAGTAAATTTCCCCAGAGGTCAGGAGCATTCCTAACCACAACATTGGGGAGACCATTCGGACCAGAGACTCTCGATTCATTGATGGAAAATATTTTACAGTCAATCTCTCCCCACTAAATATTCCCAATAGGTTCTAGTTGTCCAGCGGGGGAGTTAGGTGCATTAAAGGAGCCATTTGTATATGATACCCACACTTATTTGCCAATACCACACACCACATAGTTTTTTGGGTTGGAATTAAAAGTTCCCAACAACCTCCATAGTTTGCGTGTATCTATAGACTTGGCGACAGCAATACGATGTTGTCACAGGGCATGTCTGCCAGGGCGCAACCGTTCTTTCACTCAACTCAGATACCTGTTCTTAGCAAGGACTTCATTTAGGGGTCGCCAAGGGTCGCCAGAGACCTCTCCCTTGCTACCCCTGTGATCTCCTTGCTACCCCTAAAAAACTAGGATTCAATCCCGGCAGGCAGTAAATAAGGGATCCTTTAAAACACACGCCGTCCTCCAAGGGTGGAAAGAAAGATACCAGCTATATGTACCTGCTAGAGGAGCTAACCCCACATATATAGGCAGCAGATGAGAGAAAAAGCGCATGCTGCTCTGGCTGCTCTTTGTCTGTGGACCAATGTCTAGAGTGGGAGTCTTAAGGCAGAACACCACTGAGGGAAATAAGCCTGATATTAATTGTAGACCCAGCCTCCAAACAAAGGATACCACAGAGAAAGGAACCAAGCACTTTTGCTTGGTGGCGACAGTGAATCAAAAACACTTAAATGAACACAGAGGATAGTGAGTTCCCTGAGACTTGGCAGCCAGAGTGTCTGCTAGGGAGAACCACTTTCCTATGAAATTTACAGACGGCCCACTGCTTAAGAAACCAGCCGTGACACTCCAGGAATACCCTAACTTTATGGACAGGGCAGGGCAAAAACTAAATAATTATCTGGAATTAAGGCGTGAGGGTTACCCAAGGGGCGGGTAGTTCTGGTGTGCAGATGGGGTTCAGGCCAACTGAGGGTGGGCTATATCAGGCCAGACAATTTGGGCATTTATTAGCCCAATCATTATATAGGCCATGCTATAAAAGGCTCTCAGTCTCTTCTAGCTGTGTGGGGAGAACAATAAATTACAGTGTGTAGAGAGTGTGAGGAGAAGGAAGGGGAGTATGGACGAGAGCATGGATGACAGCAGTAGGAAGTGGAAGAGAAGGAGAAAGAGTGAGGGCAGGAGGAGGTGAAAAGGCACACGTAAGAGCAGAACGTGGTGGAGGAGCAAAGGCGGGAGAAGTAGCAGGAGTAAGACCAGGAGAAGGCAGGAAAGAGCTGGAGTGTACGTACTGTGTGTGTCAACTGTGTGCAGAGAGAGGGACATGGTGGACTCCACCCCAGGGAAACAAAGGGATCCAAGACTTAGGTTTATAAAACAGCTTAGGGTAGAAGGCCAGCGGAGTACCTGTAGACAGAAGCTGGTTGAAGCTAGACAAAGAGTGATAGACTGGTTACTAAAGTTAGTCAGGGGTAAAGCTAAATTAATGGGTGAAAGACAGTGGGCATTATGATCGGTACCAAATGGGGTTTTTAAAAGTTGTAGTTACATGGGTTATTAGTCAACCTATGTCAGTGGAGAGCCTTAGAGGAGGAGAAGGAGGTCTACCTAGTATTTATAGACATCAAACTCGCATTCAACAGTGTAGATCGCAGGTGTTTGTAGAATAAACTCTGTGCTTGAAATTGCTCCTTCTTTTTTGGTCGACATGATAGAAGAATTATATTCAGGTACCTCTATTCGGGTTCGACTAAATAATCACGGGGACTCTGAGATGTAAACATTTCGACATGTAGAGGTTTGAAGCCGGGGTGTATTTTGTCCCCTGCTTTATTTAACCTCTACATCACACATTTAAAATAAACCTAGGAGCCCTCTCAAAGTTTTCCGCCCTTTAACAATGCACACCCCATTCCTTGGTTGCTCTATGCGGATGATTCGGTCATGCTAGACCAAACCCCCATAGGGCTCCAAAGGCAGTTAATGGCCCTAAAGACCTATGCCAATGAGAACTTCTTAAAAATAAATATTTGCAAATCTAATATTATGAAGTGAACAAATAAAGCGTGTCTGTATAAGTGGAGAATTTACGAATCATTTCTACCAATGGTCAATAGCTATCGAGACTTGGGATTTTATTTTAACATTAGTGCGGGCCCCAGAGCCGAACTAGTCTCCCATCTTCTTATGGCTGCTAGGCTCACACGAGCCCAATTTTGGAAAGAGGTGGAGGGCCCACTCACAGCATACTGGTGGGTAAACATTTGGGAACTACTTGACATGGAAAAACTAACAGCCACGATTGATAAGAAGCTTCCTAAATTCATGAATACGTGGGGTCCTTTCCTAGAATATGTGGCGGGAAAAGAGCATATGTTCTTTCAACCAAGACTGGTAAAACTCCTGATGAATCCATGACGATTACCCGAGATTGTATGAAATATATGTTTTGAATAAGCACAGAAGACATTATGTGGCTTGCCTTTTCTTTTTTTTTTCTCTTGTCTGCCCTTTCCCCTCTATTGTCCTGGAACTGGCGTAATCTAGCGCTAATTGATTTTCTTTAAACTGTTTCATAAGAAGTTGCTAACGAGTGTAAGAGCAACAGTTGTATTGTTAAACCAGACAAAAGGAAGTCCCGACACATGAATGTTAAGCAGCTATAATGCTATATGATTGTTTTTTATCAAATTATATGTTATGTGATCCGAGATTTCAATAAAAATACATTTTGAAAAAAAAAACATTAGTGCCCGAGACACATTTAATATAACAATTTTAAGATTGAAAGCTGAGGCGCTAGACAAACAGGGGCTAATAATTAATTCTGAGTTTGGTCGATTCTCTGCTTTGCCAGTGATACAATTTTATAAATCAAAGGTCCTCCCAACCCTGAAATACAGGGGGGAAGAGTAGTGGCCATTATCACTTCAAAGGCAATATGTAACCTGCGCAAAGGGATTTTTGGAGAAAAAAAAACGTCTTGCTCTCCTGCGAGGTATTCCCATACAGATTATTTGATGGGAGTTAGGCCAATTGTCTTTACAGGCAGTTATTAACTGGAAGACCTTATCTTTATATAGGAAGTGTTTATACGCTGATTCTAACTCGCCCTTTCGTATGTTTAATGCATCAAAGACTTATGCAGCACGACTTATCCTTGGCCTCAAGCCCAGGGACCACATCTCTCCTTCCCTACAAAGCCTTCATTGGCTCCTGGTCTCAGCATGGCTATCTGGGGCCAGGGACCACTCTATCTTCAACGCTTCCTGGCCAAATACTCCCCTTCTAGACTCATGCATTCCTCTGGCACCAACTCCCTGCATGTGAAGCGGTTTGCTAAACAGAGCACTTGTGGTAGATCACTTTCCTCAGCGGGCTCCCTCCTGTGGAATAGCCTCCCTCTCCCTCTGCGTCTTGAGCAGGATCTACTTAAGTTCCAAAAAAGCCTCAAGACCTTTCTCTTCACCTCTTCCTCCTCCTCCTCTCTTCCCTACTAATCATACAGTAGCATGATTGATGTCCAGGGCACTTATGTATCCCCAGGCCCTCACCCCCTGCATCTCTCATCCTAGCCGCTGTCTATTTACTGCACTTACCTTCTTCTCTTCTGAGCACTTCACCCTGAGTACTTCTCCATGAGCACCACAGCAACTGTCCCTTATTCCTCTCCCCCCTGCACTTGCACCTTCTGAACACTCACAAGGCATAGTTGGTTCATCTCCCCTCCCTCTTATCCTCAGTATTTGTTTGTACTTTTAATTCAATTATTTATCCTTGTAGTAATTCTCTGTCTACCTTCCCCGTCCCGACCATGTTGCCGTGTGGGCGCTTTGAACAGTTTTGCTAAGTGTATAAGCGCCTAACAAATGACCAATAAATAAATAAAATAAACAAATGGTTAAGCCGACAATGTACTGACAACATGGATGAAAGTGTTCAAAGATAGCTAACAGTGCAGCAGCGGATAATGCACTTTTAATAGGGAACCCACACAAAGCTAAACTACAAGTATGGGAAGAGGACTGGATCATGACCTGCCTAGAGTGTGCTAAATATAAACATTTTAATGATTTTAGGGTAGAAGGAAAGGCTATTAATCAGTTGCCAAAGTATATGAATAAATTCCCAGATGCTTTCTGTAGGTCTTTTTTCGTCTAAATCTACTACTGACAAAAGAGGTAATGGGAATGAGAGCGAAATGGGAAAAAAAGACCACTCCTGTAGATACTGTGGCACAGTTTAAAAAAAACGTTTCCACCTTGTAGTTGAGTGTCCAGTAATAAATGAGAGGACTAATTGTTTGGGAGTCTTCTTACAGCAGCATACATCCTTTACTAATGAAGAGAAAGGGTTAAGCTTCGTAGTCGATACGTACAACTCTTATTTATTTATGTATTTATTTATTTGTTTACTTTTACATTTAAAGCAGCGCACCAAGCCATTAGGCATCTAGGCGCTAGTGGAAGTTACACATGTTTTACTAATTCTGTGGTTGGATGGTGAAAATAAGAGTGTACATCCAAAGAACCACAAGAACAAAGATCCAATGAAGTGCATCACATTATGGCTTGTGTCTCTAGGACAGAGAATAGGACATGCCCTGCCTGCTTGGTCCAAGTAAAAGCACGGTAAGCGCACAGGGACAGCAGGTGGATATAGGGAACATTGATATCCAGAGGCAGCTCGGATTGGTTACTGTTATATGTGGTAAAAAGTTACATGGATACATGTTATATGGTTAAAATACGAAAATATGTTGGGCCATTTAAGAAACACACAATCAAAGATGCAATGAAATAAATGACCTTCTGAAATAAAGGACGCTCAGGGAGAGAGAATAAGACATGCCCTGCCTCCTGGGTCCTGGCAGAAGCACAGTGGGTGCGCATGGACACAACATGATGGGAGGGGACCTACCATCGGAAATAGAGTAAGCACTAAAACCATAGGTGCCCTGCCTGGTAAAGTGTCACTGTCTACAATAGACCTAAATGGCTGTGACCCAACCTTGAGTGTACAATATCCCACCTCTCCCCCACCATCACAGACGCTTAGATTGAAGTCAGATGGTGCCCCCAAGGCAAATGCAATAGCCAACAAAGGACTAAGTAGGGCTGGCCATGTCCCATCTTCCTCCATCGCAAAAGCTAGAAAGTCATTAGTAGCCCATGCAGGGGGCACAATATACCTACACAGGGTATCCAAACCGGGTCCCAAACCATCACAAACCCAGGGATGACCTTTTAAACAAAGGTACACATTGGATTCGGGCAGTAAGGGGCTGTTTATTCATAACCCGGGAGCAAATTGCAAGGTGCACTAGGATTAGCCAACAAGGGGAACATGACTTTGACTCTGTTACGACTGTTCTTAGGCAGCCAAATGTGCCCAAAGGTGTACTGAGCTTTGGCAGGCGATGCCATCCCCCAGAGAACAGTCCAACAGAATTCAGGGCCCATTCCATGGGCAAGACTGTTACCCCGTACAAAAATATGTTGCAGTGGCCTGTGATCTCGGGATCAAATTATGTCCCCTGGGAAACAGACACTGGGTGATCTCCTTTGGCCCAAAACGTTGCAGCAAATGGTGCATGAAGCTCCAACAATCTCTCCTCATACATGCTGAGACGCCCATGTTATGAATTTAGTCCCTTTTGGGACAGAATTGAGGCCTAGGGCTACTGCATTAAATTAACTTTAATTTGAATATGGATGAAATGGTCTAGGTTTAAACTATTTGTGATGATTCATATTTGTTGTGAAGTACTTTTATGGCTTAACGCCGACATTTTTTTATTTTTTTATTGTTGTTGTATAAACTTCCCATGATCTGAAATTATGGAGGGGTGTTTGCCATAGCATGAAGAAGTACTGACACAGGTTCAAGGTAATTTAGGGGCCGAGAAAATCAGAAAGGAACAGACCTACAAATCAGAGCATACATTTCCCCAGTGAAATTATTACCCTCTTGACAAGAGTCACGCAGTTCTCAAAATGTCTGTGGGGGATGACCCCATTCAAGTGTGATGTGTCTGTGTGGAAATCAGGAGGAGGTTCGGGGAGCAGGAGTGAGTTATGGAGCAGGAGGTAGTGGATCAGCAAGAAAAGAAGGAGGAAAAGGGGTAAGTACAATGGAAGGAGGGCAAGAGATAAATTACAAATACCAAGACGGTCCACTGGCAGCAGTGCCCAGGCCTAGGAGGAGGTCCACTCTTTCAAACAACAGTGATGCAGGACTCAGATGTAGTATCTAGGCTACGGCAGAGGGCCTGTGGAGAACTTAGAGACAATGGGCCTCATTACAAGGTTGGCGCTCCGGTAATAGCGGTACCGGTAAGGCAATACCGGCATCCATTACCAGACCTTGTGTTACAACCCTAGATGCCGGTACATCGACAGGGACCCGCTGTGGCCGTGCACCACCATACCGGCATGTGCGCGAATGTGCAGGCCCAGTGCCAGTAACACCGGTATGCCGCAAGGAAGAGGACATAACGAGTTGACCGGCATCCAGATGCCGTTAAGAAGGGCCACCATGATGCCGGCAATACCAGCATCGCGAATCACCCGTAAATAGCAAATTGCTGTGTTCCCAACTGCCACAGGTGCACACAATCAACACAGGTGGAGGCAATGGAGCCTGGCCCTGCACAAAAGGAGCACAGCCACATACTACACCCCTTCCAAGACCAAAATGATTCCACTTGCAGTTGCGATACTGGAGCTGGAGGACATGCCTGCAGTACACCAGGGATTACAGAAGAGATGGAGGATGAGAACGCCTCAGCAAATCCCACCAGGGCAGGCAGTGGTTCCCCGCAGGCAGCCACGAATCCTTTGAATAAGGGCCAGTCCATTCAACTTAACCCCAGCACACATCCACACCCTGTACCGCCTGGACAGGGACACCATCACCACCATAGTGGATCTAATACATGAAGACTTGGTCCGCCTGATCAACATCCGCACCGCCAACCCACCCTCTGTTGAAGGTGGTGTCTGTGCTCCAGTCCCTGGCCACAGGCACCTACTACCACACAGTGGGCCAGCTGCATGGCATCTTGCAACCATGTTTCTCCGGTGTGCTAAACCAAGTGCCGGATGCACTCCTAAAGCACTCAAGGGCCCACATATCCCTACCACAGACAGAACAGGAGGTGAATGACACCAAAATAGCATTTCATGCACTGGCAGACATGCCCAATGTCATTTGTGCCCTCGACTGAACCTACGTGGAGTTGGTAGTCCTGCATGCCGTGGAGGTGGTGTACCTCAATCGGAAGCTATACCACTCCATCAAGGTGCAGATGGTGTGTGACGCCAGAAATATGATAACACATTGCTATGCCAGATTCCCAGGATCCACGCATGATGCAATGGTGCTACAGAACTCCTTGCTACCCAGCTATATGGAACGAGATGCTGCACTAGGTGCCTGGCTGCTGGGTTAGTCTGCCCTCTGGGCCATGGGGGTGTATTGTGGGAGGGAAATGCATATGCAACCTGTCTGCCCTCTGGCCCATGGGAGTGTACTGTGGGGCGGGGGCATGCATATGTAACCTGTCTGCCCTCTGGGCCCTGGGAGTGTCCTCAATGGGGTGTCTGCACACTGTCCATGCTGGCAAACAACATGCCCATAATACTACAAATAAGATGCATGACACAGAAAATGCAGGCCGACATATTTGGGCTGCACACCAATGTGTAAATGTCATCTCACAATCAGCACACCCCCCTGAATCTGTCCACTGGACATCACCTGACCGTACCCACAGCACCACAATGCACCATCATGCAGTCAAAAAGCTGAATACGCATGTCCGGATTGAAGCACCTTGTAGGACATGCTTCAATGAGTGTTCAGTATGAATTCCCCCTCAGGGAAATCCCCAGTCACTGCCCCTTCCCGACAGTAACACTGCATAACACCATGACAACATGTGCAGATGAATACAAATGGGAAAACACATGTGACAAGGATGCCTCTAATTGCAGCCATGAAGTATTAAACAACACCTACATGGGTGCGATTGGTGTGGGAATCACCCACAGCACATGAGTACCAGCATGCAAGTCGATACCCTGCAACATCCAAGGAACACATCCCTACACTGGGGGACCCTACCAACAATCATATTGTGCCATTGTGACTGGTGTGTAGACGTCGAGGGACACATGCATGGCGTCAACAATTATCCAAAAGCATGATAGACTAAACAAGCTGTATCACGTTTGGCATTAGCCTAATGCATCAAACATTGCCCAACATGCATTTGGTCTCATCCCCTGCCACACAACCCTCACATGTGAGTACATCATGGACCTTGACACTCCATCTGGGTGGTTGGTGATGCCAATGTCAATGCACCTAAGTCGTGTACATCACCCAAGACCAGGGCCATGGTGTGCCGAGTTGTGTACAGGGCAGATAGTTGGGCAGATGTGAAGTCAATAGCTGACATGCACGATATACAGCATATGAGCATGAACAATGTACAGGCTGAGCACAAATGGAACAGAAGAAATACCCTTACACATACCTTATTGTGCTCCCATTCAGGTGGTGCTGGCTATCCCCTGAAGCCATGGCTCCTCACCCCTGTCAGGAATCCGCAGAACAGGCACAAAGAGGACTACAATCGTGCCCATGCACGCACTTGTGTGTTAATTGAGCAGACCTTTGGCCTGTTGAAGGCACGGTTTTGCTGCCTCAGCAGGTCGGGTGGCACACTCATTTACAATCCAGAGAAGGTGGGCAAGATCATCATGGTGTGTGCCATGCTGCACAACATGTGCATCCGGTGGAACGTTCCTCTGTCACCTGACATGGACAAGCCACCACCAGATGAAGAAGAAGATGAGGAAGGAGAAGATGTTGCACATCGGCCAGGCTGCGATGCACATGAGGGACAGGCTGTGCGCCAATCATTGATAAACCATAGTTTCTAATACACTGGGATGCAGAGGGTGACATGGATGTGGGACCCTGGGCACTCCGAGAGGGGGAATATGGGCACTGAGTTTGGGGATGAATTCCCACTGTACACTGTCATTCAATAAATTGAAACACGCTGAAGAAGCAATGTCCAGTCATGTGATTTGTTTAACACAACAAGTGTATTGTACAGATGGTATTTACAACATGAATGAACCCTCCACCCCCACACACACCCTCGTCCCCCCCACCCTCCAACACCTCCACACACCCTCCAGCCTCCCCATCCCCCAACACCCCCACACACACCCTCCAGCCTCACCCCTCCCCCAATACCTCCCCAACACCCCCACACATCAAGTGCACAACATGTGTCCAGATGCACTGCCAATCAACACGTGCAGGGTACCTCTGCTACAGCCGCCCCCTCTTTGGAGGCGTGGGTTGCATGTCAGTGCACCGCATGCTGCGCATGGACCTGTGCACAGGGCTGGTCTACCTTGAACTGGCAGGTGTGGCAGTCAACGAAGTTGATGGCTGTGGCTCGGATGCCGCTGGATGCCACTGCTCTATGGTTTTGGCCATTCTTGCAAGGATCTGGCCACAGTAGCAAAGCCCTCATGGACCCGCTTGGAATTCCTGTTAACGACCTTGATGATGGTCACTGTGTTGTCCCTCAGCGCACAGCGTGTTGCCTCCCCATCAGCAACATATTACTTTACAAGTTCCTGTTGGCGGCCCTCCATCCTTGACAAATGTCCCTCGATGTTCCGTATTGCGGCGGAGGTGGATGGTTAATTGGCTGTTGTTGAGGTGGCCAATAGGGGGCTGTCCTCTGATGGAGCTCACGCTTCATGTCTTCAGCTGAGGTGTGCCCTGTGGGGTGTTCTTCTGGCTGGGCGTTTGTACAACATCCGCTAACAAGATGCTTCCTTCATGGGTGTACTCTGCATGCCCCTCATCCTCATCGGCACTATGTGGTGCAGATGCAGCTGCCTCCCCAACAGAACTAGTGGCTGCCGTGTCCCATCTTGCTCGGTCTCCACAGATGTGGGCTCGTCCTGTGAGACGTGTGTCTCCAGGGGTGCAGGGGCAGGTGTTTGTTGGTCTTGTGTTGGGGGTTGTGCAGCTGGTTGGGCACTGGTGTGTGCCTTGTGTGGCACTTGGATCAACCTTGAGCCCCTGGATGTGGATGGCCTGGTGCCATCGTCCTGACCCTGTATATTTTGGCTGGTGTCCTGGGCTGTGCACTAGCATCATGCCCATCGCTTTCTGCGGCCGTGCCTGTGGGGGACAGAGAGAGGCAGGGCATCAGTGATGAGAGTACTTGCATCATGCATGCATTGGTGTTTGTGCAGTTTGTGTCATGTGGATCGTTGCATGCTTGTTATTGTGGTGGACATGGTGCATGCAAGATTGGGGGGGTAGTATTGGCATGCCTGAGGTGTTGACATGTTTAGCATGGTGTTTGCTGTGTGGCCTACAGGTGTGTTGTGGCTTGCGTGCTGTGTGACATGTGCTTTTATTCTGTGTATCGGGTGTATATTAGGTATAGGAGTGGCATGCAGCATGCATTTTGACGTGACAGTGGTGGGGCCAGAATCTAGACAGGGATATGTGAATGTGTGTATGATGGGCCATGTGGTGGCTCTTATCAGATTCACATTTGTTGGACAACATTGTACTTTGGTAGTCAGGTGTTTGTGGGGACTTGTGTTGTGCACAAAGGGTCACTCACCTCCATCAGATGATGGTACTCCATACTCCGCTCTTCCTACTCCTTTGATGGCCTCCATATCAATTGTTGGCTGCAGGTCTCTTCCCACCTTGTTAACTTTATGTGTGAGTGTGCACCGCCGCCTGTTGCCAGCCCCTGGCTGCGTTTGGCCGATAAAATATTGCATACTCGCAGGCGCAGGTCATCCCACCGCCTCTTGCAGTCCTTGACGGTGCATGCGGTGGTGCCAACCGCACTAACCTTTCTCGCTACATCCTCCCATGTCTGTTTTTTTCTTAGCTGTGCTGGACGCCTCAGGTCAAAACAAAATACTGCATCGGCCTGCTCCACTAGCATGTCGACTAACATATTTAGCTCCTCATCGCTAAATCTCAGTTTATGAAAGTGAGCTGCGGCTTTCTGGGTAGCTTTGGACATCTTCTTCCAGGAGTGTTTGGAATTTTGCCTGCACAGCTCCTGTCTGCAGAGGATTGCAATGGATTGTGTTTTGAAGATGGCCGCCGGTGCATTTCCCATTCCTGCGCGACGACGTTACTTCCAGTTCCAGTAATGACGGACCTGGTAATAACGCTAATGGTATTAGCAGTACCGTTATTTAGGGGATGACAATGGAGGAGGAGGTATCAGCGCATTTCATGATGCCACTATCAGGGGGTTTGTGGAACGTTACTGGCATGGCGGTACTTCCATTACCAGCATGCCGTTATGCGCATGCACGAGGACTCGTAATCAGCCGCTGTTTGTGGCATCTAGGCTACTCAGACATGTTCATAACAGCATGCCAGTAAAGACAGATTTTTACCTCCAAACTCATAATGAGGCCCAATATCTAGAACGAACGAGATACAGAGTGCTAGACTGGTTACAAAAGTGAATTAGCAATGCTCTATTACCAAAGATTGATAAAGGGAGCAATGGGTACTAGATTCCATTAAGATTGCTGAGGTAACTCTGGAGTGCTTTAAGTTGCTGAAACAAGTCAATGGCGCTATGACGTCTAAGGTTGATGGAGAGAGAGGGTGCTATATTTCCAGGACCAGTAAGACCCGAAAGATTGTGTGGGTTTCAGACTACAGTGGCAATGAGCAGGCCATCAGCATTAGCCCGACACACTTGATTTTCTACTCAGGTGCGGGGGTGAAATCCTATCCAGACAAACCCAGGAGGTGTGCATAATTTAAGACTTAGTGCCAGATGGAGCAGCCAGTCCTGGGAGACCCCGTTAGCAGTAAGTGCAAATGAACACCTGACCATCCCAGCCCCTAAAGGCCAAAGGTTTCAAACAATCAGCCTTCTCAACATGCATGGCACAGACATTTAATTATGACCAGAGTCCCAGAGGCCTTGACTCCAAACAGAAAGGAGGTCCACAGGGACTCTTCATTTCCCGAAGACTATGAATGTCTTTGTTGGACGCTGTCCTGAGGGGACTCAGGAACTTTTGTTTCTAGAAGAGGGCCTAGAATTTTGAACGACCTAGAGCAAAGGCTACACTGTTTTTTTAACCATACTGACACATTGTTTGTATTAAAGAACTGTCACTTCTTCTGTTGTGCAATGAAATCTGTAGGGCCGATAAGAATTTCCCCAACCTGTCTTGAGTAACTTCCTTTCAAGGACTCCATGCCAGCAGGCTGTCCGAAGATGGAACCTTGGCAGGGGGACTGTGGGGTGGAGGGAGTCATGATAGTTTAAGACAATAATGTGATTCTGTACATTTTGTTAATCTCAGAGAAGTAGATCTTCCTTGTTGGTTTAAATAAATACAATGTGTGAAAACTTCAAATCTCTTGTCACAGTATTTTCTGTTCCACCCTTTTTGTGATAAAGAGCATTTCAACTAACCCTCTTGATATATCTCTCACATTCCCTGTTTGCAATCTACTGATATTGCACTGGGCAGGGTGGGCGAGGGGGGCTGATTGTGATGTAAATCTTGTGACAGGGTCAAGGGCTTGTCCCTGTAAAGGGGGCGCTGGGACACCTTCCATCCGGCAGTATGTGGCCTACCAGCATGTTTATCAGAGGGGTGAGGGTGTTGATGTATTCAATTGCTGATCCGTTAAAAGTGTTTTGTAGTATGAAAGAGAGAGAAACGAGTGGAAGAGAGAAGCAGAGGCTGACAGGAATCAAACATAAGGGGAGAGGTTGGAGGTCAGGAGGGAGGAAGTAGTAGAGGGAAGCAGGAGAGCGTGGACGGATTGTGAGAAGACCAGAGGGCCAAAGAGAGTGAGAAAGAATAGTTGGAGGAAGGGAGAGAAAGGAAGACAGTGGGAAGAGTACATATAGGGAGAGAGAAGAGATATGGGTAAGGGAAGAGAGCGATAGAGATAGATGGAAAGAGAGAGAGAGCAAGGTGCGCTAGAGAGAGGGGCTCTATTGCCACCCCCTAGCAATCAATATGCATACATTAACACATAGCTCTGAACTAATCCACACTTTACCTCGGATACATTTAAAGGTAGGAGTTAACTTTCTGCTACCATCAGCTAGCGTCCACACCGTCAGGCATTAACACTTCTCATCACCCTCCAGCAGTGACATGGCAGGGTGTAGGCTGGATGCAAAAGAGCATTGTAACACAATGCACTTGATGTATAAGCGCCTTACAAATGCACAATAAATACATAAATAAATGACTGCAGCTCCCATTGTGCTCCATTCCTGGCTGTGTTATACACAGAGATCACCTCCCTATCACCTGGATTCTTTGCCGATTGCTTGGACAACCTGCCTCTTGCATGATCTCTGGCCTTAATAGTGTCTGTGACATCACACAAGACATTGATGCATGGTTGGTATGGAAAGCCATCAGAATGGGTTGAGAACATTTGGATTTTCACATCCACTTTTCCAGAGAAAATATGTTTGGGGTATTTCTCATGTGATTCCTGGCTGCCAGATGGGTTGGGGAGCAGAACAGTGGTGTGTCGAGGAGTTATATTTGGGTGGGGGCAGTTGCTGAGAAAATTAACGAAGTCTGCACTATACATCATCTATGTATTTATATCCTAGCAAGGTCTACTCAACCTTGTATCTCCTTCTGAGGCAGAGAAGAGATAAAAGGTTGTATAGACCTTGTTAGGATTCAAACCTGTGACCTGCAGATCACATATATATCCCATCAGTTAGCATTAGACATGCTGAGCGGTCTTACCAGCCCTGTGTCCGTAAATGTGCATACCACATACATTGCTAATGAACCAGTTATGGTGCAACATTGGATATTAACTTAACACTTATTATTACAGTGCTTAGGAAGGGGGATGTTTCTTTCCCCAACGTGATAATAGTAGTATAATATTTTCTTTTACAAAAGACTGTGGGGCACTATTGAGGGTAGTTGGTAGCTATGCTAATACATGTGTTTTTCTAACTGCACAGTTGATTTTAAACACAAGGCTCTGCCGCAATTGGATAGTTCAGCGAGTTAAAAGCTCATTTCTGACATGTGCCAGCTTCATTTTCCAAGTGCACATTTCAGCACGGCTGGATTAGCCCTTGAACCATCTGAGGTTGATAAAGTAAGTGCATTGGTAAACATTACATCTATTTATTTCTACTGTGCTTAGAAGCAGGAGGAGTAAGATTTGAAGCCCAATACATACAAACATAATAATACCAACTATTATAATTGGATATGGGAAAATCTAGGCCACAGTGAAATCAAGCTGTGGAGTATTTTTGAAGCAGGGAAAAGATGTCATGGGCGACTAGTAACGTGATTTTAGTGGCATTATACTTTGTTTTAAAAAGGACTAGAGGGGACTGTTGATTGTAGTTGATAGCTATTCTAATATATTTTTCTTTTTAACTTCACAGGTTCTTTTTAATGGCATGCTCTGCCGCAATTGAATATCTAATCGAATTAAAATCTAAATTCCGACATGTGCCAGCCCTCACTTTCCAAGTTCATATTCCAGCATGGCTGAATCAGCCATCAAACTTCTGAGGTTGATACATTAACTACTATTACATTTGGTGGTAATAACACCCATTTTTACAGCACTTAGAAGCAGGCGGAGACAGACATGTAGTCCTAGCATGAAAATATGATAATGCCAACTATTATTTTTGGAGGCAGGAAGATCTGAGCCTCAGTAACAACAAACCGGGTAGTATTTTTTCACAAAAAGATACACCTCAGAAACAATAAACAATCAAGTTGACTATAAATAAGGGGCATTTCAAGCAGCCGGACTGACTGGAATATATTGAGAACCACCACTCTCAGTTGTACCTATGGAAAAATAGCACATTAGAGAAAGCCAAAACACACATGAAATAAGGAAGGCTTCTGGCAGGGAATATTGTGATTGAAATGTCATACTGCAGCTCACTTTAGAAGTGATGTGTACAACGTTCATCGAATCAGTGCACAAAATGTTTTGACCCATCGGACACGCCCCTTCTGGACCTCCTGGTCCCTGTCACGCCGGCGCTTGCACTCTGTTGTACTACCAATATGGCCGCAAACACTGAATGCTGCCTACCAGTCTTCGCGTTCATTGCAGCACACTCAATAAAATAGCCACACCCCCGTGCTTCCGCACGTCTCAACGCTACTGTTAGCTGTGGCTACACGTGTGCTCCGTAGTTCGCCTTCACGGAGCTTTGTTGCTTTCCTGATTCCCGGACCCTTGCTCCATTCCATCCTTTCTCCTTCTTACCCAACCTTCTCCCGGAATCCGTACACCCGCCTCCGAGTGTTTCTTCCCCTTATTTTTTCCTGGATTTCCTGGAGTTTACTATCGATCCCGGACAAGAAGTTGAACGAACACTGGAAGCCGAAGCCGGCCAAGCGGGCTTGTCCAAGACCCGAACCATAAGGAAGAAAACTTCTACAATGGAATCCATCAAGCAGCGAAAAAAGGTGAGAAAGGGGGAAACCTGTGATAGAGTGAGATGCCACCTAACCGAAGTCGACATAGACATGGAGGCGGGCGTTGAGGATCTTATTGGCATGCAGGAACTAACGACCGAAGTACAAAACCTGAAGGCAGAGAATGCTGCACTAAAGCAATTGGCTTTATCCCGCGAATCTGCCACGAAAGAGAGCACACTATTGGGCGGCATTGTTGACAAATACGATGGGTCAGCAAAGAACCTCTGTGGATTCCTAGATTCCTGTTTGGTCCACTTTACTTTTAAGCCCTTTATTTCTCCACCCCGAGGGCTAAAGTGGGCTTTATTATTTCACACCTTACCGGGAATGCATTAACCTGGGCCACACCATTAGTTAATGCCGGAGATGCCCTCCTGGATGATTATGACGGATTCATTCGAGCACTTAAGACCATGTTTGACCACCCAGATCAGGTCTATAGTGCTCAGGAACGCCTTCTCGATTTCCAGCAGGGCTCTCAGGATATGCTCACATATGTTACACGATTTAAGCAATTGGCTAAATAAGCAGACTGGTCCTCTGAAGCCTGTTTCACCCTCTTTCGAAGAGGGTTGAACGAAGACATCAAGGATGAACTGGCCAGGGTGGCACGTCCAAGTTCATACAAGGCCCTTATGGATCTTGCTCTACAGATTGACTTTCGCATACAGGAAAAGAAGGCAGAGAAAAAGAAAACCAAGTCACCCTTCCAGAAGAATCCAATAGAGATCCCCATGAAATCCGAAGACAGCTCTGCCCCTATTAACCAACCTGAACCCATGCAATTAGGGGCCTTCCGTGGACCAATATCCCCCCAAGAAAGATTACGAAGGATCCATACCGGCTTCTGCATGGATTGTGCATCGGACAAACATTTAGTGAGAGAGTGTCCTATAGCTCCTCCACGGCGTTCGGGAAACGCCAGCTCCTGATCCTAGTTGGAGCGCAGTTTCGGGAGAGAGATGTTGGCTCCACATCAATACCATCCTTGAACTCTCCTGGACAGAACAATCTGGTAATTTTACAGGCCTTTATATCGCTATCCAAGAAGAACACCTACCCCATTCTGGCATTAGTGGACTATGGGGCCATGGGAATATTCATAGACCAAGAATGGGTCCTCAAACACCATATTCCCTATGAATCCTGTGATATAATGCACCTGTAGAAGCAATTGATGGGAGACCCCTTTCTTCTGGACCAATAACCCTCCAGACTAAGGAAATCGAGCTAGCAATAAACCACCATCGAGAGAAGATAAGGTTTGACATAATAAAATCCGCCCATTATCCATTGGTTTTGGGAATGCCCTGGCTACAAAGACACAATCCATACATCAATTGGGCAGCAGGTTCCTTGTTCCTGGGTTCCGAACATTGCATGTCTCATTGCCTACCCCTGGACCCCGCTCCGACACCAGCGGAAGGACTTTCAGCAAACCATCTAGGTCCACTCTCGGTCTCAAACATCATTCAGGTTCCTAAAATCTATCTGTAATACTCTGATGTGTTTTCTTCTGCTAGTGTTCAAGCCTTACCTCCTCATAGACCAGAAGACTGTGCTATTGAAACCAAACCTTCAGCTGTGATCCCCTTTGGGAGGATGTTAATTTTATCCGAACCCGAGAAAAAAGCCCTCCGTGAATACCTAGATACTAACCTTGAAAATGGCACCATACGACCATCCAAATCTCCAGCAGGAGCATCACTGTTTTTTGTTCCAAAGAAAGACACCAATGAGCTCAGACCTTGCCTTGATTATCGAGGCCTAAATCAGTGCACCATAAAGGATCGGTATCCGTTGCCCTTGATCTCAGACATCCTGGAAGCAGTAAGAGGAGCCATAGTATTCACCAAATTGGATCTTAGGGGTGCCTACCATCTGATCCGTATTAGAGAAGGTGACGAATGGAAGACAGCCTTCAGAACACCCTTTGGTCATGCCTTGCGGACTTGCTAACGTCCCAGCAGTCTTCCAACGTTTCATGGATCGGGTGTTTTCATATATGCTATTCCTTTTTGTAATCGTGTATCTGGACGATATCTTAATATTCTCGAAGGACCCACTCAAGCATGAGGAACATGTTAAGGCAGTGTTACAACAGCTACGTGAACACAAGCTCCTGGCAAAACCCGAGAAGTGCCTCTTTCATGTCCCTACTGTCCACTTTCTAGGATTTGTTCTTAGCCCAGAAGGTATTGGAATGGATCAATCCAAGGTAAAGGCTATACTATCCTGGCCAAGTCCGACCACCATGAAACAGATCCAGTCCTTCCTGGGCTTAGCTAATTTCTATAGGAAATTTATACCTTCCTTTTCCGAGATAGTCCAACCGATTATTGCCTTCTTGAAGAAAGACGCACCCTTTCATAGGGCAACAGCTCAGGAAGAAGCCTTCCAACGCTTGAAATCTGAGTTCACCCAAGCTCCCATACTGGCTCAACCTGATATCAATCGACCCTTCTTAGTGGAAACAGACGCCTTTATCTACGCCATTGGAGCAGTTCTGAAACAAGAATTCGACGACGGACTGGAACATCCTATTGCTTATCTTTCACGGACCTTAACTCCCAGTGAAACCCACTACTCTGTTTTAGAAAAGGAACTGTTAGCCATCCGTCAAGCCTTTACCGAGTGGCGTCATTTACTCTTAGGAGCAAAACATCCGGTCCAGGTTCGCAGGGGCCATCGAAATCTTCAAGTATTACAGGCCTTGGAATGCAGAAATAGCCGTCAAGCCCGTTGGGCCTTCTTCTTTGCCCAATACCAGTTCCAGATTCACCATGTCCCTGGAACGCAGAATGTAATTGCTGACGCTCTATCTCGACGTCCTGATTACAAGCCTCCTGAAGACCGGACATTCCATAAGATGTTTCCCCATCCGATATTTGTAGCTCACGCAATCCGCCTCCTGGAAGCAATTCGCTTACAAACCAGTCCTCTGAACTCTGGAAGAACATTTCAAGGAAGAATCAATGGGATCAGAAAACCAAGGACGGATATTTGTTCAAAGATAATGCTTTAGTCATTCCCACACAGAAACTACAACAAAGGATAATAAACCTTTGCCACGATACACTTCACTATGGACATCGTGGCATTACCAATACCCTCCGTCTCATACAAAGGCAGTTCTGGTGGCCTAGAATGAAGACTGACGTAAAGCTGTACGTCCAAGACTGTTCTGTCTGTAGTCAGAACAAACATGACATCAAGAGAACAGCGGGTCTCCTACTGCAGCCTACACTACCAACAAGACCCTGGGAATTTATCGCTACAGACTTCATTGTGGAATTGCCACCTTCCAGGGGATACACGACTATCATGGTCACATTTGACTTGTTCACTCATTTGGCTCATTTTACACCCCTGTATAAACTACCATCCTCATCAGAACTTGCTGGAATTTTCCTGGAACACATATTCTGGCTTCATGGTTTCGCTTCCAAGATAATATCGGACAGAGGACCCCAATACATTTCTCAGTTTTGGAAACACCTTTGTCAAATACTAGGAATTCAACGTGCTCTCTCTTCAGGCTATCATCCCCAAACCAACAGAGCTACTGATCGTGTGAATCAAACCTTAGAACAATATCTTTGTTGTTTTGCTACCAAGGTCCAGGATGATTGGTCCCTTTTAATACCTGTGGCTGAATTTGTCTATAATAACTCGGATCACTTGGCTGTTAAAACCAGCCCTTTTTTTTGTAGCCAGGGGTTCCACCCCTTGGTTCTACCTTCTGTCCTCCCCCATCCTACACCGGTTCCTACAGTCGATTCCTGCATTGAAACACTTATCAATGAACAAAGAGAAGCCGAAGAACAGCTGGAAAGAGCCCGGAATCAGACCAAACATTATGCAGACTCAAAGAGAAGACCAGGCCCCTCCTACGCAATAGGCGATAAAGTATGGTTATCCTCGAAACTACTGCCTCGACATCTACGGCCAAATAAATTGGCTCCCCGATATTATGGGCCTTTTCCTATAAAAGAAATCATCAACCCAGTGGCCTTTTGCCTCAAATTGCCAGATTCCTGGAAGAAGATCCACCCAGTTTTTCATACATCTCTAATAAAGCCATACATCCAGACCTCTCGGACTAACCTCAGACCTAGCCCTGTCATTGTCAATGACCAACTGGAATATGAAGTCTCCCGAATATGTGACTCCAGATATAAACGTGGTCAGCTCCAGTACCTGGTGGAATGGAAAGGATATCCACCCAGCGGACGCACTTGGGAACCCGTCTCCAATTTGAATACCCCCAGGTTACTCCGAAGGTTCCATCTCATACACCCGGGCAAACCTGGCGGGATGGGTTTTCGGAGGAGGCATGCTGTCATGACCCATCGGACACGCCCCTTCTGGACCTCCTGGTCCCTGTCAAGCCGAGGTTTGCACTCTGTTGTATTACCAATATGGCCGCAAACACTGAATGCTGCCTACCAGTCTTTGCGTTCATTGCAGCACACTCGATAAAATAGCCACACCCCCGTGCTTCCGCACGTCTCAACGCTACTGTTAGTTGTGGCTAGACGTGTGCTCCGTAGTTCGCCTTCACGGAGCTTTGTTGCTTTCCTGATTCCCGGACCCTTGCTCCATTCCATCCCTTCTCCTTCTTACCCAACCTTCTCCCGGAATCCATACACCCGCCTCTGAGTGCTTCTTCCCCTTATTTTTTCCTGGATTTCCTGGAGTTTACTATCGATCCCGGACAAGAAGTTGAACGAACACTGGAAGCCGAAGACAGCCGAGCGGGCTTGTACAAGACCCGAACCATAAGGAAGAAAACTTCTACAACGGAATCCATCAAGCAGCGAAAACAGGTGAGAAAGAGGGAAACCTGTGATACAAAATAGGATCATGGTTCATGACCCTAGATACTGGTGGAAGATGACATGGGTTGGGCATACAAAAAATGATCTTTGCTAGATGTTCAGTGTGTTGCGTCTCTAGATTTTCCCTTCAAATCGTTTTGATGGTTAGTGCAATGAAGCAACAGCAAGATTTGAGATTAGCTTAGATGCATCTGGAGGGCCTCAACAACATATCTATGCCCAACATGCAAACTCAAAGGGAAATATTTGTGCATCTCCTAGTTGTGGTGTAGCTGACAGTGCAAAAAATAGCAAGAGGGAGGGCCTCACTGTTGTTTTTGCCCTGGGCCACATAAACTGCGTCACAGGCCTGGAGAGAGGGAGAGAATATGGGAGGAGAACCAAAGAAAGGTGAGGCTGAAAGTTCAGAGAGAGCAGAGTTACTGAAAGAGAGTGTGTGTGAAAGAGTGAAGGCATCATCATCACATCATTGAAAAACCCTGTGAACATCGAGTGGAGTTGGGGGTCCTTTAAAAGTTCCAGAGGAAGAAAGGGAGATAATGCTACAGGCCTTAGGCCATCACAAACAGACCAGAATAGAACTACACAGCAGGGGTTATCTATTTCTAGTTTTCATACGATCCTGCAGAGGAGTAGGGACACTTGCCTTAGGGTTGCTGGGGCCCACGAGAGGACAAGGGCAAGGCAAGGGAACCCCTTAGTATCATCTTCCTACAGTTATTCATCCATCAAGCCTTTGAATCTGTAAATAAAACACCCAAAATCCACCTACGGTTCCTCAGGGTATTGGAGCTATTTGTGACAATCTGCATTTTCTAATTGAATTTGCATTTCACTTCATATGGCAATGGTCTGTTACACTGCAAAGATGGCTACGCATTTGCAGTCCAACAAAGCCAGTGACCTGACACTTTTGTGTAGGCATCCACCCCAGGCCTTGAAAATGTTTAATGTCTACTTCAGATCATGTCACATGATGTGCCTTGTTGGCCCTGTTCTGTTTTTTATCAGTAGGGAACAGACAAGGAGCAAGGATTTGGCAAAGGTTTTCATATGCTCTGTCACTTGCATTGAGACAGAAGTAGTGGGATGTCACACGTGCACAGTGATTAGTCATTCACACCTGGGGAAGGGTACTCAGCCAATCAGGTGACTGGAAAAGCAGGCAAGAACACAATCTGTACCGCCCGCATTTTCCAGCCTTCCCAGGCCCTTCCCTGGGTGATGTCATATTGATTGTGGGGAGTCTCTCCCTGTTCCTGCACTGTTTCCCACCTCCCTCCCCACTTACCTGCGGGGCTGGAGCTATGTTCTCCGGTCCCATCATTCTTCCCGCTAGTGGCCACTGCCATGGAAATAGAAAAGGAACTATGTCCCTTTTCCTATGGTAGAGGCCATTTTTTTTTTGTTACGCTAGATAGGCCCAACCTAACATGCACGGAGCCAATCTCATGTAAAAATAAATGCAAAATAAACTATTTGCACCTCGGTTGAACCCCAGGGTGTGAATAGCAATCCCCCGCTTAGTTGGGTGTACAGGGCCGGTAACAGCCCTGAGCCCACACTGAGGACCTCGCTTTGCTCGGGCCTACCTAGGGTTGGGCTGGTGGGCCGTTACCAGCCCTGTACGCCCACCCTGAGTTGGGGTGATAGCTACATTCTGTTCAGTGTGGTATGTATACTCAGTTAGGAGCCAGCCATCTCCAAGATCTCTGCTTACAAGACATGTATGAGTGTCACTGCTCCTGAATATAGTACAAATAATTTGTATTCCATGATACATACCACAATATTCATGACTACATGCTTAGCACTGTGTGTAACTTGCATATTCTTCGAGATTACTCCCTTTGACTTCCTGTACAAAAGCCCTTATTCTGGGCAGGGCAAGATGTGTTTCCCTATATATGCCCCCAATGAATGTATGAGATGTGGGTGTGTCATAGAAATCTACCATGCAGTAATGCATTTCAGCTGGTGCGTCTTAGATTCATATGTGTTGTTTGATGAGTGCAAACAGAGCATTGAGAAAATGGTAAAAACAAAACAGCATGATACAGCAAGTTGGACTGGAAGCTCACTAAGACCAACAGGAGCACAGAACACAAGACCTGCATATCTTTTCGGAGTGACTGACTGTGCTCTGTGTCCCACCACCCTACCACAGAATCCAATTTTTGTCTGAAGTTATACAGGACTTGCTTACTCAACCTGTAGTGTCCATACACTTCCAAAACAATGCTACAATTTCCCTTTAAATGTGGTCCATCCTCTATCTCTGCATCTGCGGCTTGCCACTTTCTCCTTTGAGTATGGGCATATGTTGCACCACGCACACAGGCTTGCCTAAGTGTTTTTGGAACATTCTGGAGTGCCTCTGTCTTCTACCCAACAAGATAGCTCGAAGGGTTTTTCTGTCTGCAGTAGCAACCCACTTATTTTTTAGATGTCATGTAACAGTATTTTACTTTTACAGTTTGTCATACATAAATTTAAGTTTCATCAGTAAAGCACATTACTTACTGGTCGAGATTCCTAATGTTAATATAAACTATGGTAGATGAGGCTATAAAACCGAAATGTAAAGTAGTTCCCAGGTAACCGGAATTGTAGGCGGGAGACCAAGCAACACCAACAGTACTATCAACACACACGTCTTGAGAGCGTGAACCACACGTGCTAAAATATGAACTAATGAACGGTATAAGCCACTTTACAGCAAATGTCAGTTAGATGACAATTTCACATGGTAAAGAAACATCATTATCAAGCAGTTATTCATATCCTTCTGCACAATATTACAATATTCGTTCCTTGTTCTGCAGATTGGGGATATTTCAGCCTAATCAAAACGGCAAGTCTCGCAGAGACCCTGTATTCAGCATTTTCGCTGGCCTTTCATCACATTGCGATCAGGGAAGGTAAACTGGCAGCAGCGAACATTAGATTAAGTCGCGTCAAGTCGAAGATTAAGAGGGAGGAAAACAGAAGTGATTGCAGCCTGGAATGTTTTTCTCCCGGAATAATGATGTCTTATTTTTAGAACATGAAGGATCTACATGTCTGGCGCGGGGCAGTGTGTGCACACCCAATAGTTATTAATGGCACCTGTCAGCAGTGCAACCAGCAGCTGAGGGTGAGTCACTCTGGTCATGCCTCGTTCCCTCGCTGGCTGGGCTTTTTTATTAGCTCTCTTCCAAAGCCAGCCTCATAATGAAGAGGCGCAGGGCTGGGCTCGCTGCCGCAGCCTTTAGGCTAAACTAGTGAACTTCTTCTCCTCGGTAACATGTGGGCCGGCTTATCTCCTTTGACAGTTAGTGATGTTATCAATGCATGGATTTCTGTAATCAGAGAGTTCCGGACTTTCTTTTTCTAAGCACAATAGATTGTATTTGGGTGAAGAATATTCATGCAGGATGTGGTTTACTGCCAAGAAATGCATTTTTATCGGCAGCACAGTTCAATGGAACATAAAATGGATTGTTCGTATATGCATGCAATACAATACAATGTGAGAATGGGACATTGGGCCTCATTACGAGTTTGGAGGTAGCCATGCTGGTCTTAACGGCATGGCTACCTCAAAACCGGGTGCCGGGGCGAAGTCCCGAAAATAGGGAATTACCGGGCCATGCCAACTTTGAAGGGCCCGGTAATTCCCATTCTCGAGACCGGGGCCCAGTACATCCCCATTCCCATTCGAGCCCCCGTAGGGCTCGAATGGGAATGGAGAGGTTGCTAACAACGGGCCCGTTAATGATGGGCCCGTTGTTAGCATCCTGGCCTGCTCGCGGGTGCCGCTAAGGACGTCTGGTCTAACCAGACGTCCTTAGCGTCACCCTCTCATCATTCTATCATCTGTACTTTCAGATCATACATTCATAATAAAAGTTGGCAAAAAAGTAAATTACTTTTTTTAAATTTTGGGTTTTGGGAATGCAATTGAGCCTTGACAGAATAAGAGTAATTACAATTAAAAACAGACAAACTATGGGGAAGGAAATGTGGCAGCAACTCACCTATGCTTCTTACCTGTTTATGTATTGATTTAGAAACAAAAATACATTTACTGGAAAAAGTTATGTTGAATAAACAATAAGATGAAAGTCGCCTCACCAACTGATACGTGTTTTACAGAAAAAATAAAACCCGTTCAGAGTCATGAGCATGTACAATTACAAACACATATGAAATGAAATGATAAATGAAAAGATATTTAATTTATATTGCGCTCGTACACAAGTGCTTCAGAGCTCGACCAAGCAAAGGGAGGGCAACAGGGGAGAACAAAAACAACGATCGTACTAGGCTCAGTGACATTGAGAACGTGCAAGTGCATGAGAAAGGGAAAATGGAGAAAGTGCATGGAAGGGGGGAGAAAATGGAACGTGCGGAACAGAGGAGAGAACAGAATAAATAATATGTACAATAAATAAATAAATACAGGCGATGAACAGTGGTAGTGCAGCCAGCAAGTGGCAAGTGCTAGGTTAGTCAGATAGGGTATGTCTGATAAGCGCAGAAGAAAGGTGGGTGGGGGAGTGTATGGGTACAGATACAGACTCCAGCGCAAGGGTTGGCCCAGAGGGAATGCAGGAGGATGGAAGGGTGCGCAGGTACCTGGGCCCGAAGGACAGAGGGTGTCCAGGTGCACAGCCCGAGAGAGAAAACAGATCAGTAGAGGAGAAGAGGGGCAAAGGCAGAAGCGAGGAGGAAGGTCTTGAGGTGCTTCCGGAACCGGAGATGGTTCTCCTCAAGTTTCAAGGTGGCAGGGAGGCTGTTCCAAAGGGAGGCCCCAGCCGAAGGCAGTGATCTACCACCAGCATGTTTCTTTGAAAAACAACTGACCCTGAGGGAGTTAGAAGTAGAGGAGTGAAGGGCTCGAGCCGGGAGGTATTTACGGAGGGATAGTTGAAGGTTTTTGGACCCAGGGTTTTAAATTCAATCCTTTCATCCACTGCCATCCAATGAAGGGATTTCAGAGCTGGAGAGATACGATGCCAGGGCTTGAGGCCGAGGACAAGTCTCACAGTCCTGTTCTGGATAAGTATAAAGGGTGGAGAGTGGAGTTAGGTAGATTTAGAAAGAGGCTGTTACAGTAGTCCAACGTAGAGAGAACCAATGCTTGGGCAACAGTGAGCTTCTGAGGGAAGGAGCGGAAAGGCAGAGTACCTCTGAGGAGGTGCAGTAAGAAGATGTGTGCGGAGAAGGAATGTGTGGAGTTAAAAATGACCCCAAGGTTCTTGACCTCGCAGTTAGGGGTAGGAGGAGAGCCAAGGGAGGCTGGCCAGAGAGCGAGGGGAAAAGAAGGTGAAGGTGTACCAATGGGGAGGATCTCAGTCTTGTTGGCATTTAGACAAAGATCGTTGGCGGCTCACCAATCTTTAATGGCGATTAGGCAATCAGAGATGAGGGAAGGAGAGGAGGAGGCTGAAGGAAGTCTAAAAATGAGTTGGGTGTCATCAGCATAGCACTGGAAATTTGAGCAGTAAATGCAAATGCAGTAGGCCAGACTTGCCAGGTATTGGTTGAAAAGCTAGGGCGAGAGGTTAGACCCCTGGGGAACACCATAGGTAGAGAGGGAGATAGAACATAGGAAAGACACAAGTTGTACCTGGGAGGGTCGATCAGAGAGGAAAGAGATCAGCCAGGCCAGAGCCTGATCAGTGATTACCATGTTATCACAGAGACGTTTGAGTAGGGTGGTATGGTTGCCCGTGTTGAAAGCAGAGGAGAGATCAAGTAGGATGAGGACAGAGGGAATGTTAAAGTCAAAGTTGGAGAGCAGGTCTTCGCGGATGTTCAGGAGAGCAGTTTCTGTGCTTCTGGCAGCTCTGAAGCCAGATTGGTCATCATGGAGAGAGCCCACAGAATCAGAATGGAGGTTAGAGTTGGCAAGCTTTTTGAGGCGTTTGCCCAAAAAGGAAGTAATTGAAATTGGGCGATAGTTGGCCAGACAAGAAGGATCAGGTGTGGGTTTCTTGTAGAGAGGATGCACAAGGGAGTGCTTCAGAGGGGCGGGGAAAGATCCAGAGACAAAGGAGAGGTAGCAGAAATCAGCAAGGGCCGGGGCGAGGCTATCAATATGGTCCTTAATGGTTTTAGAGGAACGGGGATGGACCTGTTTTGATGAGGCTTCCATAGATCGGACTTGTCTAGCTACCTCATCAGGGAAGAAAAAAGAAAAGGAGGAGAAAGAGAGAGGGCGGTTAGCTGAAGGAAGGCCAGCAAGCAGAGTAGGTGTGGGGAGAGGAGGGGGAGTGGAGGAGAGAGTGGAAAAGATGTCCTGGGTCTTAGAGACAAAGTGAGAAGCAAGGGCATTGCAAAGAGCCTGCGAAGCAAGAGGAGGGGTGGAGACTGCCAAAGGGTTCACCAGCTCCTTACAGATTTTAAAGAGTTCGGCCGAGTTATTAGATGGTTCAGAGACACGGGCTTTCTCTTCTTGGTGCGGACAGAGAGTCGGTATTGCCTTTGGAGCAGGCAGCAGGCCAGTTTGTCAGAGGGTGAGCAAGAAGCCCTCCATTTCCTCTCAGCCTCCCTACACTTACGTTTAAGTGTAGCTATGTGAAGAAATGTATGACACCGTGTAAAGGTTCAGTCCTTTATTACAGCGGAGCTCCCCAGAGCCCAACATCGCACTCCTCAGCGATCTCCCAACCGTCACTCTCGCTGGTCACGCGGCTGCTTTCTCTACATCAGTCCGCGAGACCAGCTGTCAGCAACGTTCCAACCCAAGCTCTACACATCTTTCCCCTTATACAAAATATAATATAATATAATAATAATAATAATAAAACCATAACCAATTATACTAAACCTAAAGTATTCTATTACATTTCACTTAACCAAAACAGTCTTCATATAGAGATATGCCAAACATACTATTTTCTAAACCAAAATCAGAACATTTAAATATTGAATTTACTCTCTGTAAAATCCTCAAGTTTCTGTTTCATAATCTCTCATCCACACAGGCTTTGACCTATGTCTATGTGAACTATCTTCTTTCACTCTTACATCTGTATCCTTCATTTCCACTTCCACATCCACCATTCCCTCTTTCACTTCCTCTTCAACTACTTTTTTTTTTTCATTCTCTCTACTTTCTTTCACTGTATCTTCGCTCTCCGTCCTTGCTCTTGCCAACCTTCCTTTTGACCAAACTTCACCCCCCTCCAAGACCACCACATTGCTTTTAACCGCACATATCTTTTTTGGACCTAAAAACTTACTTTCTACACACTTATTCACCAACCTAGGATTTTTAACATACACCATCTCCCCAACCTTCCACTCTTGTTCTTTCACTCTCATCCTGTCATCAAACAGTTCTTTGTTCTTTTCCTGATTCAATTTAATTAATCTCATTATTTGATCACGATCCACACTGACCACCTTGGCCATTCCCAGCCATCCTGGACACAATCTCGTACCAGGTTCCCTACCTTTCATTGACACAAATGGAGATACACCAGTTACCGAGTGTGGCGTAGTGACATAACTCCATGTTAACATCTTCAACACCTCCCTCCATGGTTGTTTAGACTTCATTGCCAATTGTAGGCCCCCTTTTATGTACCTGTTGATTCTCTCCACTAGACCATTAGCCTTGGGATTATACAGTGCAGTCCTAGTGTGTTTTATGCTGTAACTCGCCAGAAAGCTCCTCATTGCCACTGACACAAACTGTACCCCATTATCAGACACTATTTCTTCTGGCACTCCTTCCTTAAGAAATACTTTTTCCAAGAAACCAATTAACTCCTTAGTCGTCACTTCTTTCACTACTTCCCATTCGAACCATTTAGAATGGAAGTCTACTACTACCAATATAAATTTATATCCTTCTTCCAAGCCATTCACTGGGCCCATTATGTCTACTGCCAATTTGTTCCAAGGTTGATCTGGTATCACATTAGGTATTAGTGGGGCCTCTCTCACCACTCTGCACTTATCGCTAGTTTGACAACTCCAACAATCCTTAACATAACTTTCTGCATTTTTGTCAATTCCCGGCCACCAATAGTTTTGCCTCAACTTCCTTTTCATGGCAGCTTCCCCTGGATGACCTTGATGTGCCAATTTCACCAATACCAATCTAATTGTTTGAGGGGGAACCAAACACCTACCCCTCCTCAATCTGCCTTCACACAAATTCAATTCCTCTCTTATCTCCCACCATGTATTGAATTTATTCTCCAGCACTTTTTTATCCGGCCACCCTTTCACCGTCCATTCTTTTATACGTTTTAGGTCCTCATCTGACTCTTCTTCTCGTGTCCACTCTTCTCTACTGACTGCACCTTGTATTTCCGCCACCACTGACTCCTCTTCTACCTCTCTCTCTTCTGTCCTGTCACTTTCCCTTGGTAGCCTAGACAAGCAGTCCGCCACCACATTTCGCTTCCCCGGCAAGTAACTCACATCAAAGTTAAAATTCTGAAGTCCTAAACCCCACCTGCTTATTCTCAGAGAACCCAACGCCCACCTCCCACTTTCAAAGAGCTGCACCATGGGTTTGTGGTCCGACCTGACCACGAATCTTCTTCCCCACAAGAAGTACTTAAAATGATTTACTGCCCAAAACATAGCCAAGGTTTCCCTTTCAATGACGGAATATTTACACTCCGCCCCTCTTAGCGTCCTAGACGCAAATGCAATAACTCTTTCAGTATTATCTTTGTCATACTGCACCAACGTTGCCCCCAACCCCAACATACTCGCATCAACCACCAACACACTTTTATCCTTGGTGTCAAATCTTCCTATAGACGGTGCTTCACTCACTGCATTCTTAATACACTCAAAAGCTTCCTCACATTCTTTTGACCATTCAAATCTCACACCCTTCTTAAGTAACACTCTAAGAGGAGTTGATACTTTGGCAAAATCCTTCACAAATCTGTGATAATACTCTGCCAGCCCTAAAAATGATTTGACCTGTTCTTTATCCCTTGGCACCGGTGCATCCCTCAATGCTTCCACTAGATTCTTCTTCGGTCTCACTCCCTGTTCATCAATTTCATGTCCTAGATACTCCACACTTCTCACTGAAATCTTACATTTACTCCTTTTCACCGTCAGCCCTGCCTCACCCAATCTGTTCAACACCTGTTGCAACACTTCATCATGTTCCTTAGAGGAACTAGCATATATCAAAACATCATCTTGGAACACAATAATGTTTTTCACTCCATCCAGTACTGTCTCCATCACCCTTTGAAATACCGCCGCTGCCGAAGCAAGTCCAAATGGCATCCTACAGTACTTATATGTTCCAAATATCGTTATAAACGCTGTTAAATGTTGACACTCTTCCGTCAATGGAATTTGATGATACGCTTGAGAAAGGTCAATCACTGAAAATACTTTGGCATTGTTCAACACAGATAATTTATCACCAATTATAGGTAATGGATGCCTATCCACCAGGATGCTCCTGTTAAGATCTCTCAAGTCTACACAAAGTCTGATGTCACCACTCGCCTTTGCAGCTACCACCACCGGCGACAACCATTCCGAGCTTTCACATCTTTCTATTATTCCTCTTTGAAGCAATGACTCCACCTCCACCTTCAGCTTCTCACTCATTTCATGGGGTACTGGCCTCACCTTATGCACCCTTGGGCTTGCGCCCGCCTTCAACCGAATTTGGTGCTCAAACCCTTTCAACATACCCAACTCATCCTTAAATACCATGGGATACTCCTTCTCCCACTTGTCCTTTACTTCTGCCACATCAATCGGTCTCTCTGCATTCGCTTGGATTCTGATCCCTAATTTCCATTGTTCACTCCAACCTAGGAGTGTTGATCCTTCTTGTGTCACATATACTTCTGCTTCACAGCTTCTACCCTTATACTTAATGGAGGCCTGGAACATTCCTACCATCTCAATCTTCACGTTTCCATATGCATAAGGTTCAATGTTATGTTCTTTCAACAATTTCACGTCTCCCTGCATGCAACTTAGAAAAGTTGCCTCTGACATTAATGTCCACGGTGAACAACTGTCCACCTTCATGGTCACCACTTTTCCATTGACCATGAATACATCTGTGGGTGCACCTCCTTGACTTGACACTTCAGAAATCTCCAGCACATGCTTTGTCCGGTTGCATAGTTCCGATTCTTGTTCCTCTATTTCTTCTTGCACCTTTCCTCCCATTTCAATGTTCTGCACCACTCCTGATTCCCGACACACCCTCGCAAAATGGCCCTTCTTCTTGCACTTCAAACACGATATATTCTTGGCGGGACAGAACATACTTGTGGAAATGTGGCGGTTACTTCCACACTTGTAACATCTTATTTCCTTGTTTGTAACAATCTTACGGAAACTCTTTACAGCAGCCACTTCTCCCTCTCGCTTGTCTCCCTTCATGGTTGACATATATTTATGAGTTTGTTCCATACTCCTCGCTGTTTCAATGGCTGATTCCAGTGATGCATCCTTTGACAATAGTCTTTCCTGTATTTTTACATTATTGGTGCATCTAACCAATTGGTCTCTTATAAGGGAGTCTGTGAGCAAACCAAATTCACATGTGTGGCTCAACGACCTTAGTGCCGCAATAAAGTTCTCTACTGGTTCCTGTGGATCTTGTACCCTCTGAAAGAACCTATGTCTTTCGAACGTTATGTTCTTCTTGGCTTCAAAATGGAGTTCCAATTTTTTCTCAGCCATTGAGTATTGGTCCATTTCACCTTGGCCTTGCTGCACGAGATTAGGCAATCCATCATACACACTTCTGCCCTCTGTTCCTAAGTTATGGAGCAGGATAGCTTCTTTCCTCGCCGCTGCAAACTTATCACCCCCTATTGCAATCAGGTAAGTGTCGAACAATTTCTTCCACCTGTCCCATCTTATTGGCGGAGTTCCGGGTTCTGACAGAAATGGAGGGGGCGGTGACATACTAGCCGCAGCCATAATTGTGTATTATATGTCAATATATATATTCCACCTGGTTCTATGTACTAAGTTGCACACTGGCTGTATCCTTGTTGCCCCAATAAATATTTTTTTTTTCTTTTTTTTTTTTTTTCTCTGCCACTTGGGTATGCACTTTCCAAAAGCTCCACTAGGTGGCACTGTATTTATGTGTGCCTCCTCTTCTTCCTGTTGTCCCCAGCCCCCTCTCCCCCTCCGTCCTCCTCCTCACCTCTTTATCTTCAGGGGACTGGGAACCTCAATACCTCACAGTTTCTTCTGGTGAGTTGGGAAGGATGAAGAACTCCACTTCACCCCCGCCTCTGCGACCGTCTCCAATGCAGCTCAGATGTCACTGCCGAGACAGCCCCTCTGCAGCCACCGCGGAGACCGTCTCCCCGCAGCGTCACCCTCTGCCGCTGAGGACGCTTCCTGCAGCCTCCCCCACTTTTCTCCCTGCTACGCGAACACTCGTAGCCGAAGAGATTATCCGAAAGAGGTCCCGACACTGACGTTCGTGTCAAGGAACCACTCCGGTGGCTCCGTGGCGAGCTCCGCTCCTCGTCGCCAATGAAGAAATGTATGACACCGTGTAAAGGTTCAGTCCTTTATTACAGCGGAGCTCCCCAGAGCCCAACATCGCACTCCTCAGCGATCTCCCAACCGTCACTCTCGCTGGTCACGCGGCTGCTTTCTCTACATCAGTCCGCGAGGCCAGCTGTCAGCAACGTTCCAACCCAAGCTCTACACTATGTCAGAGGCATACCAAGAATTGCACTTGGCTTTGGACTTCAAATGGATCTTCATGACAGGGGCAAGAGCATCAAGAGTAGCAGAAATAGAGGAGTAGAGCAGGCACAGGGCTGTGTCAGGGTGTGAGTCAGCCCTGGGTGGAGGGCGGGTGGCATCAAAAGCCTCGACTGACACACACCTCATGGGCCGGATGTCCGAGAAGATGGGTGGGAATCTTGGGGTAGGCTTGCCTTGAGGGGAGGGGATGGAAAGATGAGAAGAGAGGGGCCATTGGTCACTCTAGGAGAGAGGAGTGGTGAGGGGAGTGGGGGGTCAAGAGGAGATCAAGACATCAAGTGTGTGACCAGCAGAGTGAGTCTGGCTGGAGGGGAGGATAGAGAGGGAGAGTGAATCAGAGATGTCGTGAAAGAGCGCAGATGAGAAACAGGGAGAATCAAGATGGATGTTGGAGGAGGAGGAGTTGAGTGGTTGAGGCCAGAAGGGAGGAGGAGAGATCTGCCCACTCAGATAGAAAAGAGGTGATTTGACCAGGGGGCCAGTAGAGAGTAGCAACAGTAAGAGAGTGGCTAGGAGAGTGAGAGAGAGCCTGCAGACAAGGCATTCAAAAGAGGAGTAAGTCTGAGTGAGGATGATAGAGGCAGGACTCCAGTCAGGGAAGTTCAGGGTGGATCTGGGGGCGAATAGTATCGTGTAGCCGTCAGGGAGGAGAGTGTCAAAGGTCATGACAGAGCTGGCCGTGAACCATATCTCGGTAAGGCCGAGGACATCAAGGTCAAGTTCTTCTAGGAGGTGGCAGATGTCAGAGGAGTGGTTGACAGCAGAGCGAGAGTTGAGAGTGGCAAGATGAAGAAGGTTTCCAGCCTTAAAGATCTTCCGGGGAGGGGTACAAATCATAGGTACACCCTACCGAGATGTGGAGGGAGCTTGAGGTGGAGCAGAGGAGGAGGGAAAAGAGGGAAAGGTGGCCAAGGGAGGAGAGTAGCGGGCAACTGGAGATGAGAGGAAGTTGATGAGGCGCGGGAACTGCCTATCAAAGAGGAAGAGTTTGGCCTGAGGGCCTTGCACCATGACAGTGCCATTTAGTTAGAGATTAATGATGACTCTGGAGGAGTTGAAATAATCCATGAGGACTCCCCAGCAGTTGCCACCATTAATGGGAGAGGATGAGACAGGACAGAGCACAGAGATCATATGAGGGGTCAAGAGATCTGACGAAGAAACAACAAAGAGGATGTCAGTGAGGGTTTGTCTGGAAACAACGCTGGAATAGATATCAGTGATGGGGAGACCTGGATTGGAGGCCAGGATATCCTTTTTAAATTTCTTCTTCTCAGACTTAGTGAGGAGGGAAGGATAGTTGATAGAGAAGCAGTTGGAATAGATAGGAGAAATAGATAATGCCATGGGCAGGTAGAGAGAGGAGGCAGTAGGAGAAGTATGCAAGCACAGCGGTCTGAAACAGTCACAGGGCTAGCAGGTTACAATTGAGGGGCAAAGTTAAATGAAAAACACAACCCACATTTGACTTACAAAAACCACACTCAAATTTGACTTTCAAAGTTAAATGAATAACACAACCAAATTGACTTTCAAAGTTAAATGAAAAACACACATAAATTGACTTTCAAAGTGAAATCAAAAACACACCCAAATTGACGTTCAAAGTTAAATCAAAAACACACCCAAAATTTGACTTTCAAAGTTAAATCAAAAACGCACCCGAATACGACCATGAAAGTTAAATCAAAAACACACCCACATTTGACTTTCAAAAACACACCCAAATTTGTCTTATGAAGGCAAATGCTAAGGCACCATAGGTAAAAGAAATGAGGTAAGAGTTAGAGGTAAGTGCTGAAATGAGAGCATTTGAGAGCAAACAGGGAGACCAGTTCGAACAAGCAAAGGGGAGAGTGAAGGACCATGAAGGGAAAAGAAAGAGTAAACAGAAGGAGGGAACTAACCCATGGAGAGGGAAGTAAGAGAGTCTTGGTAGTCCAATTTCAAAGCTTAGTGAGCTGGCAGCCCTAGGGAGGGTCAGGCTGCGGTAGTGGATTTAGTACAACGTCCTTTCATCGCCGGAAATGTAAACGCCTGCAATTTAAATGTGAACATAATTACTAAAATGTACATCGAAATATTTAGGGGGGGTAGGAAAGGGGAGATAAGGCATTGGGGTAGGCAACAGGTAAAAATAGGTGGGAGAGGTGGGCTGGGGGGGTAAACCCCCCCAAAAAATAGATGTACATTTTCTTAATTATGTACACATTTAAATTACAGGCGTTTACATTTCCGGCGATGGAAGAACATAGAACCGTGGATTTTTTATGTAGCGTCACGGTAGAGGACAGGGAGCAGAGAATGGCCTTTGTTGTGGGCCTTTGAGTCAGGGGCCGGCTATAGCCTGCCGGTCCCTGATAGGCCACTTCAAGAAGCGATGGGCCAACCGATGTGATGGTGGTATGAGGCACAACAATGGCAGCAAGCTTCAGGAAGAGGCAGAAACAACGGCGGCCATCTTGCAGTTGCCACAAGGTGGTAGAAAAGGCACAGAGGTAAGAACAAGAGCACCACAACCTGGCATCATAGGAGGTGGCCAAAGGAAATAAATATGCCAAAACGCTTTGTAGTTGCACTCAGCTGCGGAAAGTATCACTTTTTAATTTTGCACAAAGAAAATTAAGATGAAAATAAAGTTTTTTTTTCTTGATTTCGCCTGCTAATTAAGAAACACAGCCTGCAAGATGTACACGCTGTTTAGGGAAGGCCTGCTGGCATCTTTGTATTTATGCACCTGAGTCATATTCAAAGCACAAAAATCATGAAATTCAATGGATAATATTTATTTATTTTTTTATTTTATGTGTGTTTATAGAGCGCAGCAGCCCGCAGGCATCAGGGTGCATGACACAGAGACGAGGACAACAGATATAAGATGGGACTTTCAGGTGCAATTAATCAGAATGGGGAGAGGAACATGTGGGGCAGGCATATCTAAAGAGGGTCATTTTCAAGTTCTTTCTAAACTTGAGATAGTTAGGTTCCAGTCTGAGGAGGGGTTCATTCCTTTTTATGGTAGCTCTGGAGGGGAACGCCTGCCCCAGTCCATTTACTTTTCTTACGAGTCCTGTTTTGACTAGTCCTTTGTTTTCAAACCTTATGGTCTGTCCAGGCACATATGGGCTGATTTGATTTTTCAGATATTCGGGGGCAGCTCTGTATATGCATTGATGAACCAGGAACATTGCTTTGAAGGCAATTCGATTTTCAATCAATAGCCAGTAAAGTAATGTGGTCCCTTTTTGATTTGCCGGTGATTGTCCTTTCTGTGTTGTTTTGAACAATTTGACATTGATTGATGCATTTGTTGCTGGCTCCTATCATGAGAGAGTTCCTGTAATTAAGTCTAGATTGAATGATAGCTCTATCGATGATGGAACTATTTTGCTGACTTAAGTGGGGTCTAATTTGTCTCAGCAGTTATTGGTGGTACCAACAGGTTTGTTTGAGTTATGCAACATGCGCATCTGCTCCCAGCGAGGCCTGCAGATAAACACCTAGGGTCTTAACTTTGTCTGAGGCCTTAACTGTTTTTGATTTCAAATGCTGCATCGGCTGGATCGAGTTTAGCTCTGGTTTGAGGGGAACCAAATACCATGAGCTCAGTTTTCCCTCCATTGAGGCACATCCAGTTGGTCTTCATTAATGCCTCAATGGAGTTATGGATGGAATTGAGCTTATCGCTATCAGGGATGTGACAGCCTGTTAATTCTATAACCAACTGCATGTCATCTGCAATGTTAGTAAAAAATATACCCAGGTTGGTAAGGACGGTGCAGAGACAACACATGTAGATGTTAAATAGGAGGGGTGAAAAACTGGCTCCTTGAGGCACTCCACAGTTTACTGGCTGAGTAGCTGATGAATGATCACCCCCATTGAATCCTGGAACTCCCTTTTCCAAGAAACAAGGAGATCCACTTGATGGCATCCTGGGAGCAGTTGCCTGCCTGATCTAGGGCCTCTCTGAGCTTCTGGTAGTCTAGCAAATCGAAAGCTGCAGAGAGGTCCAAGAGGGTCAGCAGTCCAGATTTGCCCTTGTCCATTATCCCGAGCATTTTGGTCTTAAGGTCCAACAATGCCTATCCATTCCATGGGCTTCTCTGAAGCCGGATTGTTGAGTGTGCATAGAGTTGTTTTGGTCAATATATTATTGCATTTGGCCTGTGGCAATTTTGTCCATGATCTGTAGCAAATACTTGCAGTTTGTGATGGGGCGGAGATTAACTGGGTCGCATTGGTCCAGACCAGGTTTTTTAACCAAAGGTGTCACAGTTACAGTTTTAATGGAAGTGGGCACCTTGTGATCTCTAAATGAGGAATTTACCATTCGACAGAGGAAGGGGCAAATAACTCAGCCTTATCAAGGATCAATTTAGGGGGTAAGATATTTTCTGAGCAGGAAGAGCATTAAGTAGATGATAGAATTTTGGTCATCTCATCTACTGAGATTGGGGAGAAGTGGAATTTCACCATCTCAGAATGATCCATTTCTGTAGCGGGAGTGTATTGGAGTAGTGAGTGATTGGCTATTGTGCAAGATTGAATATTTTCCCTAGCCTTCAGGATTTTGTTGGAGAAGGCAGATTGTACAATCTCGCAATCTCTTTCTGAAGGTTGGAATGGGGGGGACAAAGTTGTTAGCTTTTTGACTGATTTTAAAATTTGAAACAGTTTTCCCGTGGAGTTGGATGCAGAGGCTATCTGGTTGTTGTAGTATTTTCTTTTAGCTTTTGTCAACTTTTCTTTATAAGTATTGTTTCGGGAGGATAGCTCAGTGGCAACGTGCTTGCCTTGGAAGCAAGATGACACGGAGCAACGGTATACACGCATTTCACCGCGGTATTTTTCATTGCGTGTTTTTTCATCGCCGTTTTTATTTTTTTTAAAAACTTTTTTTTTGTTGTTTTTTTGGGGGGTTAACAAATTAAATATATGGTTGTGGATGTAAGAAAAAAAAAAAAGGCAGCTTGGGGTGGTAACAAAACAAGTTTTTCTAAAACAAAACAGCAATGAAAAAACCCACAATGAAAACGACTGCGGCGAAATAACGTAGAACCGGAGCAACATGGGTTCGATCCCCGGGTCCGCGCTTAGAAACCTCTGGGTATTAAGCGTGTTATAAATAACATATCATATCATAAGTATGGTCTAACTTTTTCCAATTTTCCTTGTTAATAGTAGACAGATCTTTTGCCATTTCCTTTCTGCTTTCCTCTTTTCTTTTTTGAGTCTACAGGTTTCTGCGTTAAACCAATTTTGATGGTTTTTGTTTGGTCTTTCTAGTTTCTGTTTAAGAGGGGCATGTTGGTCGAGGATTTTTGTGAAATGATTATTGAAGTTGGCTATTAATTTCTCACAAGGATCCTCTTCGCTCGAGGTATTCATGATGTTGGATATACCTAGTGTGAAAATAGCTAGTGTCATATTTTTAAAGTTTCTACTTTGCGTTGTGTTTGGGATGTTGTTCAGTTTCTTGACATTTTCATTGGGTATGAGTCTTAGCTGAATTTTATGATGGTCGGACCAGATGCAGGGACAGGTACCAAGAGTTGGTATGTTCACATTGTTGGAGATAGCCCAGTCAAGCTGGTTTCCTTTGTTAAAGGTGGGCTCTGTGTTTATTACCTGGAAATCTATAGAGTTCAGCTCTTTCTCGAGGGATATAGCCTCTTTATCTTGGGGATTCCCTCTGCACCTATCGAGGTCCCCGAGTAGTATTGTCCTGTATTGGGTACTTTTAGAGTGTTTAGGAGGTGGACTAGCTCTTCATTGAAGTCGGATATCAAAGATGGCGGTCTATAAATGGCTATAAAATTGATGCTGCTATTGTTTGTAGGTGTCATTTTTAACATGATTATTTCGCACCCATTGCATTGCTTAGGTGAGGGAAAGAGGATCAGGTCTTGTTTGGCTATTATAGTCACTCCGCCCCCTTTGCAAATCTCCCTATTTTTAAAGTAAATATTGTATCCTTCTGGAACTACAGGGTCCACATTGGGCCCTATGGGTTCCTGTAACCATGTTTCTGTGAGAAACAATATATCAAGTTTGTCTTGGGTAATATAATCATGAATGTCTTGAGCGTGATTGTTCATGGATCTCGTGTTAAGGAGTCCTATCTTAATGTCAAGGGGTTTGGTGACAATATCCACCATTTGGGCTATGTCTGATTTGGTTGGCAGAGGCCCAGATGGTAGGGTTGTAACTTGTTCAGTGGTGGCTGGGATGGTCTCTTTGAGTTTATTGGGGCGTGGGATATGTTCGATCTCTGGGATGGTAGAACTGGGAAGTCGTATGGCATAGGGTGCAATATGTTGGTTGCAGAAGTGGACTGCAGTATGTCATGTTTACTTTCTATGAATTTCTTGACTAAGGAAGTATAAAGCAGTCATTTTGACTGTGTCAGGAGCTGGCAGGTCTTAAGATAGCCCATAACTTATTCCGCCAATCAGTGGGTATAGTGAGGGGTAGTCAGTGTTGGGCAGAGTGTTGCGCCAACACCGATGTCCGGCATGGACCAGCGCAGACCGGCTAGTCACTGAAGCGCCTGACGTTTCTTAATAAGTGACACCGGTACTGCTGGGAGCTGTAGTTCCCAAGAAGGACTGCCTATTTCCAGTCGTGGGTGCAGCCTAAAAATCACGGCTTGCCAGCAAGACGGAAAGTAGCAGTGCTTCCAACATGGGTATGGCCACAAAATAGCATGTAACAATGCTAGTTTATGCGGTGTGATGGAGTTTAAAAGATCCTCCAACACCCGTGTACGCAGAATGACACTCGTAATGGGCAACATGTAGCAATACGTAAACAAAGCTAAACAGACTTTGGCAAAGTAAAGCAGACAATTGCAGGATATGAATGCAAACTATGGGTCACAGTTGCAATGTAGTAATTTGGCAATCACAAGAAAGATCTAGTACACAGATAACAATGGTACGGTTTCCAAGTTCTAATTCCAATACTGTGCTTACTGTGCTGCAGCGTGACTGCGAGTAAACGTCTGTGCAATGACTTCCTTACCTCAAAATATGTATTTCGAACTTCACTTGGCATCCCAAATGCATGTCTGATCTCTCTCTCTCTCTCTCTCTTTCTCTCTCTCTCTCTCTCCCTTTCTTTCTCTCTCTCTCACACAGACAAACACATCACATGAAACATTGTAAGTAACTTAAGAATTTCAAGATAGGTATTTACATATCCATAAATTGCATCAGCATCAGAAAAATATGGCAACGCTGAATGTGATGTTTCAGTGATGCCCCTGTTAATGTCATGCTAGAACACTGCTAGAATCTGAGATCCCAGTGGAAGAAATTGTCCCTCAATGGATTTGTTTTTGGGAATGTGTATTTTTCCAATCTTCACAACCAGTTCACGTAAGCATTTTTAATGGAATTCATTTTTAATAAATACCAATTGTAAAGCAAGGTCATCTCTCATAAAGTGCAGACATGACGTTAAATGTAAAAAGTCACTGAAATAAAAAAAAATGTAAACAGTATAAAAGAAGCATCCTGGTAGGTTAATAGGGCATAAAAATGAAAAATAGAAGACGGAATTAAAGCAGAATGGTCACAGACAGCACAGAAACCACGCTACATGTCAAGGAAAGTTCAAGGTATGCTGTCAGGGGTTTTGACCCATGTTCGAGTTATTATGCTGCAACATTTGGTGCTGTGGGCTTAGGAAATCCAAGGTGGCGGAAAAGCCCACATTTGTGCCAGGATCCAGGAAAACCGCGCAGTTTTTGCGCACACTAAAATGGTCACCTGACCTACCACCCACCAGTGCGAGCGTGATGGGCCAGGAGTGCCATGAGTGGAATGCGTGCCAAAGGAAAAACAGAAGTGCCTGTTAGCTCAAAAAGCGCTTTGAAATCACCTTTGTTTCTCTGAAATGCAAGCTAAAAATGCCTATTTTAAACATTGCAAGATATTCAAAAATCTCAATGAACACCAGCAGACATTTGGCAGAATGTAGTCTTGTGTGCATACAAAATCTGGGAAAAGAAAGAGCCTAAAATAATGTTCATAATGAAACTGGCTGAGCGGTGGATGTCAGCAGCTTAACTTAAATTGAACTGAAAGCCACTAAAATCTAAATGTTTAAAATAAATGAGTGACCTACTGTTGAGGGTCACATAGTTTGCAACTGTTAAATGTCATAGTTTTGAACTTAGAATCAGCATTCTAGCTGCATGTTTAAAAATGTGTTTTGAATGAAGAAAAACTGGGAACAAAAGTGACATTTGGCTGAAGCCTGGCTTGAAGAGAGTGAATTCTGCCCGGCAACTACCCCCAATAGGAGTTGAAACTTGCTCAGCCACTCTTCCCAGGCCTGGCTGCATTCTGCTGCCCCCACCAAAAGGAGATGACACCTCCCTGATTGAATCAGGGGAGGAGCACCTAGGACTGGAGGGAAACAGAACAATGAGCCTTCCTTGGCTCAGGCAAATTTTAAATTATGGGGGGTAGTAAATGGCTTCCTCGAGAGAAACGGGGAGGGGCAGTGCCTCTGTGAGCAACTTGAGTTGGAGGAAGTGGACAAACCAGAAATTCCACCATGTGCTTTGGGAAACCACACCCCTCTGGGCCAGAGCATAATTTTAAAAAGATGGATAATTCATAGTACGGACTTGTCAAAATTATATAATTAATATCATTATTCTTGTGATTTTTCTGTGTACATTTTAAGAGGTGTTATGAGGCAAAACCCCATGAATTATGGAGATTGCAGACACGGGGTTCACGCTAGAAAAATGAAAATTTACTGGAATATGTGTAGAGAGATGGTGTACATCTGTGTAATTTTTGGTAAAAATCCAATATTGGTAAACCAACTAAAAACCAAAATAAGTTGCCATTTTTGAACCCTGGCTCTTAGAAACATCAGAGTTGGAACAGAGACCTACCAGAAGTAATATATGATATGTACATGTAATGTCAACCACTTGTGTATTTGGGAAATATGTTTAGTTATGAAAATGATTTTCTAAGGTAAAAGCAAAGGGGAGTGTTCTTTCTTTGGAGCCATAAACATGACACCTGATGACATAGGATGACTCACTGCTCCCTTCTCAAATCAGGTCAAAGCAAAATCCTTGACCTATCAAATCATGAGTGGGTTGGGCATAGAAAGTTAGCATCCACACCCATTTTCAAAAGACATAAAAAGAGCCACTGGAAGCTGGACAGGGACATTCATTTTCGAACCTTCAACTGAATTCCTGTGCAGCACTCTGATGGAGAACTCCAGAAGCCAGAACTTCAGAGATCCAGACTGACTCCAGAACAAAACTCCAAAGAACTCTAGAACCCAACAGCTGAACTCCTATCAGCAGGCCTTCAGAACCTAGCAACCAAACCAAACTATTCAACCGCATGGCTGTGCGGTTTGCTGCTTGCTAAGAATCCTGTGTATCCAGAACAGAACCAGTACCCAGAAAGCAGTGTGGTATCTAGAATCCACTTGATCCAGACCAGCAGAACCAGAGACCCAGACCAGACCACTGTGAACAGAAATGGTGCCTGATTGACCCGCCGAGCAGAGAGAACCGCAGCTAAACTTGTTGACCAGATCTGTGACGAGGCCATTCTTTTCAAATTTATAGTGTGAGTACCCAGCTAGAACTGTGCAGAACCCATCTCTTAGCTTAAAATAATCTGATTCAAAACATTTGAACCTGTTTAGAACTGCATCATAAGAAATCGTGTGTTCCTCCTGTTGATTTCAACCTTTCAAAGCGCATCTATCATTCCGAAACTATTTCTGAAAAACTACCTTTACAAAATCGTCTGTATCTTTGGAACCGTGCATCCTAGGAACGAAATTATTTTAAAGCTAAGATTCTCAGCTTTCCAACAAGCTCTAAACTGACTTGCTACTCCTTATAGTGCCTCTCTAATTGCGCTCGACGCACTCGAAAAAAGTGCAGCGATTCGACATTTTGCTTCATTTCAACCACGTGTAGAAAGATCTGTCCTTTGCTTCCATTACTGAAATCCGTTTTCAACCTGATAATCCCTCATTAATCATTGTTAGTGTGGACCTGAACTGATTTAAAGTATCTCTCACTCACCCTGAACCTCTAGAGGGAATTAAAATCAATTTTAGCATATTTCACTCCCTTGCAAATCACCTGAAACTCTTTCGCCTGTGTTTCAAAATCATCCTAGTGCTATAAGCTTGCTAGGGGGGAACTGAATTCGTATTGTACGGTGATTGTATTCCTGAAGACTGTGTGTGTTACTTCCATCTCCTTACATTGCATAGGGGGGGAGTGAATTGTCAGAGAAAAAGTGATCATATTATCTTTTGCTGAAATCATATCAAGTTTATTTCTGTACTGCCTTTTATTCATCTTTGCATCTCCTTGAAACCATAAAGCATTCTCAGCTACCTTATCCTCTATACTACTCCTAAGTAATTAAACCAGTGTGCTAGTATTATCACTGTCATATGTCTAAGTGTGATATCAAATATTAATTTATTATAAAAGTGTGATATATATCTATTGTTTAATTTTTCAAATAAACCTTTTTAATTTGTAAAACAAACCTACTTCTTGGCTCAGTGGGCTTAGGGGGATTCTAAGAGAGGGGCGTTATACAAGGGTTCATCATCCAGATTATGACTTGTCATAAAAATATATAAATAAGGGCTTCCCTTGAGCAATCCCAGACAAGGCACTGACTTAGTGGGAATCTTGATTGGAGTCATTAACAATGCATTGATTTATTTGTGGGTCTATGGCCGTCCTTCTCTCTCTCATCTTCCCTGTGGTTCCCACCCTAGCAAAGGCATCCAGGACTTTGGGTTGGTGCTTTTGAACGGTAACCATTACTGTCTAAGTTTTAGTTCTTATGTTAGCAATGGTTTCCTAAATGCTACCCTTCCTTACATTCCCTCCGTCACTTTCAGTTTCAAGCCAGTTCAAACCATGGCTTGGGATTGTGTTCGATTGTCATCTCTTCATTGGCATACAAATCATATCCGGTGCCTTCTGGGATGATGCAAGTCGGTAGCCTCACTGTACTAATTACCGATACAACTCGTAAGATCTTTGGGTCTTAGACAATTAGTGGGTAACCGCATTCCCCTGCTGACACCATGTGTATCAGACAATAGAGAAAACCCTCTTCGTCTCAAGGGAAGTTCAAGGGTTTTTAATTGATTTATTCGTGGAGTCTAGAACAATACTTTCTCTCGTCTTCCCTGCGGTTTACACTCTAAACCAGGCATCCACAACTTTAGGGTAGTGCTATTGAATGGTAAACCCTACTGTCCACATTCTTGTTCTTATACTACCAAGGGTTTCCCTAAATGCAGGCTTACTGGCTCCCTTAGGTACTTTCTAATTTTCCCTACTATTTCTACGTGTTAGTCTTCTCATGGAAGAGGAACAGTGACTGTAGTCGTTCTGTAGGAATTGTCTATTCCACGCACACATTCTCTCACTTTTCCCTTTTTACTCTACGTGCTCCTTCACCCTTCAATCCTCCCCATCGATTTACATGGTCTCTGATGATTCACTCCTCCCATCTCCTACCTCCACCTTTTGACAGTACCTCTCTCCTTCCCAATACCACTTCCCCCACACTACTACTTCTCTTACCACTACTGCCATACAACACTACTGCTCGCCTTCAACCACTAATACTCCCCTCCCAACCGCTACAACGCCTATCCAACCACTACTACTCTCATCCAACCACAACTGCTCTCCTCCAACCATTACTACTCTCCTCCCACCACCACTCAAGCACCCTTCTTTCACCCAGAAACCAGCTGTTTCACGGTCACTTCTTACTCTATACTCACTAGATACTTGTCTCACACTCATGCACACTCACACTGCAGAACCACTAGCACTCCTGAACCAATACCTTACCTTTTCCATCAATCTCATCCACAATCTGCTGCTCTGTCTTTCTAGTCTCTTAATCATCCTCCACCTCCACTGCTGACCTCACCTGGAACCTGCACCACTTCCTATTTTCTCTCTGCCCTTAAGTGCCTTTCCCTGCTCAGGGATTGGTTCTATTTGCCTAGCCAATCTAATTTGCTCTCCCCTCCCCAGAACGTGTGTGTACTGAGTGTGTGTCGTAAGCCCCACCCACTGCTTACTTGGGCACTCACCATGTAATGTGGGTCCATCTAATCTCAGGTAGTTCTTCATATTCTGCGGGAGCATTTCACAGATGTTGTTGATAGGTCTCTGTTTTTGTCCCTGGTGGTTTAGAGGTGTTATAGGTGAGCCCCCAACAATGCATCCAACCAGAACTGTGCCATCACTATGATTGCCACATACACTGACAGCATCCCTTTGTGGCCCTTACTTTCTTCCTTGTGCTCCAGGCTATTCCACACTGATTTGGGTTGGCGTGTGAGTCGCTCGGTACACCTCTAGGTTTTCTTTGGCCATGGGTGATGTTATTGATGCTTGGTCAGTCTGATATTCTGGCATCGCAGTGAATCTACAATAATAAGATAAAAACTGGCGAGCAACTGATTTACTGGATTCTTAGGATACTGGGTTCTGCTTCTATAGCTAACGGCACAAGGAAATAATGGGATCTGCTTTACTGAAGTTGGTCTCTACCATATTGTTGACTCTGGATCTACTACTTCACTTCCCTACTTTGGGGGAGAGGGGTCTACCCCTCTTCCAGACAAGGCCAACTGTTTGGTCTTGTCACATGCCTCCACCCTTTCTTCTGAGCCCTTCTAGTCTGTGTCCATTTCCTGTGGTCCATCTGAGTTCGGGTTGCATGGCAGGAAATCTATGTTTGTATTATTGGTGCCTGCTCCATACCTAAAGCTAAAGACTCAGGGTTGTGTGTAATTATTCCTGGTCATCCATATTAAAGGTGCATTGTCCTTGATAAGCCTGAAGTTTCATCCTATTAACTAATACTGGAGGCTATCCACGCCCCACTTGATCTCAAGGTCTTCAAGATCGACCATTGGGTGAGTTACCTCTTGCGGGTTGTAATTGACAACTGATCTAAATGATTAGTTTCTCTTTGCCATTTTCCCTTTGAAATTAGATGGTACTTAACCTGATAGGGGATGCATCTCTCTGCAGGATTAACTCCTTTTCAAAATTTGAATAACGAGCACAGGGCTCTCAGACAATGCCTTCTTCAGATACTTTAAGACCTTTTCGGCGTATTCATCTCAGACTATGATATTTGACTAGTCTTTCTTTAATCGGTGTGGTAGTGCACTGACCATGTCTCAAAAACAGGGTATGAATCATCCATGGTATCCTACTAGCCCTAACAAGTCTCAAATGTCTCGCTTCATGACAAGTCGGTCTACCAACTGGACGAATTCCACCTTGACACTTTGGGGTAGATCTTTCCATTGTTCACTTGTACTCCCAGCTACTTGATACTCTGTTGGGCTAGATGGCATTTAGTAGGATAAGCAGTCAGGTTAGCTGTCCGAAGTTGGGTCCATACCGTTGTTAATCGTTGGAGATGGTGTTTCGAGCTGGAGCAATAGATGACACTCCCATCCAGTTAGGCCTGTGAAAACATTCAGCAAAGGGCTAGGGCTTGATCCATAAATCTTTAAAAAGGGTCTGGGGACTCATGTTTCTCACATGGTAAAATTGTAAATATATATGACCATCACGCCATGCAGAAAGCTGTCTTGGGCTTGACATCCTCATCAAGCTGCTCCTGCCAATAGCCTTTGGTGAGGTCTAGCATGAAAATAAATGTGACTCGGCCTAGTCTCTACACCAATTTGTTGATTTGTGGCATGAGGTATGCATCAAACTGAGAGATTTCATTTAGGCATTGAAAGTCGATGCAAACCCTCTAGCTTGCATCTGGTTTAGGTAACAGCACTACTGGGGAAGACCAACTAGCCCCCCAGGCCGAGCATTTTCTCTAGTTCTTCAGGTATGATTTTCTTCCTGGCCTCAGGGATTCAGTAAGGCTTCAGGTGGATGACTCCCTGGTGGCTTGATAGTTTAATAGAGGAGCCACTGCACTTGCATCAGTTTCAATGAAAAGACATCTGTAAACTTCTTTACCAATTGGGACAATTCTTGGTGTTCTTGAATGTTGAGTCGGTAGGAGGGGCAACCACTTGTACTTCTGTTGTTAGTGGGCTCTGTTGAGTGTTATTGGCATATAACACCAGGACGTGGGGTTACTGATGTCCTTCCAGGCTCTCAGTTTGTTGATGTGGTACAGTTGGGATGGTTTCATTTGATCAGCTTGCTGTACCTTCTATGCTAGGGGGAGACATTCTCAGTGATTATGTATGGCCCATGCCATCTTGTCAGGAGTTTCTTTTGTGTGGTTGTCAACAGGACCATTACTTGGTTTCCCACTTGAAATGTATGCAGTGTAACCTTCTTATTGTAGGCAGCTTCTTGTAGGCTTTGGGGCTCTTCCATAGGTGACTGCACGAGGCATCTGACCTTCACCATGTATTCCAGGGTATTTTGGATCAGGAGATGGTCACTGGTTTACTCGTTATTTGGCCCTTTTAATTCTTTCCTCAGAATGTCCAGGACATCCCTCGGATTCCACCCATACACAGGCTCAAATCGGGAGAATCTGGGGTCTTCAAAATAGAGAATAAGGCCCGGGTATTAGCACATCCCAGTTCCTTCCATCCTCTGAGACCAACTTCCTCAAAATCTGTTTCAGAGATGTGTTGAACATCTCTATGAGTCTGTTCATCTCTGGGTGTTATACAGAGATATGCATGATCTGGATCTGCATGATGGTTTCCATTTCACCCATTAACAGGGTCATAAAGCTACTTCCGTTGCCTGTTAATATTTCTGCCAGAAAGCCCCCTCAGGTGAAAAATCAGAACAGGACCTTTGGAATGGCCTTTCTTACGTTAGTGTACATGGGTAAAGCTTCTGGATATTGAGTTGTGTAGTTGACAATGATTTGAATGTACTTGTTCCCCGATTGTGGGGGTTCAAGTGGTCTGAACAAATCCATATCTATTCAAAGAAACAATATTTCAATGATAAGCAAGGGTTGCAGAGGGGCACTGGGGGTATTGTCTGGTGAAGTCTTCTCACTGATGGAACAACATGTGCAGAACTCCTTCACTTCAGCGTACAACCCTAGCCAGAAAAACAGTGTTAATAGTGCCTTCTGAGTCTTCTCCTGGTCGAGGTGTCCAACAGTTAGGTTGGAATGCACGAGTACCATCATTGCCTTCTTGAACTGGGTGGACACCAGTAATCTTTGGTAGTTTACGCCATGCCCTTAGGGATGAAACTGATTCTGTACAGCAATCCTCCTGCCATCTCAATGAAATGGGCCACGTTCAGTCTTTTCCTCTGATCCTCTGATACAACCGACTTCCTTGACTGGTCTAAGAGAAGGTCTGTTCCCTGGACTATAGCGAATTCCGCGGATGTGAGGTTGGATCCCCAGCTGGTGCCTCTCTCCTCTCTTGTGCTTCTGTCACCTCCCCTATTCTCACCTATACTTTATCAGTTATGCCCAGTGTCTCTATTTCTTCAATGGCTGATATCAGAATCGTCTTGCCCATCAGTGGGGCCACCACCAGCCCCTGCTTCAAAATGAATGACTGCCATCCTAGGTCCAGCAGGATTACTTGACCTCCCCTCAAACATCTCAGTCAATGACTCCAGGGAATGTTTCATGGACAGTCCGGATTTTGGGGCTACCCTCCCATTGGTTACATTCAGAATGTTCAGTTTTGAGCTGGTACAAACCATGGTTTAGGCCTGTGGTGGGATTTTTAGCTATTCATCGTCATACAAATCACATCTGCTGGTTACTGTGGTGACCCGAGTCAGCAGCCTTTCTGTACTAGTTAGCCTCACCACTCACAACATCTTGGGGCTGTGGGTGACCTCTGTATTGAGGTGTAACCACATCCCACTTCTTACACCATGTATATCAGACAACAGAAAAAACACTCTTAGTCTCAAGGGCAGATCCAGTGTTTTTAATTGATTTATTTGTGGGTCCGAGGGCAATCTCTCTCTCTCGTTTTCCCTGGTGTTCTCACCCTAAGCCAGGCATTCCCAACCCTGGGACAGTGCTATTGAATGGTAACATCTACTGTCTTAGTTCTTGTTCTTATGTCAGCAATGGTTTCCCTAGATTCAGGCTCACTAGTTCCCCCAGGGACTTCCTAACTCTTGATGCTCTCATCATGTATTAGTCGTCTAAAGGAAGATTGAACAGTGCCTATGATGATGTGATAGGTTATTTATAACGCGCTTAATACCCAGAGGTTTCTAAGCGCGGACCCAGGGATCGAACCGGTGTTGCTCTGTGTCATCTTGCTTCCAAGGGGAGCATGTTGCCCCTGTGCTATCCTCCCGAGACATCCGATAATATCCCGAGATATCCTGCTCTGCAGGAATCGTCTATTCTGCTCACACACACTCTCACCTTTCCCTTTCCACAGTGCCAGTTCGTTCTCGCTTCTTTCCTCCCCACCAATTTAGTTTCCCTATGATGTTTCACGCTGCCCATCTCCTGCCTCCACCCTTTGATGTTATCTCTCTCCTTCCTTCCCCTCCTTCCAATTACCAATACATCTTCTCCCACACTACTGTTACTGCTAGTACTCTTATCGCTACAGCCAATCACTACTACTCTCCTTCCAAACACTACCATTCCCCTCCAACCACTACTCCTCTCCTTCAACCACTATGACTCTGCTCCCACCACCTTACTGAAGCACCCTCCTTTCACACAGTACCAGCCGTCTCATGGTCACTCCTTACTTTGTCCTCACTACACACTTACACACAACAAGCATCCACGAAAAATAAAGAAAATGACAAAGGGAGCTCAGTAGGAGCAAAATTGTGGATGGAGTGTTCCTCCATTTTTCAACGAGGACGAAAAAACTCTAACTAAAAGAGGAATAAATATAAATAAACCCAGCATTTGAGTGAGATGGCGAGAGGTGAAATGGTCCGAAAAACGAATTCAGAAAAATGTCTGAAACTGGTTGGGCCTTAGATGTATTGGGTTGCATAGATAGGTTGTATATCCAACATAAATGGTCATAGTTGATGAGAACCTCAGTGCAAACCAAACAAATATATTTATTGATCACTATTGGGCTGCAGATGCCTTAAAATAGTGATAAGGATAGATAGAGCTTGGACATAGTTCCCGTGTGTTGTTCGCTGGCCTGAATTGCTAATCAGGTTAATACAGATATGCGTCTGTTGAATCAACGCATTAGTAATGGAGAAGAGACGAGTCTAAAAGATGTTTCACAAAATTATGCATTTTCCACCAATATATTAACTTTGTTCAAAAGTGATTTATTCTTGCAATTTTTCTGTGCCAGTTTCCTTTGAGTGATGTTTAAACAACTTGCAAACATTCTGCAGACTCACTTTAGCATGAAAACAGCTCACCTTGCCTAGTCGCAAGTCTACTTAGAGTGCTTGTCGCTTAGACAGGGAATACGAACTTGGCACAAATCAAGCATTCAGCGTGGAGCCTCCTCTAGCACAGGTGTGCCCAAGCCTCGTGGCTGGAATACAGCTTGCTCAGTGTGCCATAACTACAACCAACAGGAATCATTAGGACAGGGTTCACTATCTACTGAAACACAACGAATCTAATGTGATGGTCAAAAGATATAGATTTAAAAAAAAAAGATTTGCTTAACAGACGTTTGCTGAAAATATGGTTTTGATAGCATTCCGTAAAAAAAAATGTCTTTATCAAAGCAAATAGCAAACGCTGGTTTTCTATAATTATTTAATCTCTCTCTCAGAGAATGGTGATTGCCCGAGGGTAACCTTCCCTTATAGAGACATGGCTGTGCGCCTCCTTACACAAACTTTAGTTGTATTTACATAGGACATCAGACTCGTACGTCTGTCTAAAAATAGAAATATAAGCTTTTAATAAAGAAGCTTTTTTATGAACCGAGAGAGCTATCTGATTTCATTAGCAAGTCTCTCGGCGTTCACACGTATGTCGTCATCAACACCTTCATCGCAATCACTTCTCTGTCTGGTATGTGCGTCATTGTCACCACAGCAGTGATGTGCTTGCAATAACTGTCAAGGTTTCAACACTTAGCTTATAGCAAGGGCCCGCCTTCCTAAAAGCGCGAGCCAGAGCGAAAATACTAAGCATAGTGTAACTGTTCTAAAATTACCGACTGCATTTTCTGATAATAGTAATGGGATAGCTAAGTAATGTAACTGGGTGATCAGAGCACATTTTAGTAACAGTTTACTTTAAAGAAATTACAATTCAGGTCTAATATTAGGCGACTTTTTCCGACTTGCTGAACAAAACATGTCAAACAATTTTATGGTCCATTCGAAGAAGTGGACGGCCCTTTGTTTGTAACATGTAAGAGAAATGTAAGATTACTACATGCATGTTATGCTCCTCGAATACATGAGAGAAAGAACGCAGTTGCACAAGTCTGATCTTTTAGTGCATATAGTCGTTTTTAGTACACCATTCCATTTCCCAAAGACACGGAAACAATTTACAAGAAGACGGCAAAGTAGTTAACTATAAAGTACATCAATGAAACGCAGAATCAAGTAGCACAACGTTGTGCCATTAACCAGGCACACCCACTGTTGGAGGTTGGTCACAGTCACCTCTGGATGCCCGTAAGCCTCCCCACCCCCTTACAAACTCAGGCCACAGACATCCGTTGGGTTCAGGCTTTCCAGTCTACTGCCACGTGCTACCTCCCTTAAAGGGACAGCACCACACTCCCCCTTTTTCATGAGGAAAAATATTTGCTTTCCAAACTCACACAGCAAACAAATAGTTTAACCAGTATAACCATAACACATCACACCACGGTACCCCTTTAATGGCAGCCGCCCAGGATCCCCCTCTGACTACCACGCCCGTCCGGGCATTCAGGATACCTGTCCTAACATGTAGTCACTGAGGCTAACAGGTTTCCCTCGCCCTGTCCTCAGGGGGTACCTCCTGCTCTCCTCCAGCCTGGGAGATCCATCAGCAGTCGTCCCCTCGGCTGGAGACGGAGGGAGGCGTCCAGCACCCGCGCCCTTGTCGGGTACCTCCACATTGTCCTGGTCCTGGGGTACATCAGTTCTCGGTTCTCCCAGTTTCTTGATAAAGCTCACATTCCTTGTGGCTGATGATCTGCCATCAGAGGCTGTCACCATTGAGCCTTTTACGGCCACAACGTCCAACGTCTTTGGCTCATATGGCAGGGACAGCTTCCCATGGTGGTGCCTATTTCAGATTAGCACCTCGTCCCCAGGTACCAGGAGTTGGGGCCGTAGGCCTCTTCTAACGTTCTCCTGCTCAGTCCTCAGCCGGCAATCTCACTCCACTTACTGGTCGTCAATGACCCCTGGTTCCTTCTCCCCGACCTCTGGCAGCAGCCCCCTTGGGCACCACTTGAACAGCGCTTCTGCCGGGGCCACTCCCGTGGACGTGTGGGGCGTGGACCGGTAGACCCGCAGAAATTGGTAGAGTGCTCTTCTTAGGCACCGGCCCTAGCCTTGCGCTATGCGGAATGTCTTGTTCAGAGTCCGCATCAGTCTTTCCACCTCCCCATTAGCTCCTGGCCACAGCGGGGTGATCTTCCTGTGTTGAACCCCATAACCGTCTATCAGTTCTACGAACTGCTCACCCTGGAATGGCACCCAATTGTCTGAGCATAGGGTATGAGTAAATCCGTGAGAGGCGAAGATTTTCTCCACAGCCACCACCACATGCTCAAAGGCCACCGACTCCACAAACTCAACCGCTGGATACCTGGAGTATTCATCCACCACCACCAGGAAGTGTGTGCCCTGCGTGGTGGATCCAAATCAGCATGTTCCACCTCCCATGGGCATGTGCCTCTTGGCATCACCTCGATGGCAGGCTCTCTTCGTGTGGGGGAGGCCACCTGGCACCAGACACATGCGGCCACATGCTCATACACCCACCGCTCCAGTTCAGGGAACCACACCTTGAGGCATAGTTGGGCCTTGGTTTTCACAGCTCCTTGATGCCCCTGATGTGACAGGATTATGACTTACTGGATCTTGGCCTGAGGGACAACGATCCGGTCCATTCTTAGCAGGAGACCAGTGGCAGAGAAAGATAGTTCCTCCCGCACCTTCCACAGCTGTTCGAGCACCGCTTTTGCCTCCTGCGTGTGCCCCGCCAAGGATTCGAGCACACTCTTCCACGACCCCTGTTGCATGACAGAGTTTAGGATGCGAAAGCACTCATCCTGAGCAGCTGCTGCCTCCAGCTCCTCTAGTGGTAAGGCGTTTGGGGATGCTGCCTACACCACCATCTGCACATGGTCGTCCGCTTCCTCCACACAGGCTTCCATGGCGTCTCCACTCCCACCCCCCGTATGGCGGGACGGTAGTCTGCCGCATTGTTGGAGCCTGGTCGGTAAACCAGCGAGACCCCATACTCAAGCAAGGCGAGCATCCATCTTTCAATTCTCGCTGGTGGTTTCGAGGATGACCCAGTCAGGATAGGGAGCAGAGGCTTGTGGTCTGTCACAACAGTCATGGGTCTGCCCAGCACATACAACTGGAAATGCCTGCACCCCCACAGAACAGCGAGGGCCTCCTGCTCTATTTGGAAGTAAGCGCTGCTCGTTCTCCGATAACGCCTTGCTGGCATACGCCACTGGGCGGATGCTCTCCTCCGGGCCAATCTACGTCAACACGGCCGCTAGGCCGAACGGGCTGGCATCCACGATTATCTCCAATGGAAGGGCGGGGTCAAAGAATGCCATAGTTTCCTCCGTTGTGAGGGCACCTTTAATGTCTTCAAATGCCGCTTGCTCGAGCGGACCCTACTGCCACACCGTTTCTTTCTTGGTAAGGGCCCTCAGGGGCTCTGACCTGGATGCCAAGTTCTTAACGAAGCAGCCGCAGTAGGTCACCATCCCTAAGAAGCTCCTCACCTCGGACACGTTCTCGAGAGGGCGGGCATCTTTAATGTCTTTCACCTTCCTGGGGTCCAGGGACAAGCCACCTTCCTTGAACACGAAGCCAAAGAACTCAATGGTTGGCCTCAGAAATTTGCATTTCTCCTGACGGAGAGTCAGGACCAGCGACTGCAGCCCCTCAAAAGTCTTGTGTAGATGGTCTACCTCAGTTTTTGCAAATACGAGGATATCATCGCTGATATTCAATACGCCATCAAGATCTGCCAAAGCGCCTCTGATCATGTTATGGAACACTTTGGCTGCCAATGACACCCTGAAGCTGATTCTTTTGAACCTGTACAGGCCTCTGAGGGTCGTGAACGTTGTGATATATCTTGACTCGGGGTGTAACACGACCTGGTGGTATCTGGCCTTGAGATCGAGCTTTGAGAAAAATCGGGCCTCCTGCAGTTCAGTGATAATGTCATCAATGGTCGGTGTTAGGTGTCGCTCCATCCGTATTGCCTTGTTGGGGAGCCTCATATCGACGCAGATTCTCACCGAGTTGGGTTGTTTGGGCTTTCTTGCCGCCACGATAGGGGATACCCATGGAGTGCGGCCTTCTACCTTTTCGATGATATCCAGGTTTACTAAATTGCCCAATTCCTTGTCCACTAGGTTTCTCAGGTGGAAGGGCACTCTACGGTGCTTCAGAGTGATGGGCTGCACCGACATATTGATATGTAATCGTACTGGCTCGCCCGCCATCTGGCCAATCCCCTGGAACAAACGAGAGTACTTGTCTAGCAGGTCATGAATGTCCTCCAGGTAGACTGAATAAGCAAAGATTACGATACCCAGGGCTTCCGCCGCTGCACAACTCAGCAGCGTGTTGGTGCTGACCAGTGTCACATTGAACCGTGCTGTTATTTTCGTCCTAGCATGTTCTACTTTGTTCACAAACACCCCATCCAGGGGAATCGGTTGGGACCCTGCGAATGTGAATATGCGAGCTCTGGGGGTAGCCAGCTTTGTGAGGCTGTCCATGGCATCATAATGTCCTCAGCACATCACGTTGACAGACGCACCCATGTCCACCAACACAGGGACAGGAGATTTATTCACTGCAACGATGCATCGTGGTTGTCGCCTGCTTCTTGACTTCAGGGCCTCCACACTCGGCACGAAGAAGATGTTCTCTTCCTCTTCCACCTCTTCCTCGTCGAGCTGTGCGCCTTCCTCACCCTCATCGGCCTGGGAAACATTGGGCGGGCAGGATTGCCAGAGGAAGCCAGACCCACGGGGCCTCTGGGCACCATCACTGGTAGAGATGATCTGCTACTCATGCATAATGGTCAGCAAGGCCACATCTCCCACAGGTCTTTCTAGCCACTGGACACTCAGCAGAGTGTGGTAGGATGTAACCACACCTCTGACACCCTTCTGAGGGGCCTTCTGCCCCTCTGGCGGAAGTTGAAGCTGGGTCTCCTGGCACCTCTGCCACCTCTGCCACCACGCCCCACTGTGCATAACTCGTCCGCCTTCACAGGACGTGTGCCCGCCTCCAATCTGGAAGCATGTGCCTCTGAGACCTCCTGGCAGCGACCCAGCTCAAAGATGCGATCCAGGGTGGCCTCTGTTCCCTCAGCACCTGTTTTCGCAGCTTCCCCGATGAGCACGCCTGAATGAGCAGGGTTCTGATCATGTCTTCGGGGTCGCCCCATGCACACGCCAGCGACAGACGCCTGAGACGGCCATAGAAAGTGTCCAGCATCTCATTCTCCTTCTGGCGGGCCAACGGCATTACGAAACGTTCATAGTCCGCATTTGCTAATGGAAGGAAGTGAGTGCGGAGAGCTATCTTAGCGGCACCGTAGGAGCCATCAGTAGGCTTCAGAGATTCAAATATTTCTTTCAGAGCAGGCCCTGCGGCATACAACAGCGTCGCCAACTTACTGTCGTCTTTGGTCTCCATAGTAGCCCTGAAGTACATGTCCAGGTGGTCAACCCACCGCTTCCATCTGGGCCCCAGACTGGACGGGGGGCCCCAGACATCAAATTCAGGGATAGGTTTAAGCGCCGCTGGGGGCCTCATTTGTGCCATGGCTTGAGGAGCAGGTTGGACGCCTGGTGGAATCACAGGTGGAGGCTGACCCTGCTGCAGTTGTTGGTCAACAGCACTCATGGGTCAAGCGCACAAGCACCCCTCTTGAATAGAACAGGGGCCTCAACTCACCCAGCCAGAATAGGCCTCCCAACTTGTGATAAGCACCAGTCCAAGATCCTGACCGCAGATCAGCAGCCTGTAGTGATGTCAGGGTAGGCAGCAGCCAGGATGCCCATGATGGGGCCGAAGTCCAGCAGGATGGTCCAAAAATTGAGCCAGGGAGTCCTGGTACAGATGAGGGAGAACAGCAGGCCTTCCCAGTGCCTCACCCTCACTCTGTCGAAAACTGGCCAAAAATGGAAACATTTGGTAAATTCCACATCAATCTGGGCAGGTATAGCTGTTTGCTACTCATATCTCCAAAAATTAGGCTTGGGTGGGCTTTGTGGTTGTCACCGGAAATCCACGAACATCTCAGGTCTAGTAATCAAAATGGTCGCCGCCGCCGCGTGGTGAGTACCCCCCCCCCCCGGCATAGAACGAGCGAGATCCGTCACTCGAACAGAATAAAAAATTCCATAAATGATCACCGATGGGCCTGGGCTGACATCCGGACTCGCTGCCACTGTTGGCGGTTGGTCACAGTCACCTCTGCGATGCCCGTAAACCCCCCACCCCCTTACAGACTCAGGCCACAGACATCCGTTGGGTTCGGGCTTCCCGGTCGCACTGTCGCAGCCGGGCACACCCCGTTTATTTATACAGCACGCAGCGGAGTGCAACGTCACTCCGCCGCGTGCTACTTCCCTTAAAGGGACAGAACCACACCCACAGAGTAAGGAGTCCATGGGAGCATTAAACATGCAAAGGCCAAACCACAGCTTAGAGTACAACCTGCTTGCTACCTAATTACTAAATGGAAGAAGCAGCAAAAGGAATGCAAATTCTAACAATGCAAATGCTATTCGAACACAAAAAGGTCACAAAAGCTATGTTTAATATGCACAGACTATGCGTGGAAACACACAGCCCCATGGTGCAGTAAACGGCCAGACAGGCCTCATGAGTTTGCTGCTACCGTTAAAAACAGGACTTAATCTGAACACCAAGGTTTTCACTTTATACTGGCGGTGAAACGTAAAAACGAGGCGTAAAACCAGTCCATGCCTCACTTTTACGCTCTGCCTGATAAAAGTGAAACGTGAAAGACTACTTACATCGCACGCCCCTAAAAGGAGGTGTAAAAATGGGGCGAATGCTGCTGCATCATTTTGTGTTTATGCTTCCTACTTACGTGTTACGCTTATGCCTCATTTCACGCCTAATCCCCTAATGGGTTTACACCCAATTATGCACCCATGCTTACTCCTTCAAATTGCACCTGCTCCAGAACAGGTGCAAAATGAAGGAGTAAAGTGACCATCACAACTGGTGATCAGAATCACATAAACACGCCCATCCAACTAACACACAACTGAAAAACATCCAACTAAAGGGGTAGACCAATAGGCAAAAGGAGGGAAAAAATAAACGAAACCGTTTTGCTGTCAAATGCATAGAGCAGGACCTTCTTCTGCGAATCTCATGATGCTACACAGGCTGCAGGCACAGGCACCTCGGGGACACCAGCCACCACCACAAGTAACCCATTAGATTGTGCCGCAGTCCCCAGCCAGGCAGCCCATCAGGCTGTACCCCAGCCAACCAACAGCAGCACCAGGTCAGAGGTAGGGGTAGGAAGCCTCAAGGCCCTACCCTGAGGGTGTAGAGGTCCAGGCTGTCCCAACATGACTTCAGAGATCAGCAGGTCCTCACTACTACCGCCTGGACATGCCCACCATAAACAGCCTCCTGGAAGAAATGTAGTGTTATATACATCCTGACAGGCAGTCCACAACCATTATTCACCTCCTGTTGAAGTTGTTGGCAGTGGCCAATGGCCTACTTGCATTCCCTGTTTCTCCCGTATCCTCACCCAAGTCATCAATGCAATGATAAGACACTGGCACCACCACATCTCCTTCCTCACTGACCCAGTTCCCTTCAAACACGGAAAGGCAAAGTTTTATGACATTGCATTTTGCCTAGTGTGGTGGGGGCCATTGATTGCACACATGTGGCCCTAAAACCACCCAGGGCAAATGAGCAGGTCTACCTAAACAGACGCATGCACCATTCCATCAACGTGCAGCTGTGTGGCTGGTTTCTGGAAAACACCCATAACACCACGATCCAGGCTCTGAGAAACCTGCCATGCATCAGCAAAACCGGGCATGGTTGCTAGGTAAGTGCATGACCAGCCGCCATCCCTCCAGTTCATACAACCTGCCATACCCACTGGACAACTGCCCCTGTTTGAATTATAGGTCCACATGTTAATTACAGAAACGCACCCCTGGGACAAACACCAAATGTGACGAATGGACATGGATGCTTCATGTCAGAGACAGCTAGCATGGACAGAAAGCCATGGGCATCACACAAATGACTCATTGTGGTTTCGGGCATGCACATTCATTACGAAGAACCCGTTGATGGGACACTCAGGGCCATATTGACATCCTGACAATGTGTAAAATGAGAGGAGCGGTACAACATGAGAAGAGGCCTGGAGGATAGGTATAGTGGTGGTTGTGAGTTTGAGTGAGGTAGTAACAATAGAGTTAGAAACCCCTAGCACAAACACAAAGTCAGAGTTGGCCAGAATATTGGGCTTATCCTTCACCATTCAACACCAACACCAGTGGAAGAAGAATGAGAGTATTTTGAATGTACAAGATGCATGCAAGCAGGGTCAGTGTGCTCTCCAGGGGGACACCACCCACTCAGGTGGCCATATGTGCCTTACCACAAGTAACCAATGCATTGGTGAATGATGGGCAATCTGTATAACCAACATATGGGCCCAATAACCTGGGTGAGAGTATGGGGAGGGAAAGGGAGGCAGACTTGATGTGGTATGTAGGGGAGGCCACAGTTGGAAAACAAGGCTAGCCTAGGACCATCATGCAGGTGGCACACATGCCTTTCAAATGGAAGGAGGGGGCTGGAGCACAGGGACACATTATAAAAGTGAGCACGAAGGCATTCATGCGCCCTGAGGGGTGAGGCCATGATGAAGAGAGAGCCAGCCATTCCACAATTGTCACTGATGCACTGCAAGAAAGCAAACATTGTTGTGGGAATATTTGAAGCTTGACTTAGCCGCAAAGTGAACAGTGAGGACCTTTTTACAGGGTATATTGTGGGCATGACATGGAGTAGTGATGCCGACATCTATGGGCCATGACAATCAGAGCACAACAATGTTTTTAGGGAATTAACTTTACACATGAATGCATGACAGGACTGCAGTAGGATGTCTGCAAGCAGAAATGCACGTCAAGGGATGTGTGAGGAAAGCACTGCACCCCCAAGGGCTAAACGTTTTCGTCTACAATTAATTATTACTCTTTATGAAATGCAAAGTACAAGCATGCCTGGGGACACAACATATGCAGGAGACTTGTAAGCAAGTTGTTCTCTCCAGAGGCCACATGAGCCTGCAAACCAGCAACACCCCATGGGGCCGCACAGATCACATCGGTACTAAGAAAACCTAGAACTGCTAGTTAGAGCACCCGCCCATATGTATGCTTTCCATGAATCCCAATGTCACCTGCATGGACATGGGTCATGTGCAGCATGTCCTCCTCAATGCGCCCATGCCACATATGTATAGCCCATGTTGCATACGATCATGATTGTCAAACTGTGAGCAGTGCTGTGCATCACTCGTGTGAAGGGCGTCTCACACAGCACAGATTGCAATGGAACAATCTATATAAATTGTCAATGCATTGGAAATAGTCACAGGATGGAATGCACACATGACATTTCCAATCCCAAACTACATCCCGGCCATCAACCCTGCTATAGATGATACCAGGGGTACCAGAGCCAGCTCTGTCACACACACGACTGCACTGGTCTACCCTGCATTGCAGTGGACACTGTCCATTAGCAATCCCAATAAAAGTCCACCACAAATGCTCTGACGTATCACACTGTGCCCCATATTGTTGTAGGGGTCATGACGTGGGGGTGGGGGGAAGGGTTTCCCAACAGGAGGACGGAAAGATGGAGCCTTCAAAACTTTATCTCACTAGAAAGCCTCTTTTGAGTTGTGCCTGCCCATGTCCATGGTGTCACGTGGCAGAGGAGGAGTATACCATAGTGTGAACTGCAGCACTATGCTGTCCTCCACTCATTGTGCACGCATCACTCTTTGTAGGCAGATACAATGTGGTTCCATTGCACAACTTCTCCTGAACAGCTTCAAAAGCATGCATTGTATACCTAATGATGAAGCATACATTAAAATAGAAGTACCTAGCCAGTGTTGGCTGGTCGCACTCTGCTTCATACCACTTTGTTAAATGTAAAACAGAACACGTATTGTCCCCAACTGTAGAGTGTGCAAAGTGTGTCTCTCTGCTGTTTGACAACTGACTGATTGCAATGTATGTGCCCAAAATTACCAGACAATTTGCCAGAGAGCTGTAAATGTTGCATGCCAAAGTATTGTACCAATAAGAGTGCACAAAGCCAACAGGCACCTAGGAGCTAGTTGTGAGTGTGGGGTGGGGGGAATGGGGGAGGAAGGTGCATGAGCCATGAGCTTTACATGAGCAAACAATGTTTAAGCTTAGTAAAAGAGCAGAGTCATGAGTTTTTTCCTGAAGACATGGTATGAGGGTTTGTTGCGCAGTTGAGGCAGCAAATCATTCCAGAGGGCTGGGGTACGTGCTAAGAAGCTGGCACAGGCCCACTCTTTGCCTGTTGAAGCGAGGAGTGATGAGCCAGTGTTTGTAGGCAGAGCGAGTAGGCCTGGATGAAGAATATATTTTTGATGGTGTCTGCAAGGTTTTGGGGAGCCTCATTAGCAATGCATTTGTAGGTGATGGAGAGTGTCTTGAATTTGATTCTGTCCTTGACTGGCAGCCAGTAAGCAGAATTTCTGGCCTCCGATATGTGGGACTGTCAAGTGCTGCCTGCAGCGGGTTATTTTGAATGGTTTGGAGTTTGATTAGATTTGTTGGTGAGGTTCTACATAGTAGAGCATTGCAAAAGTCCCATTTGGATCCAATAAGGGCTGGGGCAATTTAAAGGCGTTTCTGGGAGGAGAGAAATGATATGCTGGCATTGATAAGTTTGATTGCATATCCTGAGGAAGCAGCAATGTGATTAACATGGCGAGTCATGGTGAGTGCGTAGTCGAGGAAGACGCCGAGGGCTTTGGCGGACCATGCTACCAGTATTTTGTGGCCATCGATAGCGAAGGTTTTGTAGCCCGTGTATGATTTGGAAAAGGCATGCTGCTGGGCCAATGACGAGGAGCTCAGTTTTGTCATCATTGAGGTATAAGCTGTGTGTGGACATCCAGGACTGTATAGTTTCATAGATGATGTTGATGCAGCGATTGTCTGTGGGGTGATCTCCAGAGAAGGGTATGAGAATTTGTGTGAACACTAATGCAGAAATATGAACATACATGAACACTCATGTTAGAAATATGTGTCTTTGTGCAAGGGACAGCCCCAGTAAGTTGTTGTTATGCTTGAGCTAAAACATGGCGCTGATGCGCAGTGCATTCTGTGAGCGCTCGGAGCCATGATGGATATTTACTTCATGCCGCAGTGAAAAGCTGCACTCATTTTGCTGAGAGCTACATTCACGATGCTGAAGAAAACATGCTTTCCAAACCTGGTATGCAGTCAAGGACATTTCTGCTGGGAAAGCTAACTTTGTTATGTCTTGTTATGAGCTATGGGACTGTTTTCCATTGTGCTTGTTTTTAGAGGAGGGAGGCACTTTGCTCCTTGAGGGTACTGTCGGTTGACCCAGCTGGCAACCAATGGCTGGTCATCAATGCGCACGTGCGTTGCCAGAAGGTTCGAGAAATCGTCACCCCTTTTTGAAGGGTGCATATATGCAGAACCCCTGAGCGGTCAGGTGAGACTTCAGCCGGAGGGGGGACGCTTCTGTCTGGCATACCTGTGGGCTGTTGTGCTCTCGGCCTGGCTGTTATCGGGGTCTTCCAGCCGCTTCTGGCGAGATGAGGAATCCAGTTAGGCTCACGGTGATGTATTTTCTTTTGAATTCTCTGTGTGGTTGCAAGTTATTGCGTCTTCCTGCGTTCAAAGTATTGGCTCTGTAATTGTACTGGTGATTTATGACTGTCTGTGCACTTTGGGAGAGCAATACATTTTTGGCGTCACAAACAGGATATTTGTGATGAATTGTTCCAAATATTCAAGAATCTGTTTGAACGTAAATAGGCTTTGGTTACCTTGCAAGCGAAAGTAATTTGGCAGTGAGTCTTGAACTGTGTTAAGCTGTTTTTTTTTCTTTTCCCTTTGCCGGTGTGTGCGTGCTTGTGGGAGTGATTGCAGTGTGGAAAGAAAAAAAAAAAAGATATAAAGAGGTTTTGTTTTGTTTGCAGTAATGAGTAGTTTGTTCAGGAAAAAGAGCGTTACCGCTGGCGATGAATGTTCTGATGTTATCATTCCAGGCTGGACTAAGAGTCCATATGATAAATTGGCCCAGGCGTGGGCATGCGGCGCAGGGCTAAGTGAAACATGGGATCAGGGATTGGGAGATGCTGATCCGTCTGATGTAATGGTGTGCTTGCAAAAAGTTCCAGTGGAACGTGGCAGAGAATGTGCTGCATTAGGTAGGCGAGGTTGGGTTCTTTTGCATGCTCATAGGAAAATACATCAAAAGAATTTGGAAATGAAAAATTAGGTTTTGCGATTAGAAAGAGACCTGGCTGCAGAAAGGCAGACTGCGTTAATGCAGCAGATTCAAATGAAACTTTTTAAAGATAAGGCTGACACATATCAGGCTGTGACCGAGAGGGCAGCAGTCAGAGTAGCCCGGTATAAGTATAGGAAAAGACGGGGAGGGGTCAACAAAAGAAAGGTGGCAGCTGTAATCGCTACCGCCGGTGTGGACTGGGACCCGGATAAGTGGGATGGTGATATTTTTGACTCCACCAGTCCAGAGAGTAGTTCCACAAATGAGTCAGACCCCACAATGGAAATTAAGCAGAAAACAGTGGCGGCTAAGGCCGTTAGAAGATGGCGAGCCGGACCCCACCCGCAGAATCCGGCAGGCGGAGTGGTGAATTTAACCATGCTGGAGGATTAGACCCAGCAAGAGGTTGGGGAAATTATTACCCGTTTGAGGCAAAAATCAGGGGAACCTTTATTGACATGGATGGTGAGATTGCTAGATGGGGCGCTGCAGGGTTGTTGATAGATTCCACGGACTCACTGCGTTTTCTACCCTTGTCAACGGACACCAATGCACAGGAGGTCTTGAGGGCAGGGAAAACCCCCTGATGACAATGGTCAAGATCCACAGGTGTCTTTGTTGCACCTAGCAGCCCAAGCATGTAACCGTAAATACCCCATTACCACAGATTGGCCTAGTGAGGAAACAAAGTGTTATACTTTGAGAGAGGCAATTCAAAAAGTCAGAGAGCATGCTATGAAAGAGGCAATTCACGTAGATGCTCCAGGACACATGGGGGCCGTGCCGCTCTCAGTTTCAACTCGAAACATGGTTATTAGAACTGCGCCACCTGCATACAAAAGTGTCATTATGACTTTGCTCGTAGGTATGACGGGCAAACCCACTGATGAGGTAGTGGATGCCATTCGGCAACTGGCAGATTTAGGGGAGTGGGACAAGAGTGATGACAAGCCACGTGAGAGAGAGGGGCGTAGTGAGAGAAGAACCGAAGGCAGGAGGCAAGATAGTAGAGACTCCCGAGTGTCCCGAAAGGACATGTTTCTGGCTTTGTTAAAAGATGGTGTGCCACGAGAAGAAATTGATGGCATTGAAACCAGAGTAATGTATGAATTCTATAAAAAAAGAGGACTTGCAGCCAAAGAGCCCTATAAACAGGTTAAGAAACAGGTATTAACTGTCACAACTTAGAATTTAGGGAGGAGGATATCAATCCCCTCTCCTGAACCACAGAAGCCGAATGGATCGACCCTCCCACCGTGGTTGGCACGGGCGCCTGGATTTTTGAAGTACAGGTAGCCATGTGGCAGCCAATGGGGGGAAGAAGGAGTTAGGGAAAAGGGTTGGACTAATAAAGGTAAGGAAGGGAAAACAACTAGACATAAAACAGCAAAATCACATACAATTCCTGACTTGATACTGTAACACCCTGGAAACCTAACCTGACTCTCTCTACATAAACTAAGAGGACATAACATAAGTTTTCACAAAACACATGGAGCAATATACATGACCTTTTCGAATGTTAGTGACCATGACTTACAAAGCAATGACTTAAAGCTACATCAAACATATAGCAAGCAATGACACTGAGACAACAACATGCCCCAGTTATGGGTTGACACAAACTCCTGTACATATCACAAGGCTTTCCCCTTGTGGAGAAAACAAGTTGACTGAGGAAAGCAGATTTTAGCAGACCTTTGGTCGTTTCTGGTTTGCAATCATATCCATTCCGTAATTCATAACGTAGAATCAAAACATAGTGTTCATAGTAGCAAGTAGCACTAGAAATATTATTAATAGGGCACACTTCAAGGAAACACACTTAACTAATGGTCCGGACGTTTCCTCATAACGTCCGGACAGCAGAGAGTAAAGCGTTGCTCAATACATGTCGCCACCATGGCGCAGGAGGAGACAGAACACACATAAACACTTAACTGAGTGTCCGGGCACCTCCTGCGGCTGCCCCGGACTTGACGGAAGAGAGCGAATCACACATTAACCAGCATTCACCGCCGCGGCTCGGGAGATGCGAATGCTGCCACGCATGATCTGCGTTAGTTCTTCCGTTGCCCGCCTCTGCCTCACACTTTGCTGCTCCGCTGCTGCTGCTGCCGCCGCCCGTGCTCTCCAACATCAATCATCAGCACCTGAGCATTGGCGGGTGGCTGTTAAGAGCACATTCTCCTAATGCAAAGTGCCTGCAGCCGGTTACCAGCGCGCTTCAGAAAACTACACCCATTCCCCATTCCTGCTGGGAATTGTAGTGTTTTCACCTATCTAGGCGATACACGTCTTCTCCTGCACCACAACCCCTGATTACTGACAGTCACCAAGCCACAGGGGGACACCTCACCTTCTGCTCCTCCTGCGGAAGAACAAGAAGAAGGGTCTATGGGGACACCTTCCCCATACCAGCCAACATATGCTGATTTGAGGAAGGTGATGAGTGCAATGTTAGAGGCGGAGTCAAGTCACACTAATTTGAAATTTGACTAGGGCTACGGCCAAGCTCCGGCAGAGTCTGCTCGCATAAAAGTTGATAGGCGGCCCCATGTTGATGTTAAGATTTTTTGGGGGCCAGGAAATACGCAAGGGGTGCGAGCATTGATAGACACCAGGGCGGAGGCCTCTCTGATTCATGGCAATCCAGCACGGTTTAAAGGCAAACAATTTACTATTACAGGTCTCAGGGGAAAGGAGACCCCCGCAGTACAAACGAAAGTGGAGATGAAAATAGGCAATTTGAAAAGGCAGAAATACCAAGTGTTGATTGTCCCGATACCTGAATATATAATTGGCTTTGACATTCTGGAAAGGTTGACTTTGGGACTTGGAGGTAAAATGTACCAGTTTGGGGTGAGTGCATTGACCTGTACACCCATTACCGTAGGCAAATTGAAGATGCCCCCAGTGCAAGTGCCTGGGGCAACCAAGCGTGTAGCAATGAAGCAATACCGCATTCCTGGGGGGCACAAGGAAATTTCAGACACCATCAAAGAGTATGTGGAGGCAGGTGTGTTACGCCCTATCACCACCGCATGGAACAATCCTCTCTGGCCTATTAAAAAGGGGGATGGGTCGTGGAGGATGACGGTGGATTACCGTGAGTTGAATAAACACACTCCTCCCTTAGTGCGCGCGGTCCCAGATGCCATTACCTTGATTGAGAATTCCAAAAGTTTGAAGGGACTTGGTATGCAGTGATCGATTTAGCCAATGCATTTTTCTCTGTGCCAATTGCCGAAGAGTGTCAAGAGCAGTTTGCATTTTCTTGGAGCGGGCGTCAGTACACCTTTACAAGGTTACCTATGGAGTACATACATAGCCCGACTATCTGTCACCGGCTGGTGGCAGAGCACTTAGACAAGATACCGTGTAAACCTGACTTACAAATCTCTCACTACATTGATGATATTTTGATTCAGAGCAAGGATGAGCACAGTGTGCAAAGTCAGTTAAATGTCATAAAAGAAGGATTGAAGAAGGAAGGGTGGGAGATTAACCCGAATAAAATTCAAGGCCCAGCTGAAACAGTGGTATTCCTAGGGAATCAGTGACATCATGGGCATCGAGAAATGGTGCCAAAAGCCTGACAGAAAATACTTGAATTCACCACTCCAATGAACAAAAAGCAAGCTCAGCAGTTTATAGGGCTGTTTGGGTTTTGGAGACAGCACATTCCTCATTTAGGGCAGATATTGCCCCCCCTCTACAAAGTGACATGCAAGAAATATGAGTTTCAGTGGGGGGAAGAGCAGCAGAAAGCATTTGTTTTGGCGAAAGACACCGTGCAGCAGGTGCTTGATTTAAGGCCATTGAAGGAAGTCGAAGTGGAATTGAATGTGTCTGTACAAGACAATTATACTAACTGGAGTGTGTGGCAGAAACAGGACAGGAAACGTGTGCCATTGGGGCTTTGGAGTCGTAAGTTGCCCGATGCTAGTAAGTCATACACTCCGTTTGAGAAGCAGTTGCTGGCATGTTATTGGGCCCTTGTTGATACCGAGCAAATGATGGTGGGCCATGATGTATTGATGAGGCCAGAAATACCAATCATGCAATGGGTACTGAGCTCTCCTAAAATGCACAGAATAGGACATGCTCAAGAAGCCAGCATAATTAAATGGAAATGGTACATTCAAGACAGAACCAAATCAGGGAAGGGTGGAGTTGCGAAATTACGTGAGCAAGTAGCCAACATACCGCCCTCAGATTACATACCACCGGAAGTGCCTGAAAAAAGTGAGTCTCCCGTGAAATGGGGAGTACCTTACAGCGATTTGACCGTGGAGCAAACAGAGCATGCCTGGTTCACGGATGGCTCAGCCCGATATGTGGGAACTGAGCGATACTGGAAAGCAGTGTCGTACAATCCCAAAACAAAAAAGATGCTGACAACGTCAGGGAAAGGGAAGAGCAGTCAGTTTGCAGAGCTTTCCGCAGTTTACCAAGCATTAAAACAAGAGACCCCTGGTCGATGTCATGTGTACACGGATTCATGGTCAGTGGCGAATGGATTGGCGGTGTGGTTGCCAACCTGGCAAAATAATGGGTGGAAGATTCATTCAAAAGAGTTGTGGGGAAAAGAACTGTGGCAAGATATTGCAGAAATGTTATCACAAAGTGAAGTCACTGTGTATCATGTGGACGCGCATTGTCCCACAGACTCATTAGAATGTTGGTTTAATTCTGTTGCAGACGAACATACCAAAATTTCATCTTTGGATGCAGAGGCTCAGGAAGACGATTTGGAGGGTTTGGCCAAGTGGGCTCACCAGAAATGTGGGCACCTTGGAGAAAAGGCTACTATCAGGTGGGCACAAGCTCGAGGAATCAGTATTCCTTTAGAGGTAGTGAAATTGATAATTTTGAAATGTCCAGTGTGCCAACATCAACAGCATAGACCTATCCCTCACATTGTTCGGGGTACATTGCGAAGAGGAAAAGTACCAGGTCAAATATGGCAGATTGATTATATCGGTCCCCTGCCAACCAGTGAAGGTTGCCAGTATGCATGCACTATTGTGGATACATATTCAGGATAAATGATGGTTTTGCCGTGCAAGCGTGCAACACAACTGAATACCATCAGGTTTTTAGATCAGATCATGTTACATTATGGAGTGCCTTTGCAGATTCAAAGTGACAATGGGTCACATTTCAAAGTCAAACTAATACAGGAGTATTGTCAGGAAAAGAGCATTGAGTGGCTTTACCATGTGCCTTATTACCCTGCCGCTTCAGGGCTGTTTGAACGAACGAATGAATGGGTTGTTGAAAGAACAGCTGTGCAAATCTGGAGATGGCAATTTGGCAGGCTGGCGTGATCGTGTGTTTGATGCGGTGCACTTATTAAACAATAGGCCTGTGACTGAGCATGAAACTCCTTTGATGCGGCTAATGACTCCTACTTTACAGATTCAACCCAATTCAGTCAGAGAAACCCTATTGTACTGGGAAATGACCCTGGGTTCTTTAGCTCCCTATTGGGCGACTCCAGAGTCAGCAGGGGAACACTTGCATTCCCATGAAGAAATCAGATTAGACCCAAGAGAGATTGTTGTAATTGAAACAGGGATTGGAGTACAAATTCCCCCAGAGCACATGGGATGGATTGCCCCTAGATCTGGTCTAGCATTGAAGGGAGTTCAAGTGTTGGGAGGGATAATTGATGCTGATTACCAAGGCGAGATCAAAGTCATCCTGATGAATAGTGGGGACCAATTGTTACCGATCCACAAGGGTGATCGGGTGGCCCAATTGATTATCATTCCCGTTAAGTTGTCCATGATTAAGAAGGGGGAGCCTCCTACAGTGTTAACTACCCGTGGGGTTCGTGGTTTTGGCTCTTCAGACAGTATGGTACCGGGTGCGAAGGTGGAAAGGCCAAGTGGCCCACCAGTGCCCGCAGATGTCATTGCATCAGGCAAAGACCAAGTAGTTTTAGTAATGGAGCCCGGTAGGAAGAAATGGCAATATGTGCCCGCAGACAAATGTTACCTGAGAGAGTGATGTACAACACTGATATCTCTTCTGTGGGTTTGCCTTGTAGATCATGTGTCTGGTTGGTGTAATTGTGGTACTAAATGGACTCTATTTGGGAGAGTTAAACAGCATGCTGCTACCAATGAAAAATGTCACATCTGTGCCAGTGATCAAGGGGATGCTGATAATGATGAGTAATGCTGTCCAAAAGCAGCATTATGCCGATGCCGAAAAGCCAGCCAGACCGAAGACATGGATTCGTGAAATGCGGCAAACACGTCAGGAGCAAGTGAAAACAACCTTGATGCCAGTCATGCGAGAGGCATCTTCAGGACGGCAAAAACATTCTCCCATGATTACACAAGCTGAGAATATGTGGATATACCTGGCACAACAGGTGCTCAACATTACACACTTTTGCCTTACTGATGTGCCCAATGCTGAAGCCTTATTGGCTACGTGCTTAGTAGCAGTGCCGACACCAGTTCCGGTTTTAAAGCATATTTTCGGCGTCACACACAACGATTCTTTGGTTCAAGATTTCGATATTAGGCAATCTTTTTCCGTCTATGAGTACTGCAGATTTTGCCAGGAGACAGATCGCAAATGGAGAAATTTGGCACGTGTTATAACCTATAATATAATCCAAGACGATATGTGCTACCTTATGACATGCAATGCAAAAGAAATTGGCAAATGCCAACAGCTCGATTTAACCAAACAGCAAAATCATACGGTGTTTGAGCAACGATTATGTTCGCGAGTGCCACGCACATGTACCAGAATGAATAACACTATGTCTTGTAATCATACAGTGATAGCTGCCAGTCATTTGAATCATGTGAAACTTCCAACAGGATGGCTCTTTTCATGTGGCAACATCACATACACTTATATTCCAGCTAACATTTCCGAGGTCTATGTGTCTTAACTCGATTAGGACTAACAATGTTTCCTTTACACCCAGCGATAACTCAAGGCAAAAGGTCAACTTTCGAGTCTGTGGGTCTATCCCCCGATTGTGATTCACATGTGCATTTGTTATCAGAAGCTGAGGTTCTTGCATTAACCCTTTCATTAGTGGGAGTTAGGGGTTTAGCTGCTGGGGGTTACAAATCTTTAATTAAATTAGCATGTTTAGTAGTGAAAGGACTTAATCATACTTCTCAGGCATTAGAAGAATTACTCCATAATTTAGGTTGTAACGCAGTTGAAGGTATGTGTTGTTTCAATTTAAGTGACCATTGAAAGTCATATTCGAGGTTTGAGGGATCTCATTTCTCAAGTGTCCCAAGATCATACTGGGAATTGGTGGGATTGGTTATTTTCATGGATTCCTGATGTTGGGGGTACACTATGTTACACGTTTGCTTGCATTTGCATTATATTAGCTATCATAATAGCTTGTTGTTGTTGTTGTATTGAATACATTCCTAATTTAGTTTTAATATTTCGTCGGTTTCAGAGACCGGCTCCTCTGCCACTGGGCTATGGAAGATAAATATCCAAGGGTGGAATTGTTATGCTTGAGCTAAAACATGGCGCTGATGCACAGTGCATTCTGGGAGCGCTCGGAGCCATGATGGATATTTACTTCATGCCGCAGTGAAAAGCTGCACTCATTTTGCTGAGAGCTAGATTCACGATGCTGAAGAAAACATGCTTTCCAAACCTGGTATGCAGTCAAGGACATTTCTGCTGGGAAAGCTAACTTTGTTATGTCTTGTTATGAGCTATGGGACTGTTTTCCGTGGTGCTTGTTTTTAGAGGAGGGAGGCACTTTGAAGGGTGCATATATGCGGAACCCCTGAGCGGTCAGGTAAGACTTCAGCCGGAGGGGGGATGCTTCTGTCCGGCATACCTGGGCCTGGCTGTTATCAGGGTCTTCCAGCCGCTTCTGGCGAGATGAGGAATCCAGTTACGCTCACGGTGATGTATTTTCTTTTGAATTCTCTGTTTCTTCTGTGATTTATTTCTATGTTATCACTGGTTGCTTCTAAGCTTTGAATAAATAGCCGTATAAGTGCTAATTATTTTCTAATGGTGTGTGGTTGCAAGTTATTGCATCTTCCTGCATTCAAAGTATTGGCTCTGTTATTGTACTGGTGATTTATGACTGTCCATGCACTTTGGGAGAGCAATACAGTTGTCTGACTGTGCTGTACCCTGTCCCATAGGGGATGCAGCATGCCCTATCCGTCTGTAGCTCATGACACCACAGCGGAAACCTGCTGACCCCAGACAGCTGAGTTGCAATGCTTCCCACACCCAGAACAGCAGTGATTTGGCATTTAGCTTCCTTCAGCACCTGATGGGTGGGGCCTTTATGTGCCATCTGGCGAAGGCCTTCCATACTATGTTCATCTGTGCCATGCTGCACACCAAATGTCATTGCCAGGAGGAACCCATGCCAGTGGAGGATGACCCTGATTCTAATTATGATGGCCATAGCCATGAAAGAGAGCCTCCAGGGTCTCAACAGAGACAGGAACATGTGTATGGGTTTTTCCTGTGTGAGGTCATCAACTTCGTCTAGTAGAGGTGAGTGTATCGAGTGCTGCTGAACATGACCCTACTTCTTACTGCCCCGTCCCATGAACCAAATGATTAACAGTCAGTACACAAGAAAAGTGGTTTCAAACAATACATGACTCAAAAGAGTGATGGTCAAGGATGCTGATACCCATTTGGGAGCGTGTGCATAGTAAATACCAGTCCAAACACTGTCCATTGTCCATTCAAATGTGTGTCCAGAAAGGTCAATTCCAGAGGTAGTCTCGGGAAATGAAGATAAAGTACCGAAGAAACCCAAATAACGTAATGTCCAAGGTCTGGGAGACGACATTGTTAAGTATTTCAATCAGGCGATACACCCATATCTCAGCCTAGCATGCAGCGCACAACTGAAATGCCTGTTTTGTATTATATAGAGAGGTTCAATATTTGAGAGATACACCACTCATATCACACCCCTTATTCAAATACCCCGGGTCACGATGGACCAGGAACCAGGCTGGTTGGTAAAGGCAATATTTATTTATTTATTTATTTATTTATGTATTTAGAAATTCAGGAAAATCATACACTTTTTAATATATGGGGAAGCAATCACCAATGGGGTGACAATAACAAATAGGAATGTGAACAATGCACTTAAATTAATCCTTTGGCATCACAGATAGAAAACACCAGAGAATAGAGGTACTTTTGAATTTTTTGGAAAGATAGCACTCAAGTTAGGATTTCCCCCTGCAATATTCCTCAACCCACAAATAATAAATTCTAAATAGATATAAGGAAGCAGCAGGTAATCAGAAATAAGGAATAAGAAACACAATTAAAATCCAACCTTCCCTCCCCAAACAAGAGAGAAAAACGGATTTGAAACCCTTGCAATGTTAAAATGACACTCGGAAATGGCTGAATAAAACAATGAATGTGTGCAAAAATCCTTAAATCAGAACAAATCTTTACGGGAGCAACACTGGAAAGTTACAAGCAGTCATAAGCAGTATGTTGAGCAAATGCATACAATTTGAAAATGAATGGCAGATTTAAAACAGTTTGCACTCAAAAAGACACCTTGGAAATTTAGCAAAATTTGCAATTCCCGCCTGAAATGAAGCACACTCTTTTTTGTTTGGGGGATAGCTATGGATCTTAGGTACAATCTGGAAGTGAAATGAAGTCTATAGCTATTAAACTCAGGGAAGTAGGTAATGTAGAATAAGGGGCATTTTTAGAAAAATCGGGTAGTGAAAACAGAAAAGAAAATCAATTTGGACAAGAACAGTTTAACTCTATAATAGAGCATTCAGGATAGAATACCAAAGAGAGACACAGTAAGCTCCAGGGTTGATTCATGAGTTCAAACCTAGTTCCCCAGCGCCCGCCCTGGTGGAAACAGTCCGATCACTCAAAACAGGATTGATATCGCTGGCAATATAACTCAATGACAGGGTTGCAATAAGGATTCTGACAATGTTACAAGTTATTAATGTAAGGAAAGGATGACTTAGAGATTGGAATACGACAAGGCAAGGCAAGGTATGCTATGGTTTTCTTGGGTTCCTATTGGTACTTAAAATCCACTTAAATTTAGGATATTGGACCGTCAAGGGTTCTGGTGACCACACGGATCTGATCTAACAAAGGACAGTTGGGCAAACTCAGTGGGACAGATCAGCTGCGCAAATCTGGTCACTGGTCTGCACTGGACTGGCACCTTTGGTTACTGGATACTACAGATTAGCGGGATGGCAGGTTTGAAGCAGGCATGCATTTAGTGGCAGCAAGCCAGGCTGGTATCGGGATGCTTCCCTTGGGTATGTGATTTTTTTTAGAATTTGAGCTTTCAGATTGAGGCCTTGCTAGGAATGGGGTCAGCAATGCATAGTCTTTGCAATTAAAATATGGAATCAAGATCAAACAGGATGAAGGAAACAGGAACCGGACAACCATGCAGAAATTCAGGAAGGGAATCAGGAATCAGTGTTGAGTGCTAGTCAGGGGCCCTTATTTATAATGCCAGATGACATCATTACAGTATATGACCGGGGCAGGATTTACTACCCAAGCCCCTAACAATAGGATTGGGCAAGGGCCTAGTCTCCGCCTTGCTCACAATTGGTTGGATATCAGAAAAGTGATGTCATTTTATGAGGTGTTTTTTACAGTATCTAGACACTCCCACATTCACTTTACTGAGAATCTAATTTTGCCACAACCAGATATTTATGCAATTGCAACCTCTTAGTAAATCAGATACACAGGTTACATATTTTGTGCTGCACATATCAGTCCAATCGTCAAGTCTGTGGGACCTCACTTCGCCTTTCTGACACATGCTGGTGATTTTAAACATGAAAGACTTGGCCTAAAATTCCCCAATTTTATACACAGTTGCGAATTGTCCCCAGGGATGCATGTACAAAAATATGTTTGCAACAGTAATACTTTCCCCATAATCTGTCATATTTTATAACTTCTGTTCCCCATGCAGTAATGAGTTCTACCAAGTTTTAACAGAAAGAACATAACATTTTATTTAAAACTACAAACATTTCACATTTTTACTAATTCTTGCTACAGAGTTAAAAGTCTTAACGTTTGCTTATAAAATAGCCTTTGAAACCAAAAGGAAACCAACATTGTCACTTGATCATTTTTTTATTTCCTCCAACTGACACCAATTATCAATTCCTCCAAAGCAAAGTGGGATTTCCAGTCTTACTTGAAGGTTGCATTACCCCTTCACAATTGACAGGTGAGTGTCCCAGCCTGCTATTGTCCTAGCCTGGAGCACAGACGAATGTTTGATGAGCATGTGAACTTCCTTTGTCCTGGCCCATTCAACATTTTTGAAGCTGGCAATTAGTGCTTTCCTGTGCTGGAAGTATATGGTGTGCCTGCAATTCTGAAGCAAGGTACAGGGCTAAAAACTAGCAGAACAGGTTTTTTAGAGCTTGCCAACTCAGCCAAGTTGATGTAAAAGTCTTTATTTCCTGATTTCTGAGTCTTGATTTAACAAACTTGTCGAATAAAAATAGCCTATGTGTATATTATCACCAGCCACATAATCCTTTTACATTGCTAAGTAAGCAGGCTTTCGTTAACAATTTACTTTTAAATAGGCTATTTTTTCTTCAGTCAGCAAAACCCATGTTACCACATGTGTTAAACACTGCTAACATTTCTTTCATTCATTTCGACTTGGCAGCCCCATCTGCCTTTGCAACACTGCCTTACAGCCAGAGTCATTTTCCTGGAAGCATGAGTTTTATCTGAACTATGATACATGAAACTGATCAGGTTCAGATAGTTGAAGTTCTTTTGAAGACAGCTAATGTTTGATACATTCTGTAGAAATATGCACGCTTTCCCATGCACGTGAAAGCAGAGTATTTGGTTGATTTTTCAAAGTTACTTTTGACAGGGGCTATCATTCAGGAATTAGGCCCGGTTCTGCTGCGACATAATGGATGATCCTGGGCATTGCAGGGCCCTTTTTATCACAGTGGTTTCATAAGGACCGGATGAGGTTAGCATCAAGCAGCACTTTTAAAGGTTGAAAAAGGTGTCATTTTAAAGGGAATTTTGGAGATTTTCAGCAAGGCAATGCTGCCTATTTCACTTAATTCCATCTTAAACGTTGCAGAGCACACTGGCACACTCCTGCAGTCTGTACTTTGCTCCACCCCGCCTGAAATGTGTGTGGCAGAGTGGTGCAGCCATTATTTTGGTGGTTGTAAAAATGCAATTCTGAGATCATGGCTCGCATAGGAGCCAGCGCAGCCATATTGCTGTTTCTTGTGCAAATGCAGCATAGTGATGTGGTACAGCACAGCTCAGTGGGTCAATAAATCCCACACATGCCCCCGACTTCTTCTGGACTTCCAGTCATGGGGGAGTCGGGCAAGTGGGATTTCTTTATTTAAAAAGCAGGTCAAGTCGGGTATGAGTCCCTCTTCCATCAGCAAATGATGCAACATGCTCCCATCACTGCCTCTGGTTGGAATGTGGAACGATACCCCCTAGCCTTCTCCTGGGTCTTTCTATCCTGGTGTGGAGCGACACCCCAGATTTCCTTGGGTTTCTCCTTCCGGGTCTCCGAGGTGGTCCTCATTGGCAATGACGGTGCAACCACACAAATCTAGGAATGGAGCACAAACAGGTTATTCCAATTTTCCCACTAACTGCCCACCAATTGGGTTGACAGCAGTGGGAGACACAGACATTTAGTTAAAATTAAACTATTCCTATGTTTCAGATGTATTCCCTATTGGGATTTCTGTAGGCTCCTCTATTTGTTGCAAAGTGTACCTGGGGTGGCAACTCTTTAGCTGATTGATGTGGACCCACTTCTTATCTGTCAAGTCACCTTTGGGGATGCAATTTCTCTAGGCGACTGTTGAGATTTTGTCGACAATTTCAAAAGGTCCCCCCAGGTAGGCAAAAATGTGAGCTCTTCTGGTCTGGTTCCTTTTGAAATTGTACAAGTAGACCCTGTCTCCTACTTGATTTTCCTTTTAGTTGTCTTTAGATCATAATGAGTCTTCATGTTGTCTGCAGATCTTTCTAGATTCCGCTGAGCATACGCAAAAGCATGTTGAAGATTCTCAACATATTCATGAGTTGTGGAGGCATTTATCAGTGTCTGCTCTTGTGTTCTATAGAGCAAATGTTAGGGTAACACCATCCTTCGTCCAGTCATCAGCTCAAATGGAGACATCTTAGTTGCAGAAGAAGGGGTATATCTGATGGCTATCAGGACAAGCGGTAATCGGATGTTCCAACTTGGCCCAGGGTCTGCCACAAACTGTTTTAGTATGCTCACAATGGTTTTATTGTACCTCTCAACTCCACCACTAGACGACCGGCGGTATGCAATGTGTGGTTTCCTTTTTACCCCAAGTATCTCTCACATCTTTGTCATCACTTCGCTGGTGAAGTGACTACTTTAGTCTGACTCAATCCTTTGGGGTAGTCCAAAATGCAAGAAGATGTGATTTATCACCAGAGCAGCTGCTGTTTCTGCCTTGCAATTTGGGGCCGGGAGACATTCCACCCATTTAGTAAACAAGCATGTTACGGTTAACAATTACTTGTTCCCCCTAGAGGAGCGAATCACAGGCCTGATGAAATCTACTTGTAAATCTGACCAAGGCAGTGTCATCCCCCTCTACTGGCGGGGAGCTCGGTGTGTGAGTGATGTTGGCTGAAATTGTGCACACACAAGACACCCCTTCAAGTATTGGTTGAGGTCCTGCCCCATGTGTGGACAGTATGCAACCTCTCGCAAGATTTCTAATGTAGTGTGAAACCCCTGATGACCGGCTGTGGCCGCATCATGGGCGTGACTTAGCATCAGCCTTCAGAATGAGGTAGGGACCACCCACTGGTCACAGCCAGATATGGATCTCCTTACCAACAAACCGTCTTGGATTTGGAACATTTTTGAACATTTCATCAACACCCTGAGGTCCTCTTTCCCAATGCAATCAGTATCCTTCAGGGGAAAGTTCTCATGGTCCTCAATGTGTTGATAAAACTTGACAATGATTGGATCCCCTTTTTGTGCCGTGATTAAATCAGCATCTGGGGTCTCCTTACTCCACTTGGCAGTTGAGAGTTCATTGTGAGAATTTGTCTGGGACCTAGTTATAGCAGTGACCTGGATTTTCCCAACAGGGACTCGATCTCAAGGAGATACCCCTGGATGGCTCTGGTTTTGGCCAGCTGATCAGCTAGGTTATTTCCAGTTTTGCCTGGTCTCTCTATTCTGGAATGACCCTTGATCTTCTTCAAATAGATGGTCATCCCACTAGAGATGACAAGATCATCAATATTTTGGATTAGCTTGCCATGTTTAAGCGGTTTCTTGTTAGCACATAGCATGCCTCTGGTTTTCCAATTAACCAGCTGCTCCACTAACCCGTTCCAGACATAATCTGAATCAGTGATTATGACCAGTTCGTGGAGTTGGTCTTGGACGTCAGTGAGGATGGCTTGATGAACTGCCATCAGCTATGCCACCTAATTACTACGGGGACCAATCTTGTACCCAGCAGAGGGTTCTGGGGCATCATTCACGCAGGCATTCCCAATGCCGGCCACCAGTTCCTTTCCCCGTTGTCAACATACTAGGAGCAAACGTCCACATAAACAGTGGCCGTTCCCTCGCTGTCATGGCCATTGAGAAAGGGCCCAGGCCTTCATCACCTCCAGGGTCCAAATGAACCCAGTCCTGGCACCTCTGGCGCCAGGCACATAGAAAGCTGTGCTTTGCACAGCCTGTGCCTAAGGCACGTGAATCAGGGCCAGGTGTGGTCATAGAACATCTTTGGGAGGCACGTGCCAGAGTCCTTGGGAGGGGCAAGGTGGAGCCACAATGCGGGGCCAAAGGGAGGGGCCAGAGCCAGCCTATATAAGGCCAGCCCAACCACATGCCCTTCCTTCACATTAGTCTGCTTTGCAGCATGACGCTTACCGCTGTTCCTCACCTTGGTTCCTGTTACTCCATCGCTGAAGTTCATCTTACCTGATTCCAGCTGCTCCATCGCTGAAGGTTCACCTTACCTGATTCCAGCCGCTCCATAGCTGAAGGTTCACTTTACCTGATTCCAGCAGCTCCATCGCTGAAGGCGTACCTTACCTGGCTTCAGCCGCTCCATCGCTGAAGGCACACCTTACCTGATTCCAGCCACTTCATCTCTGAGACTCACCTTACCTGATTCCAGTCACTCCATCGCTCTACGCGCATCCTACCTGCATTCCAGCGCCATCGGAGTCGGAACCTTTCCTCATCCGATCCGGACTTCCAGCGACGCAGGAACTTCGCTTCTTCTCCTCTTCATCGCGGCATCTTCATCCGGCGCCGCAAAACTGCCTTCAAGCATCCAGGCTCTGCTCCACGCCGTCAGACCGCTCCTACAAGGCGAAAGACACACAACAGGTTACAAATCGTATAAATAATGAGCTCTGGGCCGCGCCATACCTGAGTCTTGAATTTCATTGTAACGGCCAGTTTACCTGTTGACTTTGAGAGTCCCATCATCTTCAAGGGAATCCCCAGATCTGCTCATGCTTCTGATCTACCGTCTTCACACCTATAGGGAACAGCAGACAGACACATTGTAAGAATTATTATTACTTACCATCAAGTCAAAAGACTCATTGCCAAAGACATTATTATAAAACCATAACCATAATCAAAGACTTACCTCTCAAGTGGATTGGTCGCAGCAGGTCTGGATCGCCACTCTCACGGGCCAGTGAAGCAACTAGGCCCACTCTACGCGCCCCTGCTGAAGGAAGCAGGACGGAGAGCTCAGCATTAAAAATTAACAGGGGCAATACCAGCATCCAGAACAGCACACTCCGCAGCAGCTGGGGAAGACAGCCGATACAGGGGAGCCAAGCCGAGGGAGGGCTCCAACCGTGCCCCAACACCGCCGCAGAGACCAGGTGAGCGTAACAGAACGTGAAGCCTCTCTGAATCTCTGCTTGGGCGTAATGGAAACAACTGAAACTGACCAATTAGCGCAATTACTGGGGGAGCTGTGGGCTGATGTGCATGCCTCAAGACAAGAGACTAATTTCTTGAGAAAAGACCTCATAGTAACCCGAGAGCAGACGGATGAGCTGTCAAGGCAAATGCTCCAGATACACGCAGGACAAGTCCTGTTACCCGGGATTACACTAATCCCGTTGCCCCAGCCTTCACCTCCAGTGCAAACGGTACTCCCTGGGGCAGTCCAACTGGCTCCTCCAGAACGCTTCTTCGGCGACCCGAACAAATACGCTGTGTTCATGAACCAGTGCCGTCTCCACTGCTTGTGTTGACCTGGATCCTTCCCTAATGACAGCGCAAGGGTGTCTTTTGTACTTTCATATTTGGGAGGTTGTGCAGCCCACTGGTCCATCCCATTAGTAACCCAGGATGATCCAATACTTTGGAACTTTGGGGAATTCCAACAGGAATTGGAAAAGCTGTTTGCCAGGCACACTCAAGGACAAGCATTAGACAACGAATTACTATCTCTCAGACAAGGGAGCCAGGACTTATTGACTTACATTGCCACCTTCAACCGACTCATGGCACAGACTAATTGGCCGGAGGAGAAAAGAACCACACTATTTTACCGAGGGCTACAGGGTGAGTTAAAAGATGTGCTAGCTCAGGTGGTCAATCCACCCAAGTGTTGTGCAGAATATATTAACCTAACTGTGCAACTGGACCATCGTCTACAAGACCGAAAAATGGATTGCGCAAGGGCGGAAGGGAGGTCAGTTTATCTGCGACCTCGGGACAGTCAAACCAAGGCTTATGAAGCTACCGAATCTATGCAAATTGGGGGATTGCGAGCTCCCATATCCAAGGCTGGGAGAGAAAAGAGGAGACAACAACAACTTTGTTTATATTGCGGTAAAGCTGCACATTTCATGCGAGATTGCCCTGTTAAACCCCCCAAGAAAATGGTAGGGGCCACGGACAATGAAACTGAAGTAAAAGAACAGAAGTCGGAAAACTTGGACGCCCGGCAAGTGTAGGGGTTCACTTGTCAAGCGGAATCAAGAAAGTTGTACAGACCTCCCACCTGGTCATCCCGGTATTAATAACCCACCATCAACAACCGTCAAGAGTCCATGCCCTGGAAGCCTACATTGATAGTGGTGCGGTGGGGAATTACATCGATCAGGATTTGGCCGCACGGATATGCCTTCCACTTCAGCAAAAAACAAGCTCAGAAAACGTCACTGTCGTGAATTGTTCGCAGCTGTCTTTGGGGCCAGTAACTCAACACACTGATAAGGTAATGCTGACATGTCAGGATGGTCATCAGGAAAGCATTTCGTTTGATCTTATAGGGGCCCCCCAGTTACAAATGATCCTCAGAATGCTGTGGCTTGAAACCCATAATCCAAGGATCAACTGGCGCACCAGGAAGCTGACCTTCCCTCAGGAATGTGCAAAAAGTTGTTACCACAGGGACGGGAGGAAAACTACAACTCGAAGGGAAATCCATCCTAGGAATAGTTGGTTCATTACCTTCCGAATATCAAGATTTTCTGGACGTGTTCCAAAAGGAACAAGCTAATACCCTGCCTCCCCATAAAACTTATGACTGCCAAATCGATCTGGTACCAGGAGCACAAATTCCCTGCAGCAGAATCTATGCTCTGACTGAGCAAGAAAATCAGCACCTGAGAACATACCAGTACTTAGCTAATGGGTTCATTTGTCCGTCCAAGTCCCTAGCCTCTTCAGCTCTCTTCTTCGTGCCAACGAAGGAAGGGGACCTCAGAACTTGTATAGATTTTAGGGCATTAACCCAGATTACTGTGAAGAATAGGTACCCTCTGCCGCACATTCCCGAACTACTTGACCAAGTAAAGAATGCTCAAATCTATACAAAATTGGACCTATGGGGAACTTACCATTTGGTAAGAGTGAAAAAAGGCCATGAATGGAAAACAGCATTCAGAACCAAGTACAGACTTTTAAGTACCAGGTCATGCCCTTTGGGTTTTGCAACGCACCAGCAGCATTTCAGTTATTCATGAACGATGTACTCCACGAATTGTTGGACATCTGTATCCTAGTTTACATCAATGACATCCTCATCTATTCAGCATCCTAAGAAGACCATGTGGGACATGTAAGAGCCTTTCTGGAAAAACTCTGCAAACATCGACTGTTTGCCTTATTGGAAAAATGCTCCTTTCATGTCACGAAAGTCGAGTTCTTGGGCTTTATGCTTACCCCACAAGGGGTGCACATGGACACTCGTAAGGTAGAGGCTATTCTTCAGTGGCCATCTCCGCCATCGATCAAGGGAGTGCAGAGCGTGCTCAGATTTGCTCATTTCTATCGGCGATTCACTCCAGGATTTTCCCAAATCGTTCATCCTATCACTTCCTTATTAAAAAAGAATAAGACGTTTTATTGGTCTCCCGATGCCGAAAAAGCCTTTCTGGAATTGAAATCGGCTTTCACTTCTGCACCAATCCTTCGGCATCCCCGACCCGATCTGCCCTATATTGTTGAGGCCAATGCCTCCAGTCTGGGCATGGGGGCGGTGTTATCGCAAAAGGATCCGGACACGGGTCAGTTATATCCCATAGCATTTTGGTCTCGTAAGTTTACAGCAACAGAAAAGAACTATGCCATAACCGAAAAAGAATTACTGCTATCAAAGGAGCTCTTAAAACTTGGAGACACTATCTCCTAGGAGCTAGACATACTGTCACCGTTATCACGGATCATAGTAATCTGCAATATTTGAAAACTGCCAAGGCCCAATTTTCTTGTCAGCTTCGCTGGGCTCTCTTCTTCGCTGAGTATGATTTTGTGATCACCTATCAGCCGGGAGTGCGTAACGGAAAGGCAGCTGCTCTATCGCGAATGGGAGAGTATAAAGATGCATTTATACCATAGAACCAGTATCCATCATTCCAAAAGAGCGAATTCAAAATCAGATCGCAGTAACCGCCTACTGGGAATATTTGAAGATCGACCCCCAGTCTCAAATGGAGCAAGCCGCCCAACACGAATGGTTACACAAGGGGAACCAGTACTCCATTAAGGACAACTTACCCTATTTCCAGGGAAGGCTATACATCAAAGACAAAGAAACGCAAAACAAGATAATTGCAAATTACCACAAGTCATTAGTGGAGGGGCATCCCAGAATTACTAAGACTCGAGCCAAAATCAGGAAGTACTATTGGTGGTCTACTTGGAGAAAGTATGTTGTCCAATTTATTACAACCTGCAGAGTTTGTGCACAACAAAAATCCCTAAAGTCAAATCCTGCAGGATTATTGCATCTACTAGCTATACCACCAGTCCCTTGGCATACATTATCCATGGACTTCATTACAGATTTACCTCCCTGCAACGGCTTCAACACAATCTTAGTGTTGGTAGACTTATTCTGCAAGATGGTGAACTTTATTCCCCTCAGGGGACTTCCTACTGCTGGAACTCTGGTGACTGTATTCCTAGAACAGATAATCAAACTACATGGTTTCCCTTCGGTTTTGATTTCTGACCGAGGAACGCAATTTATCTCAGCATTTTGGAGGAGATGTTGCAAGATAGCGTAAATCGACCTTTGCCTTTCCACCAGTCACCATCCCCAGACCGATGGTCAAACTGAGAGAACTAACCAGACACTAGAACAATACCTGAGATGCATGCTGCAGCAAACCAAAATATCCTGGAAGGACATTCTCTGGTTAACTGAATTTGCATACAATAACTCCGTCCACACTAGTACTGGACAAACCCCATTTTATATGATGATTGGTCGGCATCCCCGGACGTCCTCCTTTGACCCGCTTGATGAGCTAGAAATGCCAGCAATCACCTCTCTACATAAAACAATTACTCAAACTGTGAAGGAAGCAACCAAGAATTTAACTAAAGCCAAAGTACAACAAAAGAAGTTTGCTGACAGGCATAGAAGAGGAAGCCCCACTTTACCAAATGGGGGATAAAGTATGGTTGGCTGCCAGAAATATACCATTAAAAGGACCTCAAGTCTTTCGTCCCAGATATCTGGGACCTTATCCCATCAACGCCATTATCAACCTGGCCGTGGTAAAACTAGATCTACCCGCCAATATGCGAATTCATCCAGTATTTCACGTTTCTCTCCTGAAGCCTGTGAAGCCCGAAACTAGGACCAAGAAACCTCCGGAGCCCGAAATTATCGAAGGAGAACCTGAGTACGAGGTCAAAGACATCCTGGATTCGAAAATGGTACGAGGGAAGCTATACTATTTAATTTATTGGGAAGTTTATGGTCCTCAAGATTGTACTTGTGAACCAGTGGAATTTGTCCATTCACCTCGACTAATCAGCTGGTTTCACCGTAACAATCCCACCAAACCTGGACCGGGGAGAAGGACGCCCGTGAGAAGCGCCTTGCGGGGGTGTGCTGTCAAGGCTATTGGGCAAGGGCCCAGGCCTTCCTCACCTCCAGGGTCCAAATGGACCCAGTCCTGGTGCCAGGTGTGCTTTGCACACCCTGTGCCTAAGGCACCTGCATCAAGGGCCGGTGTGGCCATAGAACATCATTGGGAGGCACATGCCAGAGTCCTTGGGAGGGGCAAGGTGGAACCACAAGGCAGGGCCAAAGGGAGGGGCCAGAGCCAGCCTATATAAGGCCAGCCCAACCACATGCCCTAGCTTCGCGTTAGTCTGCTTTGCAGCGTGACGCTTACTGCAGTTCCTCACCTTGGTTCCTGTTACTCCATCGCTGAAGGTTCACCTTACCTGATTCCAGCCACTCCATCGCTGAAGGTTCACCTTACCTGATTCCAGCCACTCCATCGCTGAAGGTTAATTTGACCTGATTCCAGCCGCTCCATCGCTGAAGGCGCACCTTACCTGATTCCAGCCGCTTCATCCCTGAGACGCACCTTACCTGATTCCAGCCGCTCCATCGCTGTACACGCATCCTACCTGCATTCCAAAGCCATCAGAGTCGGAGCCTTTCCTCACCCGATCCGGACTTCCAGCGATGTGGGAGGTTCGCTTCTTCTCCTCTTCATCGCAGTATCTTCATCCGGCTCGGCGGAACTGCCTTCAAGCATCCAGACTCTGCTCCATGCCGTCAGACCGCTCCTACAAGGGGAAAGACAAACCAGGTTAGAAATCGTATAAATAATAAACTCTGGGCCGCGCCATACCTGAGTCTTGAATTCCATTATAAGGGCCAGTTTATCTGTTGACTTTGAAAGTCCCATCATCCTCAAGGGAATCCCCGGATCTGCTCATGCTTCCGATCTACCATCTTCACACCTATAGGGCACAGCAGAGACATTGCAAGAATTATTATTACTTACCATCAAGTCAAAAGACTCATTGCCAAAGACATCATAAACAAACAATAACCATAATGAAAGACTTACTTGTCAAGTGGATTGGTCGCAGTTGGTCTGGATCGCCACTCTCGTGGGCCAAGGAAGCAACTAGGCCCACTCTACGTGCCCCTGCTGAAGGAAGCAGGACGAAGAGCTCAGCATTACAAAATAACAGGGGCAATACCAGCATCCAGAACAGCACACTCAGTAGCAGCTGGGGAAGACAGCCGATACAGGGGAGAAAAGCCGAGAGAGGGCTCCAACCGTGCCCCAATGCCCCCGCAGAGACCAGGTGAGCGTAACACTTGCACTTGTCATCCGCATTTGTCGTCTTCATAGACATTGTGCTGGGAATTCAGGTAAATCCTCCATGTTGTCCTGGGTTTTAAGACTTTCGTACTCGAGACAGTTTTCTCTGGCACAATCATGCAAGTCAGCCAGACCTTGCACGACGGGACTCTTCTTGTTTTGGCCATATCTGACCTCCACAGGAAAGCCTTGCATTGACAGAATCCAGGAAGAAATTCTGGAATTACTCACATTTCCTGGCCAGATTCTGTTACTTTGAAGATATTGCAAAGGCTGGTGTGGAGTCTCCACTATGATGTGTTCCCCCTGGATGAACAGGCAGTAATTTTTCAGTGCCCACAACGTTGCCAGGAGTGCCTTCTCGCAATCATTGAATTTTTCCTTCACAGAGGATAAAGTCTTGCATGCATAGGAGATGGCTTTATTGATCTTGACATGCTTTTGATATAATACTGCTGTCAAGCATGTATTCGAGAACCCTGTCTCCAAGAAGAACTCCTTGTTTTTGACAGGGTAAGCTAGAAAAGGTGCTTGTGAGAGGCTTCTTTTGAGTTGCTTTACTGCCTCAGCTTCTTCTGGACTCTACTCCCACTTGACCTTCCCCCCCCCCCTTCAACAGATGAATCAGGGGTCTTGTGATCTCTGTGTAATCCTCAATGAACTTCCTACTCTAATTAGTCAGTCCAAGGAGGCTTCTTGGCTCATGCAGAGTTGTGGGGTCTTTTAGTTTCAGGAGTGCTCTCAATTTCTTTTCCTGTGGACAGAGACCCTCAGGAATTATCTCATGTCCCACGAAATTGACATGGGTCCTGCACCACTGTGCCTTCTGGAAGGGTAGTTTTGCTCCAGCACCCCTCAACTGTGTCAGAACATAACGGATTTCTGCTATGTGTTCCTCCACAGTTGAGCTTTTAATCAGGACATCATCTACATAGGCCAGGTTACCCCTTTGACCCAAGTTGGGCATGGCCTTATGTAAGAAGATGTTACATTTTTTGCCGGAGTTGATATATCCGAAGGCAGTCCGGGTCCATGTGTACTGCTGTCCCCGAAGGTAAAGGCCAGCTTGTATTGGTCCTCCCTACTGACAGGTACGGTCCAGTACCCATTGGTCAGGTCAATGGCAGTGTATACCTTTGACCACTGGATCTGGGCCAACCCCTGGTCAATGTAGGGGAGAGGACATCAGGACATATGGGCCCGTTTGTTCAGCTCCCTTAGGTCAGCGCAGAGTATACACTGAGTGTTGGGTTTTACATTCCCCAACACTGGATTATTAATAGTGCTGTGGACTGGACGAATTATCCCACAGGACTCAAAGTTTTTGATAATTTCTGTGAGGGACTCCATGGATGCGAGAGGCAAGCGGTATTGTTTCACAAACCCTGGAGTCATACCAGGGTCCATGGGAATTGTTGTTGTATGGATTTCGGTGCGACCACAGTCATATGAGTCCACCGCAAAGAGATCTTCAAAATCTAAAAACACCTGCTTCAACTTGGCTTTTGCTCCAGATTCTCACAGGCATCAGCTAGGTCGACTCTCTCTTCAACCATTTGCCTGAAGCCTGGAAAGACTTCTGGTTTTGCGATCTTAGCAGCCTCCTCCAGCAGGGTGGAGAGGTCCCTGGTTAAAGTATTGACCTGGACAGAGGGTTTCAGGCAACGGAGGCAGTCCTTGTGGACCTGGAAGATCACCTCATCCCTCCTGATGTCACAGGTCACCTCTTCCTCACTATAAGGACAGGAAGAGTACACCAGGAAATTCCCCCTGACTGGGTGAAGATCCTGTCTGATGTTGTGTCATTGTCACTATAACTGTCAAAACAGTCATTGGGGATTGGTCCTATCAGTTCTTTACCTAGATCTATGTAAAAATGTCGGTCATCAACCGCCATTTCAATAATGGTGCCTGCACCCAGAGTGATACTCCTAAGTTCGCTGTTATCCATCAATATTGAATGGTGTTGTGTTCTACATTGACTAATGGTTTTGGGTTTAACCCCAACCCTTGCTGTTGGAGATGGGCATTGAGGTGAACATATGCGTCAGGATTTTGTAGTTTCTGTCCTCTTTTAATCTTTAATTCAAGTGGGAATAGTTGTGTCTGTCCTGGGATGGTGACTTCCTCGCCAATTTGAACTTCAACTGCATATGTCAACAATGGAGTTGACCAAAATGCTTTTTCTGAATCATCAAAGTCCATGAGATTACACCCTAGTCGGTTCCAGTCTTTGTAGTTTGTCAGGTCCAAATTAATGGCAAAACGATTGAGAATGTCACTGCCTAAATAGAATGCAGCAGGGACATCTCACACAACCCAACAATTATGTACTATGCTTTTGTTGCCTATAGAAATGTTGAGCATACACCTGCTAAGCAGGAGATGTTTGGAATTGGGAGTTTTCAGGCCCATTTCCCATTTATCGATCAATTTAAATGTGGGAATGGCTGGAACTTTTGGGAGTTTTCAGAACATGGCTTCGCTGATGAAGCTCTTACTATTGTTCTCGCACACTCGGGCGAGAACAGATTCCTTCCCCTCATTTAACTGAATAGGGATGAATAGCTGTTCTCTAATTTTCTGAATGTCAGCTAAACTTTGAGCTGGTTTCTCATCATTTTTTACTATGGAATTGGGGTTTCAGATTGTGAATTGGTATAGAATTTCAAAGTATTTCCTTCCAGTGTGGAATGTCACTTGACATGAGGGTTGATTTTCAGAAATGTAGAGGAGTTCCCATCACCAGTTTGTTGTCCTACAGCAATTACTGTCACGTCAGCTAATTGGTTTTTCTGAAAATGAAACTCAATATGATCAGGTTTTTGTTTAATTTTATTGGCCTGTTAGTCTGGGTCCAGAGGACCTTGTTCACACAGTCTATTAGGGGGGACAAGCTATGCAGGATGTCATTCCCCAGTAGACAGGGTGTGCCCTCTGTAGTCACGACTATGACCGGGTGTTTCACCATGTGTCGTCCAATTTTTATTTCCAAATCTGCCGTCCCCTCGACAGGAATTTCATTTCCATCGAAGTTCTGAAGTTGTCCAGGAAGAGGGTTGAGAGGGATCTGGTATCTCTCCCCCTTCCTGAATTCAGCAGATCAAAGGCCCTCTTTGACAGAAGAGTTGCTTGGGATCCAGTGTCCATCAGTGCTGAAAATGTACACTGCCCTTGTACTTTGACTGGGGCATAAAATCTTCCCTCCTTCTCCTCAAGGGGGCAAAGATAATGTGCATTTTGGGCAAGTTGGTAGGTCAATTTTCTGATTTTTGACTCCGACACATGGGTAGTTTGGGCTTGATTCTGTGTGGGAGTTTGGGGATCTGCAAGAATAATTTGGCACTTGGATAATTGGGGAGTTTTGGGTGCCCCTTTTTCTAATTCTGCCCCTCACCCCCTTTTTGGAGGCAGTCACCAGAATTGGTTTGGGCAGTTTGGTTTCCTTGATTATCATTCTGGGGTGCAATGATGAGCGGTTCTAACTCAGTCCCCACATTTACCCAGTCTTCATTCAGATCTCTTGGGACCCATTTTTCTTTGGGAGGAGTTCCCCCGACCCTGACGGAGAAGATCTTTTTTCCCAGAATCCTCTAAGGATTCTTCCCCTTCAAATTGGCGGACGCTGATTTCCTCCACAAAATGGGCCTTTTTTGATTCTTTATTTCTCCTACCCTGCCTCTATTCCTTGGCTTGCAGTCTTTCGTGGGCAGTAATTCTTTTTTTGGGTTCCTGGGTGTCCAGGGGTCTTTCACAAGTGGGGAAGGAAGCTTCCTCTAAGGCTTTACACCTACCTTCCCCCATGCCTCCTCCTCTGGAACCGGTGAGTTGTCGGGGTGCTCTCTCCATAATTGTTCCAGAGTACCAGACCCTTGGTTCGTGGGGATCTGAGCCTCCATGTTCATTTGAGGGTTCTGTTGAGCCCTCAACATGTGACCCAGATCCTGGGATAGGTTCTGGACTTGGCGCTCCAGTTGGGACACCTGTTCCGGCTGGTACGGGGGTCTCTGGTCAATCCTAGGGGAATCACGGGAAGGATAACTATCCCTTCTCCCATAGTACCCTAGGTATGGAAAATTTGGTAACCCTCCACCCTTGCCCCCCCCCTCCTGGATTGGGCTGTCTGGGCTCCTGAAAGCAGGGAATAAAAAGAGGATTGTCCTGCAGGCTGGGGTTTTGTGGGTACTGGGGAAAGGAACTCAACCCGGCATTTGGGGAATTACTGCCCTCCTGGTGAAAGTTAGGAGGGAAGTTTCCTCGGGGGGTACCTAACTTGTTGGATCCCCTGCTTGGGCTTGGGGACTCCACACATACCCCAGGATGGGTCTGTTACCATTGTATTGGGGGCTGATGTAATCAGGGGAGTTAGGGGTCCCATTTGTGGGATTACCTCCCTGACTACCACCTGTCTGGTATTGACCCGAGGGCCTCTGGTTCTCTGATTGGATGGATTTGGTACAGGTATATTTTTAGGCCCCCCCTATCACCAGATCTAGAATGGGGGAAACCTTCACCTCCGCCACCTTAGCAGCAGCAGGGTTGATGGCTGGTTTAGGGTTTTTCTTTGGATTTGTATTATCCACCGGTTTATGTACCTCATAAATGCGGGTCGCCTGTTCTATGACCCAGTCCAGCGACCTTTTCTCATGAAAGTCCCTCACCAGCTCGGTCATTAAATATTTTGGGAGGACATGAAAGAAGGTGGTGATGAACTCCCGACTATCTCTGCGCACCCTCCTTGTGGTCTGTGCAAAGGCGCATTTGAGCTCCTGCACAAATTCTTGTGGGGCCTGATATTTTCCCGCACTGCAGATTGTAGGCCGCCTTGCGGGCCTCTTGTGGGTTGCTGTGGGCAGAGAAATGTTTTAAGATGGCCGCCCTGTAGGTGGACCATTTTAAGTGGTTCTAATCCTCCAGTCCCGCAAAGAATCTGGAGTATTCAGAGGAGAATGTCCATTTCACATGCTATATGCAATTCTGGCTGTCCTTCATATGGAAAGTATCCTTCATTTGTCCATATAATTCTAGGTGTGTCACGCTTATGGGTGTCCAAGTCACTTACACAATCAGGGTTATTATCTTTAGGGCTCACCTGTCACCAGACTGCACTCTTGTAGGAGACAGGTAAGCACCAGAGGCACTGCCCGGAGCGGATCTGTCAGCATGGATCCTTTCAAGTACTGCGGTAGAATTCCAGGCTAGATTCCAGGATGGAGACAAGGAACGGCACAGGACGGCTGTAGGGCGTCCGAAGGAAATGAAAGAATAAGTACCTTGAAAGGGATCGGAACAGCAGCCACTGAAGTTAGTAATGGATGAGCGGCTTCCGAATGGAAGGGAGGAGGTGCGCGGGTGGCACAACAGGACCAGGAAGGAAAAAAAAGGAATGAAAAACCACTAGGTTTGCTCGGAAGATACTTTCCAAGAAACAAACAAGTTGCGCTGAGCACCGGTACACTGAGCGTTGAGATACACTGTCTAAAGCAGGGGCGGGACCTTTCAAGGCACACCGTATACGGATCCAGGAGGCTGGACCGCAGAGTTCAGATCACTACTAAGGGCGGCCATGTTGAAGGGAATAATGGATGCTGCAATGCCCTGGCGTAGCGACCAGGACGTCCAGAAGGGGTGGACCCGACGGTTCATGACAACGTGTTCCTAGACAGAATACTTTGCATTTTTATGATTATGGAGTTATAACACTCCTAATGGCCTTGAGCTGCCTAATGGGATCTTTGTTCATGGCTCTCTTAAGTTTGTTTCCCTTCTTTGTTTTAGTCACCCGAGTCCACTCGTCCTCAGACTCAGAGGCACTGCTACTGAAGGTGGCTTCTTGATCCTCTTGGAACTCCCTGATTCTGCAAGCTTGAGAAGGGCTTGCAGAATGTTGGGGCCTAGTTCCCCTACTACTGGGGTGCTTAGAAGAGTCTTCTGACTCTTCCCTGCTACCAGGATTGGCAGAGTATCCCCCCCACTGCCCTAACTGGGTAGCGGTCTTCAGGATACTCTTTTTGGGCTTTATTTCCTTGGGTTCCCTGCCTAATTTCACAAACTGGTCCCTTGGAAGTCAGTATTTTAGTGGATCTAATTCCCTGACCCTCCCCTCATAGGAGTCTTTCTTGTCAGAGATATCAGCCCTAACATTTGGGTATCTGTACAGGATGCCCCTCCATCAATTTCTGGAGGGGGGCTGATCTGTCAGTCCCATCTTAGCAACCCTATTGAATTCTGCCATCCCCATGGCCCCTGGTTCATATGAGCCAGTAGACATGAAGCCGGCAGTGTTCATGGTATAGAAGGGGTTTGAGTCCCTGAGTACAGAGGTCCTTTTGTTATGATCAGGGGTTGCCATGTCCCTCTCTATCTGGTCAGGGTCCCTCCAGTTAGGGTTTAGTCTAGCACCCTCTTTCTCTTAACTTGCTATCTTTTCTTTTGCAGCCCCTATTTCCTGGTGATAAGCAAAAATCTGGGCCATTTGTTTATCTATCTAGGCCATACTGGGCTCAATGATTCACCCTTGCACTGCTACTTGTTGGTGGAGTCCATCAATCTTTTCACCGAGGGCCTCATTGTCCCTGTGCGCGTCCTGCATGTTTTGGGAGTACTGGGACATTCTCTGTTACAAGTGATTCATCTCCTGGCTTTGTGTGTCTTTTGCTTGGGTGTTCTCTTTCTGAGCACCTTCTACCCATCTGGCATGTTCCATTAGCTTCCCATGCACCATGCACAGTTATTAGTTCCTTTAGCTCCTGGAGGGCCAACTTTCTTTCCTGTAACTCGGTTTGTAACTCACTTATTTCCTGGCCTAGGGCATCTTTCTCTTGATATAGGCTGCCCCTAGGTCATCTCATTGTTTTTTGATAGTGTGGGATTTCTGGCGCTCCTTATCGAGTTCCTCTTGAGAGTGGAGGTCTTTCAAAATTAATTAATTATTTTCCTCTTTCAATGTTTCTATCTGGTTTTGTACGGTAACTATCTGTTCTGCGCAGACTCTATTATAATTTTATTGTTGCGCCAGCTTGTGTTGATTCTCTTGCAGAGAGTCAACCCTTTCCTGACACTCCTCTTGTAGTTGGGTGTCTTGCTCTGCCTTCTCTTGCTGTACGAGAGCTAGATCCTCTTTTAATTTTGTGCCATAATCCCTAGACTTTACCTCCAATTCTTGGCTCTCCCGTTATCTTTGTTCTGCTGAGTCTAGATCATTTTGGATTTTCTCTAATAATTCAAATTGGTTCTGTGCCAGAACTGTGTTTTCAGCATGCTTTTCCTGTATCACTCCTATGTGAAGGTATAGGAAGGCCATAATTCTGGCAATTTTACTTTGCTCCTCTTTAATTTTGAGGCCATGTACAATTCACTGAGAGCTTGGTGTAATGGGCCATTGTCCTGCCATGTATCCAAGTTCATGGCAGTGACCTGCTCTGTGATTTCCTGTAGCCAGACATGTTCATTCTGTTCTGGCCACTCACCCCTGACAAAAAGCATGTGCACAAGGTGCTCCCTAGCCATACTGATTTCTACTGGAATCGCCATTTTGGAAATTTCTATTTCTCTATTAATTATTTCGGGGTTGATTTAATTTTACTTTTACAGACTGGCCTGGTCTTGAATTATTTGTTTTAGGAGGCGCTTGTACAGTGTAGCACAGTATCCCAACCACGCAAAGTATCAATACCCTCCAGGTTAGTCTGCTTTGCTAGACTGTCACAGGTGGTTACCAACTCAAAATCTCAGCACGAGCCCTCAAATCTGTTAAGTATTTCAATCAGGCAATACGCCCTTGCCTCAGCCTATTATGCAGCGCACAACTGAAATGCCTATTTTGTTATATATATAGGTTCAATATTTGAGAGATCCACCACTCATATCACACCCCTTATTCAAATACCCTGGCTCACGATGGACCAGGAACGAGGCTGGTGGGTAAAGGCAATATATATTTATTTAGAAAGTCAAGAAAATCATACACTTTTTAGTATATGGGGCAGCAATCACCAATGAGGTAACAAATACAAATAGGAAAGTGAACAATCCACTTAAATTAATCATTTGGCAACACAGATAGAAAACACCAGAAAATAGAGATTCTTTTGAATTTTTGGAAAGATAGGACTCAAGTTAGGATTTGCCCCTACAATATTCCTCAACCAACAAATAATACATTCTAAATATATATAAGGAAGCAGCAGGTAATCAGGAATGAGGAATAAGAATCAAAATTCAAATCCAACCTTTCCTCCCCAAACAAGAGAGAAAAACGGATTTGAAACCCTTGCAATGTTAAAATGACACTCGGAAATGGCTGATTAAAACAATTAATTTGTTTAAAAATCCTTAAATCAGTAAAAATCGTTACGGGAGCAACACTGGAAAGTTACAAGCGGTCATAAGCAATAGATTGAGCAAAAGCATACAATTCGAAAATGATTGGCAGATTTAAAACAGTTTGCACTCAAAAATACATGTTGGAAATTTAGCAAACTTTGCAATTCCTGCCTGGAATTAACCAAATGGTTTTTAATAAAAACGGGTGAAATTCACTGATTTGGTTTATTGGTTGGAGGATAGCTATGGATCATAGGTACAATCTGGAAGTGAAATGAAGTCTCTAGGTATTAAACTGAGGGAGATAGGTAATGTAGAATAAGAGGCGTTTTTAGAAAAATCGGTTAGTGAAAACAGAAAAGAAAATCAATTTGGACAAGAACAATTTTACTCTATACTAGAGCATTCAGGCTAGAATACCAAAGAGAGACAAAGTAAGCTCCAGAGTTGATTAATGAGTTCAACCCTAGTTCCCCAGCGCCCGCCCTGGTGGAACCAGTCCGATCACTCGAAATAGGATTGATAGCTTATGATTTACAAGACAAAAATTACTAAATAGATAGCGCTTGCAATATAACTCAATGACAGGGTTCCAATAAGGATTCTGACAATGTTAAAAGTTATTAAGTTAAGGATAGGATGACTTAGAGATTGGGATAGGACAAGGCAAGGCAAGGTATGCTATGGTTTTCTAGGGTTCCTATTGATACTTACAGTCCACTTTAATTTAGGATATTGGACCATCAAGGGTTCTGGTCACCACACGGATCTGGTGTACCTAAGGACAGCTGGGCAAACTCAGCGGGACAGATCAGCTGGACAATTCTGGTCACCGGACTGCACTGGACTGGCAATTCTGGTTGCTGGATACTACAGATCAGCGGGATGGCAGGTTTGCAGCAGGCATGAATTTAGTGGCAGCAAGCCAGGGTGGTTTCAGGATGCATCCCTTAGGTATTGGGATTTTTTTAGAATTTGAGGTTTCAGATTGAGACCTTTCTGGGAATGGCGTCAGCAATGCATAGGCTTTGGCTTTGCAATGAAAATCTGGAATCAAGGTCAAACAGGATTAAGGAAACAGGAACCGGAAGCCACACAGAAATTCTGGAAGAGAGTCAGGAATCAGTGTTGAGTTCTAGTCAAGGGCCCTTTATAATGCCAGATGACATCATTACAGTGTATGACAGGGGCAGAATTCAATACCCACACCTCTAACAATAGGATGCGGCAAGGACATAGTTTCTGCCTTGCTCACAATTGGTTGGATATCAGAAAAGTGATGTCATGTTTATGAGGTGGTTTTTACAGTATCTAGACACTCCCACATTTACTTTACTGAGAATTTAATTTTGCCACAACCAGATATTTATGCAGTTGCAACCTCTTAGTAAATCAGATACACAGGTTACATATTTGTCACAACCCCGAAACCTGGCTTTGGGTCTTGGGCACCATGGCCTACACCTCAGTACTGTTCCAAGGCCAGAAAGGCCCACACTAGCCCGCTGCAGGTGCCTTGGACGCAATCCTGGCACCAGGTGCACTTGGCAAGTATGGTTTCCAATGGAAAATGGGGGAACATGGCTGCCCCCACGAAGACAATCGGGGAACTGCAATAAGCAGGCTAGCGTCAGGGCGGGTCCGCCCTTAAGGCACCTGGGATACCTGCGGGTATTTAAACTGCGCCTGACCCGAGGCACGTGCTTCGCGTTATTCTGCTTTGCAGCGTGACGTTCACCGGGTCCTGCTCTGTACCCTGGCCCGCCCGGGCGAATAACCTGAAAGAACATCACTTTTATTACCTGCTCATTTCCAGCTCTTCATCCAGTAGGAGCCTTTGAGGATTTCTCCACCGGTCCTCGGCTACATATTCAGGACTATAGGGGCAAGAATTAGAAGCTACTTACCATCTCACCCGGAAGGCCTCTGCCACTCCGAACTTCATCTTGGGCGTACAGTCATCCAATCCACCGTCGCTTCCAGGAATTCTCCGCGACCTGAGAAGAAACAAAGCACAGGTCAGCTCACTTGCAAGGACGCTTTCAGCGCCGCATCTAGCGCATCCTTACCTTCTCGAACTCAGTAGCCGGCCTCTGCCTTCTCCATCTGTCTCTGCAAGACAAAAGAAGAAGGTTACTGGGACATTTATCAACAAAGACTTTATTCAAAAGAAACAGTAAAGACTTACCTGAAAGGAGGAGTCACAGCTGGTCTGGACTCCAGGCGACCGCCAGTGAAGCAACTCAGCGGACCAAGCCTACAACGACGCACCCCTGCCTAGCACGGCAGGACGGAAAGTGTGGCATTACGAAAATCAAGGTGAACGGAGTCCCAAGGGGAAAACGCAAGGGAAGACTGGGAGGTGGGCCGTAGGAGACAAGGAGAAGTCGCTAAAACCCCTCTCCCATTTTCTAGAACTGATTCCAAGCAGAATGAAGCTTGGGGGAGTTGCAGTGAGCCCAAAGGTGTCCCGGACCAGTTCAGAGGCGTCCCTGTGGTACAAGGTGAGCGTTACAATATTTTGTGCTGCGCAGATCAGTCCAATCCTCAAGTCAGTGGGTCCTCCTTCGCCTTTCTGATACATTTTGGTGATTTTAAACATGAAAGATTTGGCCTTAAATTCCCCAATTTTATACACAGATGCAAATTTTCCCCAGGGATACATGTACAAAACCTTATGTTTGCAACATTAATCCTTTCCCCGTAATCTGTCATATTTTATAACTCCTGCTCCCATGCAGTAATGAGTTCTAAAAAGTTTTAACAGAAAGAACATGAAATTAGATTTAAAACTACGAGCTTTTCACATTTTTACTAATTCTTGCTGCAGAGTTAAAAGTCTTTAAAGTTTGCTTACAAAATAGCCTTTGAAACCAAAATGAAGTACATTGTCACTTGATCATTTTTTTTCCTCCAACTGACACCAATTGTCACTCACTCCAAGGCAAAGTGGGATTTCCAGTCTTAATTGAATGTTTTATTACCACTTCACACATGACAGGTGAATGTCCCAGCCTGCTATTGTCCCAGCCTGGAGCACAGACAAATGTTTAATGAGCATCTGAACTTCCTTTGTCCTGGCCCATTCAAAGTTTTTGAAGCTGGCAATTAGCACTTTACTGTGCTGGAAGTTTATGCTGTGCCTGCAATCCTAATTTACAGGGCTAACAAATGGAAGAACAGGTTTTTTAGAGCTTGCCAACTCAGCCCAGTTGATTTACAAGTTTTTATTTCCTGATTTCTGAGTCTTGATTTAACAAACCTGTGGAATAAAAACAGCCTATGTGTATATGATCACCAGCCACATGATCCTTTTACATTGCTAAGTAAGAAGGGTTTCATTAACAATTTACTTTTAAATAGGCAATGTTTTCTTCAGTCAACAAAACCCATTTTACCACATGTGTTAGACACTGCTAACATTTTTTTTTTTCATTTCAATTTGGCACCCTCATCTGCCTTTGCAATACTGCCTTGCAGCCAAAGTCATTTTCCTGAAGCATGAGTTTTATCTGAACTATGATACATGAAACTGACCAGGTTCAGATAGTTGAAGTTCTTTTGAAGACAGCTAATGTTTGATACATTGTGGAGAAATACGCGTGCTTTCCCGTGCGAGTGAAAGCAGAGTATTTGGTTAATTTTTCAAAATTACTTTTGACATGGGCTGTCATTCAGGAATAAGGCCTGGTTCTGCTGTGACATAATGGAGGATCCTGGGCATTGCAGGGCCCTTTTTATCACAGTGGTTTCATAAGGACTGGATGAGTTTAGTGTCAAGCAGCACTTTTAAAGGTTGAAAAAAGGTGTCATATTAAAGGGAATTTTGGGGGTTTTCAGCAAGGCAATGCTGCCTATTTCACTTAATTCCATGTTAAATGTTGCAGAGCACACTGGCACACGCCGGCGGTGTGTACTCTGTTGCACCCCGTCTGAAATGTTTGTGGCAGGGTGGTGCAGCCATTGTTTTGGTGGTTGTAAAAGCGCAATTTTGAGATCATGGCGCACACAGATGCCAGCACAGCCATGTTGCTGTTTCTTGTGCAAATGCAGCATAGTGATGTGGTACAGCACAGCTGGGTGGGTCAATATATCCCACAAAATAATACAGAAATCAGTACAACATGAATCAAATAATGTTGCCAGCCTGTCATGGAAGGAAGAGGTCACTGGCTGGGTTTGTGCAATTATCTCCCCTTGCATGGCTGTTTGGCCACAGGTGCCTGTTTAGTGGGGATCTGTGGTCACAACACCCTCTCCAGTTAAGAGACATCATAGATGGGTGGGTGATTGCTGTGCAGAGTTGGGAGCAGAAGGAGTAAGGGTAGAGGTTGAGGCGGAGGAAGATTACCTCCGCACACACTCATGCATGTGTGCGAGGGGCTTCTCCCTGCAGGTGACTGGTACAATGAATGTGATTTTTGACTGGGCATACCTCTGGCTGGCCTCCACCATCTGGCAGCATGGGGCGGAATGTCTGTATGCTATAAGCAGTACTGTGGCAGAGGTGGTGCGGGCAACATTACATATGGCCTGGCTGTAGCCCGGATTCCCGCTCCTGGGCCAGCTGGCATTCTCCCTGGCCTGATCATAAGCTGTTGCAGATGTTGATGCAGCTGTAGCAGCACCATGCACATCCTACCTTCGGGCAAGAATCACCTCCATCCTGGCCTGATCCCAGGCTGCTGCAGATGCAGCAACCTGATCACAGGCCAGACATGCATCCTACATGGCCACAGCACAGGCACAGGCTTCCGCATATGTGTCTAAGACTGCATCTGAATCAGAAGCAACCTACTCCTGTGTCTGTTTCATATTCTCCCTGGTCTGATTACATGCTGCTGCAGATGCGGTTGCAGCTACATCAACACCAGCAGCGGCCTGCTCCTGGGTCAGATAGGCATCCGCCCTGGCCTGCATCCAGGCTTCTGCAACTTAATCAACAGCAACCTGCTCCCAGGCCAGGCAAGCATTCTCAATAGCCATAGCATAAGTGTCTGCATTTACAGGTACAGCTGCACCAGCATCAAACTGCTCCCAGGCCAGATGGGCATGCCCCGCAGCCTGAGCAAAGGCTGAGGCAGATGCGACTACAGTTGCAGTGGCATCAGCAGCAGCCTGCTCCCGGGCCAGATGGCAATCCTTCCTGGCCTCAAGCCTATCTGCCTGCACCGCAAACAGCAATGTCTCTGTGGCTGCCTCCAACTCATGCTGCACATTTTCCAAAACGGATTCCCATCAGCTGGAGTGCCCACACAGAGGAACAGGCATTAAGCAGGTCCCTCCTATTGTACTCCACTTGTGCCTGGGTAGCCTCCATGTTGTGCACTCTCTCAAATAATTCAAAGAGAACATTGCCAGCCACAGAAAGGCCCTGTAGAAGGTGCAGTGAGCCCTGCACGTGGCACAGGTTGTTTTGCCTCCACCGGAGTGGTGGTGTCCAACACCACCATCATTATGTCCCAAGACCTCAGCTGCAGCATCTCTGGTTCTGCCATAGTAACATTGTACTGAATTGATTGTAGTCTCCAGGTCACTGTGGTTGTGCAGCCGCTTTCTCTTGCAGGATGTGGGCTGGGGGTCAGTGCAGTTTCTTGATGGAGAGCTACTGTCACATGGAAATTCAGTGGCTCCTGCCACATACATCTCAGAGCCACTTGCCCCACCTCTCTGTGTCCTCCATCATCATCATCCTCATTATCTCCCTCATTGTTTTTTTTTTCATGCTCTCCCTTAGCGGAACAGACACATTTAGTGGTTGTGCACAGTCTTGGTGAATTTTACATGCAATTCAACATTGTCAACAGTATGTGCAGAACATTTCTTAATAGTATATTTCATGCACAGACAGGGTATTTGCATTCGTCCACAGGAATTGCAATGTCATAGTGTGAGATGAATTTGTACACAGATGATGCGCTGTGAACATATGTGTCAACTTTATGTAATGCTTCATTCTTAGCTGCACCTGCGATTATGGTGCATTTGATGACATTCCGTGGGGTTAGTCCCCTGTGTGTTTTGGTTTGTATTCTCATGGACCCTACACCATAGCTTCCTATGTGTTGTATGCATATACCCCCACAATTGCCTGACTTTAAAAGGATAATGAAAAGACACACTTGACAGGTATGTTGACTTGCAGTGTGGCCATGTAGTGACATTGGACATGTTAAAAGGCCCTAAACCATAACAGGGCACTCAGCCTCTTACTTTTGCTGCCTGGGCATATCAGACATTGTCATATAACCATGTAACTGTCTACTTGATGGATTCTTATGTTGGGAATGATAATGATATGTTTATTGACATTTCTCCAATCATGCTGGATATTTGCGGATGGGCTGCAGCTCCATTTCTCTACCAACCCAAACCGCATACAGGCTTGATTAAAGGTTGAGGCGCAAAGTCTGCAGGAATCACAGCCCTTGCATTGACGGATTGGTGTTGTATTTCCAGGGGCTGTGGGAAACAAATATGTGATGTCTTGAGTGCCTATTGTGGATGTGACTATTGTAGTTCAATGCGCTTGTGTGTGCTTCTTTGCCTGCAATTCATCATCTGTGTCCTAACTCTACTCCTGATTCCACACGTGCCTGTTTATCAATTTGGCCAGATGTGCACGTTGGGGGTACAATGATAGGTTGCCATGCAATGTACCAGCCATGGTCACCGGGTACTGGGCAGCAGGTTATACGGGCATCATTATAACTGTGATCTGGAACTTATAATATGTGATGGACGGGTAGACAGACTGGTACTGCCAAATAACTAATGAGGAGAGAAACAACTATGCAACCTCAAATTATTTGTATTGGAGGTTATTTATCTCCTCCATTTTGTTATCATACCTTGTTAATTTCTCATCTGTGTCCCCGATATGTGCTCCAGTTTGTTAAACATGCATTTACTTAACAATTGTCACCATTAATAAAAGTGGGTGTCATATGTCCAATTAATGCTATTTTGCAGCATCAAGAGTGAGTTTTTTCAGAGAGAGTCAACATACTTTGAGTGGTGGCTAACACACTGGGCCTCATTACGAAGTTACCAGTAACCCGCCGGTGCTATCGGTGGGTTGCCGGCAATCCAGTATTACTGTTACTGCTGCCTGACATCCCTGTGTTACTGGGATGTCACAGGCGGTGGTACGGTAAGTTCCCATTCCCATGGAGTCCCATAGGACTCCATGGGGACGGGAACCTTGAAGCACTGGCACCGTTAGTAAAGGTACAGGTGCCTACGTGAAAAACCTTCTGGTAGGGGCCTGAACTCCCAGCAGGTCAGGCCTGCGTTATTTCAGTGCCCCTACTGTCAGACTCGCTGTGAGTGGTCCAGAAATGTATTTCCGGACCGGCTCACTTATAATGAGGCCAACAGTCTTGACATCTGTTATTTACTGGCAATATGTCATTATCAATGGCTATAGTGGAAAGGCGCAATTATTGATTACTTTCTTCATCAAGGCTCAGCAACAACATATCCGAGTCATTTTTTACATGACATTGGTACAATGTGACATTATTTTGACATACAAGACTGACATTTATAACACAAGCTGCCAACAGATACGGATCACCCTAGTTCCTAAGGGTAGAGTTTACTTTGGTCAAATGCCTAGAGAAGAAAGCAGATATTTTCCCTTTGGTAATGCTTCTTTATCCACACCAAGGCCACCTATAACCATTATCTCATTGTTTATACCTTATTTGGGTTAATCTTGGTCTGTTTCAATTTAGAATTCAATATTTTCCATTTCTGGATCTGTGGGCGCAGATTATAAACCCTTAGGTAATTCGGACAGCAAATCCAGGGTTTATAATTTCACATGACTGGTCATTCTGTGTGTCAGATTTTTGCAGAGAGAGTCAAAATACTTCGAGTGGTGGCCTCGTTTCGAGGAGCCCTGTATTACCGTTACCGCTGCCTGACATCCTGGTACTACAGGGATATCACAGGCGGTGGTAACAGTAAATTCCCATGGAGTCCCATAGGATGTTGAATGTGCGCTCGATCCTTAACTGTAGCACAGTCCGTTCTAGCTGTTTGCCTTGCATTCTTCAGATTGTAATTTACTTAACAAGACAGGGATAACACCACTTGTCATCAAGGCTGACAGCAACACAGTGACGCAGTTTCCATACTTCACATGCGGCTCATGTTTCATGCCATGTCAGTGCCTCTTCCCCTTTAACATTTTTATGAGGGAGTATCTGGAAAGTAGCAGCCATGGGACCTCTCTCTACAGGCCAATGGCTTGGCAGTCACTGGAGCAAAGAAACAGACTGTGTTTAAACATATGTGCTGTATCGGCACGTCTCGTCCCCCTCAATAACAGCAAGGGGATGCCTCAGAGAAATGACAGCAAGGACGATCGCTAGCATCTGCTGCAAGGGCTCCAGACACCACAGTTATCAGTGACCAGAACAAGCAAACAGGATAAGTGTTAAAAGTGAGTCTTAACAGTGTACACCATGTCAGCGCAGTGCCTCTCCTTCAGTAAATGCAAGTCAGTGGGCCTCATTATGAGTCCGGTGGTAGCCATGCCAGTAAATACCGGCACAGATGCCGCCGGAGTAATCTTTTTCCGGCGCCCGGCAATGGGAACCTACCGGGGCATTACAGCTCCAGCGGTCCCGGTAATTCCCTATTCCCACATTACTCACCATTCCCATTCGAGTCCCATTGGACTCAATGGGAATGGGGAGGACGGATGCACCGGCACCATTCATCAATGGTGCCGGTGCATGCGTCAAGGTCTGCGAGCGGATGTTGTTTCACCCGCCAAGCCAGACCTCGTAGTTTGCTGGTCTGCTAACAACGGTGCCAGTAGCTTACCTGCACCATTGTTACTGGACCGGCAAACTTGTTATGAGGCCCAGTGTCTTAAAAGTAGTAGATATAGATTTCAGTATTGGCTCAAAGGATTCCAGGTTCAGAACACAGAAGTTCAGCTTAATACGTATGCTTGCTACTATTGTCTGCTGCATATTTCCAAAAGCTGGCATTTAGAAGCCTGTGAGTTAGGGTGGGCACCACATGGCTTAAACTACTGAGCACGGGGAGGATGAATCTGGTAAAAGAGTGTGAGAGGAGTGGAAGATATCGGAAGTAGGACACCAAGGAAACATTAGGCAAAATTGAATTATTATTCATATATTTATTAAACTGGATGAATGTTACTGTCACATTGATCTCATGGTTTCTTGTGTGCAACTTGAAAACTGCAACCGATTTCAAACAAGTGCATAGCCTTACTGCAGAAGGGGCAGGGTGGTGGGAGTTGTTTTTCCTTTCAACCTGTGGACCTTAGACTATTTTCAAATCATTATCCACCGGTCTAAACCCTGCCTGCAGATCTGCGAGAGCATTACTTTCAAGGATCCAAGCCTCCATTTTTCTTAATAAAATCTTTCCATACATTTTAGAGGCTACGTCAATCAAAGATATAGGCCTACAATTTTGGCAATCACCATTGTCTCCCAGGATTGCATTAGATCCAGGCGCTTTCCCCCTCTTCTGTGTGCCGATTGCTTCCTCCACTTCCTCTATGGAGATATCCAACACATTGGGCCTCATTACAACCCTGGCGTTGGACCATGGTGCTATTAGCACCATGGTCCATGCCGGATTCCGCCATGGTGGATGGCGGATTTACCGCCCCATTCCAAGGTTAGCGGGGCGGTAAATCCCCATTCACCATGGCCCCTTCCCCATTCCCATTTTTGGCCCATAGGGCTCAATGGGAATAGGGAAGGCGCTAATTATGGCACCGTAAATTACGGTGCCGTAATTAGCACCAAGGTCCCTTAGCGGGTTGGACTTTAATGCCTGCAAAAAGCAGGCGTTAAAGTATGAATCTGGTGTTAAGGGTTTAACGGCGCCGCAGCCTTTTACAGCGCCGTTAACCCCTTAACGCCAGGGTTGTAATGAGGCCCATAGTGTGAGAACAGAGCCTCCCATCCCATTTGTTCAGTTGGCCAGTGATTGTGCTTCGGACTCCTGGTAAAGGGAGTTGAAATGTGAGAACCAGCTTTCCTCAGGGATACCTCTGGCAGCGACACAGGACGGCCGCTGGTATGCTCAGACACTATCTTCCAAAAGGTGGATGCGTTTTTTGACCTAGTCGCTAGCAGCAGTTCTTCCCATTTTTTCTTACATAACAATTCCCTCTTGCTCCCGAAGCAGGTTTTATATTCTCGCCTAATCAGTCCTATTTGGGAGGCATTCCTACTCTCGGTCAGTTTCACAATTGAGAGCAGCTCAGATTTCTTTTGGCAACACTCCATGTCAAACCACCCATTTGTGGTCAAGGTGCTTATCGCCCCCGTAGCCCCTGGTTTAGTCATAACCAGGTTTAACACACATACCAGCTGCCACCAGAAGACAGTAGGGGATAATTTGGTCCCAGCTAGCAGACACTAAAGGGGTGGGACTAACGATGTATATACCTTGCTGATGCAATTGCTTTCAACCAAGACCTGCCACGAGATCCACTGCATACCTTCTCCCGGCTAAATTGAATTATAAAACAAGGGGATCATGATCACTTTCGATACGCGGAACCTGGAAATCAGCCACCAACCCCCAGCTTTCAACATGCAACAGAATGCAGTCAACATAGGTTTTGTGATTCCCTGAGCCTTACGTCGGTTTTGGTGGGATGTCACTGGGAAACCCACCATTACAATCCCGATATCCCATTACCATCAGCTCCTGAATTAGTTTGGCATTGTAGGCAGTCTTGGGGATACAAGGTTGACTACACGGCCAAGGTATCCAGAAGAACTCATCGTACTCCTTATATAGATACGATACTCTTCAACTGTTTTTAACTGCATATTAAAATCACCTGCAAACACAATATGTAGGTGTTGGGTGGTGCACAAAAACCTATTTTTTTCGATATCCTCAAGGTGAGTTAGTACTGCAGCTGTGGCATCCTCCAAACGTCTCACATAAATATTTACAATGACAACCTCCCACTTACCAGTTAAAAGATCAGGAGATGCGTAATTAATTAGTGTTTTAGTTCCTCTTAGCAGGTGTTCCACTTGGCCTGCCCCTAGATGATTTGTTTGCTAGGGAGATGAAAGCCTTATAATCATATAGCTCCTCTGATTGCAAGAGCCAAGTCTCCTGAAAGCAGATGATTTCAAAGCTTTCCAAACATTCTTGCCAATCCACGTCATCTTTTTTGCTCTTAAAACCAGCCACATTCCAGCATAAGTGATTACAGCAGGTTGAGTGTTTAAAAAGCGGATTACTATAGGGTTGCCTCACCTGGTCAGGTAATTTGTTCTGCCTTAATTCCCCTTCGGGCTTCATGCTGGCGTCCTCCAACACAGAGATTGTGCCCCATTGTACTCCAGGGGTGTTAACCCTGCTCAGAGTCACAGCGGTGGGGCATAAGTCATGCACCCATAAACTGTCTCAGTGGCATGCTTAGACAAGCCACCAAAAGGAATACTTGTTACTTTATTGAGATTACCATCCAATTCGACTAGGTTAAATGCAAGATCGAAGAGGGATGATTGTATATATATTTTGACCCTCCACAGCACTGTTTATGCTAGCTTCCTTAAATAAGAAAAGTGGCTCGTGCCAAGTATTGTTTATGTGACAAACCAAATGTTTCAAATCTTGGTACACTTCAATGGAAAGGGCTGAAATACAATTTAACACACATGTGTGAAAATATAAAGTGGAGAGACTAAAACGTACATTGCATCCCCCGCACAACATACAATCAGATAAAATGCTTGTTACTGTATAATCCTTAAAAGAGATATGAGGCACACCCAAAATGTCACTCAGAGTCTTAATTAAAGTTCTCTTCTATGAGTTCTTGTTCCCGTGAAATCGGCAGCAAATGATATTGTGATTTCTCCATGGGGCTGAAATGTCTGTTGGGCCTTGTTTCGTACTGGCAGCCTTCTCTGCTTCTTTAGCCCATGATTGCTCACCAGGGGTGGGGCAGAGAGGCAGCATTCGATTCCCTAAATTCTTCCTGTTCCTGGCTGACCTGGGCATCATATCCCTGTCTGCCTTTGTTTCGCAGACCAGACCAGATTAATTCAGAGTAGGCGTAGGCCTCATTCTGGACTGCAGATATGGACTTCCAGGGTTGTCATGGGGGTAGTCTCTGAAACAGGGATCGGAATTAAGGCAGAGGCATCATTTGGTGCCATTCTTGCCACAACTGGTGGGGAGTTTGGCTTGGGGGAGAGGGTCTGATTTGCCCCACAGGTAGTCATCTTGCAGCTATTAATTTGGAAGTCGAAGTCCACTTTTTCCTTTGAGTTTGGAACGAATGTGGCGGTTGACAAGGAAGAAATGTCCCGGCCTTCAGCTATGCGAATTATAATGTTTAAGCATTATCAAGACACTTTTAGTTTCTCTCATCATTTTGCACAAACGAAACACGCACATCTGCTAGTTCTTCTTTAATCTATGTTTAAGTGGACATTATTTGACTGCACCAGGCTTCCCATTGTTGCCTTCCCTCCTGGAAAGCGATGTTAGGGTTTCTTATATATATCTCTACAATGGAGATCTCAGATGAGTGTGGAGATAGGTGTAGTGGAGAAGTCAAGTACTCCCATGAAAAGCTCTGTCCCCATGTTGCCTATATGTTGGGAACCGGAAAATTGCGGCACGTGCAGTGCCAGTGAGGATGCCTGTACCACAAAGAATCCTTGAAACAAGGTATATACACTGTGATAACCCTATTTGCATTCACAAAGATATGATGGCCTTCTGTATAAAGTCCTGGAAGAAGTGTGAGAGTGAGTGAAAAAGTGACGTCATGCGTAGCAGAATTGACGTACCCAGAAATATGCACTAGGCAAATGAATATAAACGTTCTATAAGATCTGAAGAGGAGGTGTCGAAGATGAGCAACATTTCGGACTCAAGATGAAGATGCTCATGCTAAAGAAACACTGAAGGAAATGCAAAATCAGTTTACACTTTTACAGATGCAGCAACGCAAGTAGACAAAGTGATCTTAAGGCTGGCTACGTAGTGAATAGTTTGTGGCGATGCACCAATATATTTTCATAGGAATGTATAGAACCTGGATGTTCCACAATGCACTTTAGCAAGGCTTGAATCCCCGTGATTGGAAAGGGTTTCAGTGTGGCGTAGTTGGAAAACAGCTAATGGTGAAGGAGAAATTCAAGAAAGGCTTGGCTGGCCCAGCACCAAGAAGTTGAGGCAACCGTGAGCCTGGTTGTCCATCCAGTAGTTACAATGAAAGTGGGAAAGAAACAAACTTCTGTTTGAGGTGGAATGGAAAAACACTGAAGGCCTCAATCAAGAGTTCATCATTTAATAGTATTAAATACAGCAAAGAGCTCGAAAATGCAGTCTCCAGTCACATGGTCAGATCAAAATAGACACTGGGTCGAGCTACACCGAAACCAAGAAGATACTCCCTTTTATTCTCAGGCCAAGTTCAAAGCCTTAATTGACTGGCAGACTGCAAGAGTGATGATAGATGTTGGGCTAATTGGGAGGGGAAGCATGATCACGCTAACCCTCCCTGCACCTGGAGTGGTATTCTATGTGCTGCTAGCATGTGGAATATTCCAGAAGGGTACAAGGGTGCCAAACCAATTGTAGAGTGCCACGTATCAAAGAGCCCTATATTTTGTGTAACCAATGGATCATTGTATATTTTGTGACGATGAAGATGACTTGCACTAGAGGAAGGCTTAGTTGTCCACCTGATGTTAGAGACCCAATAATTTCCCCCATCAGTATGGAACGTATACTTAGATGTTCCCTTTAAGCCTATCACATTCCCAAGTAGGTTTTAGTATTTTTCTCGTAGTATGATGTCACATATGATGAGTTTTGACTATAAGAGTTGTGGTTTTTGAAGAATGCGCAGAGAGAAATTGAACGAACGTCCATTGATGTCCGTTGTAACTCCCTGTTTTAGATAATTGCAAATAAAACAGTACCCTGTTTTGTCAACTTCCTGAGTCGGTTTGATTATTGATGTTTGAATACATTCTGCATCCCCATCCATCTCTAAGTATTGCTTCCTCGTCTTAAAGGGCCCAAGGTCTATGGGTTCACGTGGTAGCAGAGAGAGGATGGTTCAAGATCCGTCGACCCAGTAGGCTTTTAAGGGTATCGGAAATATTGGATATCCTCTGCAATTTAGATGGAGGACCGCAAGGCTGCCTGTGAATAGCAGCCGAAATAAGATCTTGCAAGACAAATGAAGCAGATGGGATGGGTCCCTCTTTCATGGAATTCCCCTCCCGGTTTCTACAGGCAGCTGAGCGGACCAAAGGCTAAGGTGGCCAGTTGAGGAGGAGATGATCCCGAGGGTCAGGATCTGAAAATGGAATGGTGAGTAGATTGAGAAAGGTGCCAAAAGTATTAAGTTGGGGAAAATTATATATGGAAAAAGTAACAGAGGGTTGGTTGGGTATTTGAGTTAATGACGAAGAGTATTAAGTAAAGATATATGGAAAAGCAGCGATCCATAAGATAAGCCCAGATCCCTACATCCAGGGACATCTAGAAGGAGTTGTTTTAAAATCCAAGTGGATATATATATAGGCTACAAACAGATAGATCTGTTAAACAAAACAATTCTCACTAGGATCAGAGTAATTTTAGGGGTGAGAGTAGCCATGAGGAGCGTTGGCAGAGATATATGTTGGGGCCAGCCAGTCTATCTGTTTGCATATTGTATGTGTTGTGTGTGTTAAGGAAATGATGAAATGTCGAAGAGCGACAACGAATAGATTGTAGTAAAAGTCTGAGAGTAGATTATTTATTTATTTAGTTGTTAAAGCTATGGACTGAACAGGTAGACTGAAGTAAAGTGAGACGTAAAGGCTTGGAGCTGGGGCGATTGGTGCACTCTCATATTGTATTATTTTTCTGAAAAGTATTTTCTGTGTAGAACAACGGTAAGTCGATTGTGACTAGTCATAATGGAGAGGTTACTCCACTCATGCACCTGTGGAAAAAGGTGCCAAAACATGCACCCAAGCTTAATCAGTATAGTGCAGAATGGGTTATGGGCATGGCAGATAAAATGTTCATGCCATGGCCACAAAGGTGATCAGTGCCAAAAGCAGTTTTGCAGCACATGGCCACATATTTGCACGCAGCGTACACAGGAAAGAAGTTAGAAAAATGTTAGCTAGCCTAGAGCTTTGGATAAATGTACCAGGAAGAACGGGAAGACCCTCCTCCTGAAGACTGGATGCTTAACCAGTGTAAAAAGTGGGGGTCCTAAGCCTTCTGCTCCCCCTACCATGGCTGAAGTAAATGGCGAAAGTACGAAGGACGAAGGAGTATATCCATTAAGAGAGCTTAAAGTAGCGGCAGGATACAGTAATCCGACACATGAGCCGCCTCTGTGTAGTAGTGACAAGAGTCCAGAAAAAACTCCAGAAAGGGATGTGATGTCTAAAGTCTTACAGGACAAAGAGAGAAGTGACCAACTGGGCTTGACTCTCGATATAGAACGAGAAATTAAGGGATGGAAAGGAGAAAAGGATAAAGCTAACGAGGTAGCGCTCATACAGAATGAATGGATGGGACGGTCAGATATTGCTCAAACTTGACGGGAAGAGCATTGCGGAAGTACGGCAAGGGGAAGATCAAGATGAGCAAGATAAAAAAGACAGGGAACAAGAGAAATTATTGAAAGAAGACAAGTGTAAAAGAAAGAGTAGACTAAGATAAGAACAAATGTATCAGGAAGAGCACTTAAGAAAGGAAGAAAGAGTGGAAGAGCAAAGAACATATGACAATAGGCAGAGAACAATCGAAGAACGAGATAGGCTAGAAAAGAAAAGGGAAGAAGAGGAAGAACAGAAATTAAGAGACAAAAGAATACAAAGATTCAGAGATGATGAGGTGCATAGGGCAAATGAAAGAAGGGAAGCAAAGAGACAGGTAGAGGAAAGGATCAGGGACGAAGCAAAGAAACAAAAAGAATTTGATGAGGAAATGGAACGAAAAAGAATGCAGAGGACACGTGACATTGAGCACATTGTAAGGGAATTAATGGAACAAAATGCATTAGTGGCATGGGAGGACAAAGAGGAGTCCCTCTTATCACAAGAACCTATGCCAGGACCATCTCGAGTAAATTTAGAGGAGCATTTTGAGATGTGAATCATCAGAGACAGAATCGAGAAGGCTTATCAGGAAATGAGGACACAAGGTGAATCTAAAAATAAAGGGAAAGACGATTGATCTGAAAGTGCTGAGTCACGAAGCAAGGAGGGAGGTCTGTTCAGCCTCGAGCATAGAGTTTTGTCTTTGGACAGGCTAACTTTAAACAGAGATGAGAAGGAGGACAGTCATACAAGTTGGGGACAGGATATGTCAGGCGAAGAAAGGGAAACCTTCCGTGGGGAGGAGGGAGCTAGTGCATGTGATCACGAGGGGTGTTTTCTGATAGACAAGGAAGTGAGATGGTGAGACTTGGACCTGCGTAAAGAGAGGACACCAGAGCCTATTGTAAGACCATATATGGAATAAAGGCACAATAACCATATACTAATGACACGCCAGTCGTGAGGTTTGTTTTCCAAACAAGTCTAGTTTTGTTTCAGAGTATCTCAGTCGGCCGACCGGGTCTCAACACCTCACGACATGTGCTCACAAACACCGTGAGAGGCGAGAGAGCGAGCTGTCAATACAGCAGTAATATGTATATATATATATACATAACACATCATCATTGAAAAGCATTATTCGTTACGCCCATTTACATGACATACTAGCTAGGGTTCAGTAATTGACAGTTAGACACGTAACTACATTCAGGCTAAACATTTGGTATTTCTAGCCGAGGTTTGCAGAGACAGCTTACTGTTTTGGGGAACACAGGGCACTGGCACGGGGAAGGATATCATGTTCTACAAGGGAGACATTCCAGCAATGTTATCTGGTTGCTGCTCTCATGGGCTAAGGGTCAGACAGTTCTGAAGCAGAGCAAATACCATCATTCATGAAGGAGCACCGTTAGTCGCATATAATTCTTATTTAACTGCTCCATACAATAGCGTTTGCAAGACAGTCTGGGACCTGGGTTGCTGATTAGCCGCTGCATGTGTACAGCTTCAAGGTTTCGCAGACTAAGAAAACAATGTGTTTTTGCAGGGTTTCACATTCCTGCCTATGTTAGCATTCAAAGTTCAGGCTGAAGCACAGAATATATTTGCAAAAGCGTTCAGAAAAAGAAAATGGCGGACAATTACAAAATTAACTCCCAATGGTCACATTCAGGTTATCATGGTTTCCAATGTTTGTCACATGATGCGATTTGCTTTTGGCCAACATACAAAACATACCAGTCGGGCTGTGCGATTGCATTACAGTTTCACACTATAGCGGGGCCAGAGTCCCTTAAAAGGCAACCTCTTAGTGAGAGGAGGGAATCGTCACCATATTTGAGCAAGCTGAGGTCATTGCCAGGAAGAAAGCGATCAGGAACCATTGTCCCTGCTATTAACAGGCAGACAATGGGAGATGATTGTAATTTTGGAATTTCACAGTTTCCCTTGTTAGGAAAAGGAGGGGCCAGACCCCAGTATATCCCGTGGCCCCAGATGGATAAGGATAATCTTAGGTGTATGCTCCCGAGTTTGACTTTGGGCCCTGGGAAATGGATCTATGAATTAGAAAAAATGACAGGAGCAATAACTCTAGGGGACATTAAGGGTCTTCCATCAGCTATTCTTGGGGAGAGGGCTTATGACATTTGGACGAGAGCAGGTTACACAAGTGTCACAGCACAGAACACAGCGCACAATGGGGCACCATTTAATAATTGTAGAGCAGCATTCTTGAAAGTGCTTAGAGTACAATATCCTGATTGGTCCGATATGGGCGCTATAATGTCACATAAGATGCAGGAAGGCGAGGATCCGCTTGCATACAGTCAGCATTTTCAAGAGCAATGCTCTTTGGAAACTTGTGAGCCGTGGGGAAAATCAATACCTGTATTCAGTCATATTCTATCTCAGGGATTGCCAGACCAGGTGCAGAGACAGCTCAAGAAGCTGGTGGGTCTGGAGGCAAAGCCATGGCCAGAAATACAGATCACCATTGTGCATCATTGACAACTGTTACAGGAGAAAAATCGAAAGAGAGAAGATGCTAGGAGGATTGAGGAAGCTAAGATAGTCCAAAAGAAGCTGTCAAACTATTCTATTGAAGAGGCAATGTTAACTAGCGGAGAAGAGCCAGGATTACAACAGACCGCACGTATGCCGCATGTGAATAACCAATACCAGTCAGATCAAGGAGGGAACGGGTTTATGCCAAGAGGCAGGGGAGGCTTCCGTGGAAGAGGAGGCTTTCAGAATAATCAGGGACATTTTCAGAATAACCAAGGTGGTTTTCAGAATATACAGAATGATAATCAAAGCATGCAGGGAGGGCATGTTAGGAGATTCCTTCCTGTACGCTGGACATGTGGAATGACAGGGGAGATTGTGTGAACATGTGGGAGTCAAGGGTTTGTACAGAATGGGCAATTCTCAAGAGGGGGGGGCAGCTTACCCTACAGCATATAGCCCACAAAGTAGGGATTGGTTCGCCCAAGATCAGACAGTGTATCAACCACAAGTGCTGCAAACACAACGGAATTTGCAACCACAGCAAGCACCATTGAATCTACTGCAAGAGCAGTCACAGTACGCACCCATGCAGATACAGCAGAGCGCAAACACAGGACAGCTATTGACTCCTAGAGTAGGGGGTGTCACTGTCGTGGGAGGGAATCCTTTTACAGGTACAGGAATAAGTATGCCCCTAAAATAGGACAGCTCACAGGGTGACTTGATGTGCTCAGTACTATAAGTGATGCCCAATCCTCAAGAGGAACTGAGGGTTGATGTTACCATAGGAGGCAAATCCTTTTCTTTTTTAGTAGACACAGGGGCAACTCACTCATGTATACCAGAGGGAATATTTTCGTTATTGGGAAATGCTATGAATGCTCAGAGGTTCTCTGGAGCTACAAGTAGAGTACCTTTTATTGAAAAATTGCCAGTCTCCATAGGAGAATGCAATATATCTGTCCCATTGTTGTATTCAAGGCAGACACCAGTCAATATACTGGGCCGAGATTTAATAACGTAGTTCAATATGACGATTTCTATCACTGATGAAGGCACAGTGTGTTCAATGCCAAGAATACATTATTTAAACATGGGCAAATGTATTATGGCATTTGCAGTGCAAATAGCTCTGTGGGGAACGCCATTAGAGCCTAAAGTTTTTCACTATGGGGTACGTATTTTATTAAAATGGATACCCGATTTAGTGGGAAAGATTATGAGAATACCTGATGAATTTCTGTTCAGGCCACAGATACCTATGGCCGAAGAGGGAGACATGTTTTCCCTTGGAATTGCAGGTAGCCGTAGTGCGAGGGGAGTTGGCCATGCTCGAAGGTTGGGATATGGTCATGGTCATGGAGAACAGTGATTACTATTGAGGAAGGGTGAATATTGACTGATGTCACTGACAAGAATATGTTGAGAGATGACCCGTCAGATGACGAAGTAGTGTTCGAGATGAGCATTACATATTGGATCAGGACAGAAAGACGAGAGGTTCCACAGAAAATGTTGATAGTGCCGAAGCATCCTGCATTTTTTGATGAGGATATGGAGAAAGTTCCAATTTCATTATGGACTACTGGCCCCTATGACTTAGGCCTGTTAAAAGGAGTGGGAGAAGTTACGATTAAGCTGAAACCAGGAGCAATTTTACCTCGATCAAGGCAGTATCCCATATCTCGAGAGACAGATGAGGGTATTTTCAAAACTATATCAGCCATGATGGATCAAGGCATCTTAGTAATGTCAGAGTCACCATGCAATACCGCAGTGTATCCTATCAAAAAATCAAAAGGGGGTTGTGGCATTTAATTCAGGACATGAGGCTGATTAACCATATTGTAGAGGCAGAATTTCCTCTAGTTCCGAATCCGGCGATGATACTATGTAGTATCCCAGTTGAGGCATGATATTTCATGGTGATTGACTTGAAAAATGCATTTATCTCAATCCTGTTGTATAAAGATTCCCAAAATCTCACATCATTTATGTTTCATCAGACTAAGCTGAAAAGCACACGTCTGCCCCAGGGGTACTGTGAGTCACCAATGATTTTCAATAGGGTTCGGCAGATGGACTTCAGCAATATTGATTTGCCAAGTGTTGTGCTGAAATATGTAGATGATATTTTGGTCTGTAGCAAGCACATCGGAGGAAGAGTGCAGACGAGACTCAAATCAGCTAATGATTATTTTAGCAGAGAAAGGATATAAGGTGGACAAAGAGAAATTGCAGTATTGCCAAGAAGAGGTGTTTTACATAGGGCAGTTAATCTCACATAAAGGAAAGAAGGTTACACCTGAAAGAGCTGAGGCAATTTTGAAAACATCAACACTGCACAAGATAAAGCAAATGCAACAATTTTTAGGACTATGTAATTATGTTACAGCATGGGTATTTTATTATAGTTCATACATGAGGCCCTCGTTGCAGGCCCTGAAAAAGGCACAGGTGAGTCAGGAAAAAATTAAATGGAAATAGAGGAGGGTTTTGGTGAACTAAATAAGGTGATTTACACAGCTCCAGTTTTAGGGATTCCCAATTATTCGGAGGTGTTCTCTTTATTCTCGTACACAAATCGAACAGTAATGACAGCATTACTCACACAGAGGACAACATTGGGGTACAAACCCCTAGCATGTTACAGTGGGATTTTGGACCCAGTAATGAGGGGTCACTTCACTTGCAAACAATCGTTGGCAGCAGCCGCGTTCGCTATTGAGAAGTCCGCCAGCATAGTGATGGGGTGCTCCATGAAGTCATTTGTTGAGCATAATTTGTTTGCTGTTTTGGAGAAACCCAAGGGTACACTGATGTACACTGATGTCTCAAAGAGCTTCTGCTTATGAGGTGGTTATATCGAATCCAGTGATCAAAATAGTCAGATGTAAAATTGTGAGCCCTGCCACGTTTGTAGCTGAAAAACTGGCAGAGGATGAACAAGAGCATGATTGCTCAAATTATGAGTTCTATGATGAGATCCCGAGAGTGAAGGAAAATGCTCTAGCAACAGGGGAGATTCTCTTTATTGATGATTCTTCAAAGATCGATCAAACTGACGGAGAAAGACATTCAGGCTCAGCTGTGGTAAGACACAGAGACAATGGGGAAATTGAAGTGGTAGCAAGTGCTAGACTACTGTCTAATTTTTCAGCACAGGCTACAGAATTGGTGGCAATTATTGTCGTGCTCGAGAAACACACAGACCAGGAAGTAACAGTGTACAGGGACTCCACCTATGTGACGTCAACCATGCATGCAGGGCTTGCACATTGGAAAAGCGTTCTGCACTCCAGTACAACACACTACATTATTGGACAGGCTTATTAAACCACTACAACTCCTAGTAGCCATCGCAATAGTTAAGTGTGCAGTGCCCATTAAGAGAACAGACTTCATTTCACACAGAAAACAAGCCGCAGACAAAGAGGCCAAACGAGTTGTATATTATTCTGATATTTTTGATTTTGATATGCATGATGTGAAAGAGAAAATGGTTGTGATGATGGTTGTGAATGAAAGTGTTAATCAATTATCTAAGCACAGTTAATGGAAGTTCAAGGAGGAGCTCCACAGGAAGAGAAAGAACTGTGGACGCGGAGGAGGTTGTTCTTTATCCCCTTCCATTGCATTGTGGTGACAAGACAGCACTGGTAAACCGGTGATGCCTGTAGACTTTTTAAGGGTTAGAACAGCTACACTACACTATGCATGTCACAAGGGAGAGCCTTGCAGCAACCATTGCGGAGGACTGGTTTGTACCAAACCTGTTAGAACATGTTGCATTTTATGTAGTAAATTGCATCTTATGTCAAATGTTTACTGCTGGGCACATGCTGCGAACAGTCAGAGAAGTAATTGCTCAACCAAATGGTCATTTTCAGCATTTACATATCGATTATGTTGATATGCTGCAGGTCTGTAAAGGATACAGGTATATGATAGTGGTAGTGTGCCCCTCTCATGGTGGATTGAGGCTGGTCCATGCACACACCCTGACACCACTTACATTGTGAAGTTCTTAGTCTGAGATGTATTTCCTAGATGGGGAGGATGTCAGGTGTTGAGATCAGATAATGGCCCCCATTTTGTGAATGAGGTATTTGAGCAAATTAGCTTATTGCTTGGCATTAAACACAAGTTTTCTTCTGCCTATCACCCACAAGCAAAGGGAATATGTGAGAGATTCAATGGTCTGCTCAAAGAAAGAATAGCTAAGTTGAAGTTAACACTGAAAAAGGAATGGTTGCATTGCCTGCCCCTTATATTATATGCATTGAGAAATCAGCCTGGCTCGCACCACCACCTCACACCCCACAAACTATTTACAGTGAGGTGAATGAGAATGCCTCTGACTCCTCCATCGAGGACTAGAATGATGCCCAGACAACTGCAGAATTGTTAGGAGATGAATTATGTGCGTACTTAACATGTATGGCAGCTAGTATCTCTGTCATTTCAGATGAAGTCAAGCGGACAGGGTGTCGGTCTCAGAACACAGATGAAGACCATACAGCAACCACAGCTAAAGGACTATGTCTATCAAAACTGTTTGCTGGAGATAAAGTTTTAATCAGAAATTTCACACGAAAGTGTCACAAGCCCATTTCAGCGGCACTATCGTTGTGGAGGACATTAATCCGTCAGCAGTCAAAGTCCTGGGAAGACGAGCTTGGATACACCAAGGAGATGTGAAAGTCTATACTGGAGATGCCGACATATCCCCAACCCATTCAGAAGCAAGTCAAGGAGAAGCAGTTCAGCATGTGCAGACTCGATCGATGACGAGGGTGAAGGACGCAGAGACTGTCCACTAAACAGATTAAAGTGTACATTTGGACTGTGGCTCCCCTGAGACACTCTTTGTAGCTACCAAGCAAGGAGTGAGCAAACTACTGTTCTTGAGCCACAGGAGTTTGCTGACATTGGACTTTGGAGTGCAGAAGTAAACAAAACATGTCCAATTTTGACTTCTTCTTCAACCACTGGAAGAGGGAGCAGTTCCCCAACTCATTTCTCACTGAGTTTCTCATTGGAGATGCCTATGGTGTTGTCAGATGTTGACGTACACAGACTACTTCTTGCTGTCTTCATATTTATACTCAGAGCTTACACTGCTCTTGTTGGGAGGAGTACTGACGTACATGCTTTTATCCAGGATCATAAGAATGGGCCGACTATTAGACGTTTATTGGCAGCAATTATTAGACTATTGCCTGAACATCTTCCCAGAAGTACAGATGGTCCTGTCTAACGACGATGCCCACAAACTACTTCTTATGATCTTTTACTATTTGCTTCAAGTTCATCCTTATCTTGTTTGGCAAGACACCAATACTTTTGTATTCCTTCGAGATCCTGTAAATCGTCCAGCAATCAACCAGTTACTTGTGGAGATTATAGGGCAAATTCGACAACTACCGGAGAATCTGACGAGTTTGCCTGAATAAAATGAGTTTTAACTTCCTTTTAAAGTAATTACAGCCAAAATGTGGTCCATAGACTATATTGCAGGTCCAGAGAGTGAGCAAGGCCAACGACGTGTGGAAAGACTTTGATGGTGGAGCCTCATGTATTGGTGCATAATATATACCTGTTCTACGTTACCATTGTTTTTCGGATTCTGCTAATCCACACTGTGTATTTCATTGGTCCCAAGAAAGCAGTGGTCCCTTTAATCCTTCCCACTCCAGTCACCTTGGCAGAACTAGACGCTGTAAGAAGGCCAAGGCCTTATGCTTCAGTAGCTCATGTAAAGTCACATATTTCGCTGACGAGTGTTGCTATGATTCCTCCAGTAGGAAGAATGTATACTGATTTGTTTCATGATTTGCTAATACAAGCTCATTTGGCAAGAAAGAGACCTAAGAGAAATGCAAGGGAGAATGATTATGAATTAAATAATTATTTAGACAGTCCAGCACATTTGGGGAGCAACATGTGGTATCAACACATGAAAGAGGTGGGAAAAAAAACCTCTGAGGAGGATTGCTATGCAAAGCTTCTGACATGGGTCGAAGACAAAGAAGGCCTGCTGCAGATAATGCCTTTGGCTAGGGCAGACCTATGCTTTCCGAAATAATGGCCCAAGAAAAGTTGGAGAGAATCAACAGTACGGACAAATCTTTAATGTACCAGGAATGAAGGATGGGACAGTAGTGATAATGGATCAATACTGGGCCTGTGGATCCAGAGCTTACATGAAGCTGCCCAAGGATTGGGGTGGACTATGTTCTATAGTGATTGTTTATGTTCTGGCATTGGTGATTCCTAAAAGTGACTTGAATATTGGGGAATTTCCGAAAGCAGATGCTCACCTGATGAAGAAGAGATCTGCTGAGCTCTTGAATCGAACGAAGAGGGAGAATTATTTCCCAGCCAAATTTATAGAAGCTTTTGATGCCATTCCATATGAACATCGATTGTTCAGTCAGACTTCAGTAATATTCACAGCATTCTTTATGCCTAGGATCCAGGTGATGATGAATGCCAAATGGTTACAGATAACCAGATGGAAGCTTCTGCATACGATCAACTCCACCATAAAGGCATTCAATGCAATCAAGGAGTAACTGAGAGCCATACGACTGATGACTCTTCAGAATAGATATGTCCTGGACATGATTACAGGTATGGATGGAAGTGTTTTTGCCAAAATCAGTGAATCATGTTGCACATTCATACCTTCTCACAACAACAAGAATGGCACCTTGACGGAGGCCATAACGATGCTGACAAACCTACATGCCAAGATGGAAGACGAAGTGAAAGACATTGGTGATGACAGCTGGTTTGGGTCAACGTTTCATGGGTTCCACAATGGGTGGCGAACATTTTCAAACTCTTGGGAGCCCTGTTGGTGATGATCATGTTTGAATTTTGTGTGATCAGGATAATAATCACACAATGCAAGAAGACTGCAAAGAAAGCAGTAGGAATGAATATTGTAATTGATGTCAAATCAGGATTTGAGCCTAAAGAGCTATGTAGCCAGCATCCACACACCTGAGGGAAATGTGGGAAATCAGGATCTACGACAGCCCCTATGCTCAATGCATGCTTATGACCTGGAATGTTGATGAGTATGTGAAATCAGCAGGATGCCTGAGAGGAGTCAGAAAGATATGGGTCCCAAAGAAGCACTTCTTCAGGTGAGGATGTCTTGATGTGAAAACTGATGAGAGAGTGGTTGATGAATCACCCAGAGGGCAGAGTGTAGAGGAGAAGGCAAGTACCCCCACCAAAAGTTACACCCATGTGTTGCCTATATGTTGGGAACTGGAAATTGTGACACATGCAGTACGAGTGAGGATTCCTGTACCACAAAGAATCCTTGAAACAAGGTATCCACTGACAAAACCCTATATGCATTCACGAAGATAATATGGCCTTCTGGATAAAGTATCGGAAGAAGTATTAGAGTGACTGAAAAAGAAGACTGGTGACGTCATGTGGAGGAGAATTGATGCACCCAGAAAAATGCACTAGGCAAAAGGATATAAACATTCTATAAGATCTGAAGAGGAGGTGTCGAAAATGGGCAACACTTCGGGCTCGAGATGAAGATGCTCATGCTAAAATAAACCCTGAAGAAATCCAAATCAGCTTAACCTTCTACAGATGCAGTAATGCAAGTAGACAAAGTGATCTTAACGCTGGCTACGTAGTGAATAGTTTGCAGCGATGCACCAATATATTCATAGGAATGTATAGAAACCAGATGTTTCACAATGCACTTTAGCAAGGCTTGAAACCCCGTGATTGGAAAGGGTTTCAGTGTGGAGTAGTTGGAAAACACCTAATGGCGAAGGAGAAATTCAAGAGAGGCTTGGCTGGCCCAGCACCAAGAAGTCAAGGCCACCGTGAGCCTGGTTGTCCATCCAGTAGTTACAGTGAACGTGGGAAAGAAACAAACTTCTGTTTCAAGTGGAATGGAACAACACTGAAGGCCTCAATCATTTAATAGTATTAAAGTCAGCAAAGAGCTCGAAAATGCAGTCTCCAGTCACATGGTCAGATCAAAACAGACATTGGGCCTCATTACGACTTTGGAGGTAGCCATGGCCTTAATAAGGGCATGGCTGCCTCCAAAATCGTGTCCGCATCCGGGTTCCCTGAATGGGGAAATACCGGGCCATTCCGAGTATGGAGGGCCCAGTATTTCCTCCTTCAGGGAACCCAGGCCCGGTCCTTCCCCATTCCCATTCGCATATGGCTCAATGGGAATGGGGAGGGAGCTAACAAAGGGCCCATTACGAACAGGCCCGTTGTTAGCTCCTTGGTCCCTTCACGCAACCCGCTATGGACGTCTGGAAAAACCAGACATCCAGAGCGGGTCTCGCGAAGGGACCTCGTAATTGTGCGGAATGGGTTTAACGGGGCCGGCACCATTACCGGCACAGTTAAACCCATTCCGCACAAGTCATTATGAGGCCCATTGAATCGAACTACACCACAACTAAGAATATATTCCTTTTTATTCTCAGGCACAGAGAACTTTTGCACAGCAAAGTTGAAAGCCTTAATTGACTGGCAGACTGAAAGAGTAATGTTAGATGTTGGGCTAATTGGGAGGGAGGCATGATCATGATGGCCCTCCCTGTTCCTGGAGTGGTAGCATGTGTGCTGCTAGCGTGTGGAATATTCCAGAAGGGTGCCAAATCAATTGTAGAGGGCCACGTTTAAAAGTCCCTATAGTTTGTGTAACCAATGGATCATCGTATATTTTGTTTTAGGCATGGGCCTGAAGAGACATTGCATGAAGATGACTTGCACTAGAGGAGGGCTTAGTTGTCCACCTGATGTTAGAGACCCAAACACTTCCCCCATCAGTATGGAACGCATACTTAGATGTTCCCTTTAAGCCTATCACATTCCCAAGTAGGTTTTAGTAGTTGTCCAGGTAGTATGACATCACATATGACGAGTTTTGACTATAAGAGTAGTGTTTTTTGAAGAATGTGCTGAGAGAAATCCAACGAACGTCTGTTGATGTCCATTGTAACTGACTGTTTTAGATAATTGCAAATAACACACTACCGTGTTTTGCCAACTTCCTGAGTTGGTTTGATTATTAATGTTTGAATAAAGTCTGCATCCCTATCCATCTCTAAGTATTGCTACCTCGTCTTAAACGTTCTTAGGTCTATGGGTTCATAGAGGAAGAGGACAGTTAAAATGCTGGTACTGAGCTTCCACAGCAGAGGAGATGGTCCTGTTTTTTTTATGTGAGCCAGATTTCTGACCTCAACTGAGCACATCACTCCTGAAAGTTTATGCTTTCATTTTCGTAAGGCCATCTGTAAAGATATACACTTGTTTATTAAGTGCATTCACGTAACTTTGTTACAGGAAACCTTTGTTCCGCTTTCAGAGTAAAATAATGTGCAGAGGAGCTTCTGCCATTACTGGATAATTTTATAAAGGTTTGCTTGAGACAGGAAAGAGGTCCGGCTCAGCTTAAATGTTCTTGGATTAATCATCTGTTTAAAAGAAACACCCTTCACCCTGATTCTCCTGCTCAATATCGCCCATTCACCAAATTCCCATTTCTCTCTAAAATCTTAGACAAGGGGTCCACCTCCAAAGTCCAGGAAATTGTTCAACAGAATGAATTGCTCGTTAATAAACAATTTAGCTATAGCCATGCTCGGGTTAATAAAAGTCTGCACCACAATAGTTCCTTTTGCTGAAGCCACCCATAAACCAACGTAAAAATATACACAAGATAAAATGCATAAACAAATATCTCATTAAAACTGTTTGAGGGTCAGATCAATACAAGTCATCTTCTTTTCATTCAGTCAATTTGCTCATAATCGTTCAAGATATGAGTCTTAGACATCTGGATCTTATTCTCCAAGCTGTAACAAGGTGTCTTGCTAGTCTAAAAGTTTTCTCTTCCTCATCAGTACTTTCATTTCACAATATTGCGTCACATACGGCTTGAATCCCAACATCTAGAAATAAAGGTCTTTATCCTCTTCTTCCAACGTAAGGGACAGAAAAGCAAGAAGTGGACTAAGTCCACCTTTTCCTCTATAAAAAGAAGCTTTTATCTGTGTTGTGGTGACCCGATGGCCAGGGACGTCATATCACCAAAATGCCAGGGGTAGCGGAAGTGACATCACATGACCCTTGACCTTGGATGAGATCACAAGAAGTGATGCCTTTTGACCCCACCCCGAAGCGACATTACGGGATGCCATAGAACACGACCTTTCACCCCTCGACAAAACAGGAAGTGGCATCACATAGCATCGTTTCTGAGTACACTAAGAAAAATATGGTTACGATATCACTGTAAAGTGATATACATTTTATACAATAATGTATCACTGTATGTATTGTTAATATCAGTGTGTATAGGCCCATATGTTAATGTTAAGGTTAAAGGTATTTATATCATGCACTGTCACCAATGGAGTTGGTCCCCAGGTGCTCAGGCAAATCTTTAACAAGAGGGTGGGTGGGTTAGGTTATTCGGGTGAGGAGGGAGTAGGCAAGTGAGAGAAGTGTGCCACACAAACCTCAACTGTCTTGTCAAGGTAATTAGTAGTGTTCTGAAATAACTGTTGGCTGTGCCAAAGAGTAACTCAAATAAATTGATGTGTGAACCATCTGTGAGCCTCTTATGAGGTGGTCAGACTTAGGATGTTGTTGTATTGGCACCATGCCCTGCAGCTGGAGGACTATAGGTGAGCCTCATGAGACAGCATGAATGCATGCAATGTCTCTTCATGGCCATAACTAAAACAAAATGAGAGATGTAATTTGAGTACATTTGTTTTTCCTTTTGGGATAACTCATTTGATCTCTGCCCCATAATCCAAAAAAGTGTGAAAGAAGCTTTCTACGTATTGGCCAAGCATGAATTGTTGTCTGCCACTGTAAAAAGGTAATTATCATGCAACTATTGGAGAATTAAGATGACTTGGGAACAAGAGGCATACATACATTCAATTCTACCTTTGTCCTCACAGTTTTTATATTTAGGATTGCCTTTTGGAACACTCCAGTTGGCAGTATTCTGTGTGCCATCAGGATGGACGTCATTTAGGGGTCGTCGCCATGGGTCGCAACTGTGACCCCTGCGGTCTCCCCTGCAACCTCTAAAAAAAAGCTGAACACATTTTTTTGTTTTTGTTAAATTGAGGCTGCTGGGCTGTGGCCAGCAGAATTTGGCTCTTTGTTTCTGGAGTGGCTGTTTTTCAGATAGCTATAGCCAGTAAGATAGCTCAGTGAGTTGAGCGCTGGCTGCTGCAATGTGTGTGTGATCTGCAGGTTGCAGGCTCGACTTCCAGCAAGGTCAACTCATTCTTTCATCCTGCTGAGGTTGATAAATGAGTACCAACACAGGCTGGGTGATATTGTATGTATATTTGTTCTATATGAAGTGATTAAGCCTAGGTGCTACATAATAACACATCATTATCATTTGACCTTGGACATCTGCTTGCATTCACAGTTATTTGGTCATATGATTTGGTGATATTTGGTCAAAATCAAATCAATGTGCATCACACACAGAGCAATCCAGAAACAAAGCGCAGAATTCCTGAGAGACAAACTACACCTATATCATCCAAAAAGAATGCGCAGATCAAGGAACAACATTCGCCTGGAACCAAAACCCTACAACAAGAGAAAACTCGGAGGATCCTCTTTCTCTCACCTCACACCAAAAATCTGGAACGACTTACCGAAGAATATACGAAACACAAGAAACCACCCACTATTCAGGAAACTGCTCAAATCTTGTCTCTTCACTGCATAACTAGAAGAACACCCACAGGGGCACTCACATACCTGTTAACAATGATGAGTGAAGAAACTGATCCCGGACCCCAACTATCTATCAACCACAAACAGAATCTAAGGAAGAAATTTTACAACTTATCAAACTACAAACTGAGATATAGCCATAACATGACGATACTAATGACCGAATACACAGTTAGACCAAGACAGAAGGTCAAGGACAATTCATCAATAGTATCTTGGCCCCGAATCACGCCAAAGGCCAGCAGACCACCATCAATATAGACAGCGAGGGAATTGGGGGCAGCCTATACAGAGCACCAACACCAGAGGGGGAGGGACTAGACATATCTGGCCCCACCAACCTTAGATCCATATATCACTACTAGGAATGCGCCGTACCATCTAACCTAACAGATAGATGGCCAAGAAATGTAACCAACTACTAAGCGTACCCACAGGAATGCTATATAAATTGAACAAGATCGTCTAGAACCAGGACATACAACGCACTAACCCAACTTCAAAACTCTGCATACCTAATTCACCTGAAAACCCACACAACCATTTCTCGCCCAGCAAACTGCACAGACTTCACCACACTGAAACAACAACAAACAACACATAAACTGTATCAACAGCACACAAGGTCTTGTTCTGATCCGATACTCACACCAACCGAACTGAAGCTGCCAACATCAGCCCCTTGGAGGCCTTCTGGTTTAATCTGTGGATGATTAATGTCTAAGGTGGGCATCATTTCTCATCCCCATAAATCCTAGCAAATTGCTGTACCACTTTCCCCTGCATAGTGAGAGCCAATTTGCTCTTTAATTGTTGTGGCATGCATTAAACCGTACAACTAATCTGCATGTCCAAATAATTCACCCACAGCTATGTAAGTAAAGGTAGACAGGCTCTGCTCTTGGTTCCAGGAGATGGAAGCTTCTGGGGTGGACACCTTGAACCCAGAGTGGTCACAGAGGTTCTATATGACTCCCATCTGATATGCTTAAATCCCTTTGGTGGTTTCCCTACTTTCTGGCTCTATAGGCTCAGGGGGTTTGAAAGATTCTGAGATGGCATTGCCCTCTGCAAGCAAATCTGGTCTCATATGATAAAATGGTGAGTTTGGGAATTGGGTAGGAAAAGGCTATGAACCTTAGGTCTATCTGATCATGTAGCATTGACTATTCTTCATTCAAAATGGCCAACTACCCTTAAGACTTATGGGAGGTATTGGGTCAAACTTTGTGAAGTAGTGTGATGAATCATATGTCCTCCCCCCACGTCACTAAACGTGTGCACCCATTCTGAAGTTTCTCCAGGATGGGGTTCCTATCGTAGTGGCAACATCCACTCTTTGTGCCCAGTGGATGGCCCTTAAGGCTTAAAGAGGTAACAGAGGGTAGATTAGAAGTGGAAGCTTTGCTGTGAATATCCTTACAACAGTGGCTTCTTGTAGGCCTCTCTCTTTTAGGGTTCAGTCTACTTGGGATTTTCCCGAAGTATTAAGGTTTTGCAGGGTTCTCCCTTTGAGTCAAAATGATCTGAATGAAATCAATCACCTTACCCTCAAGATGCGATGTGGCCCTAAACTTCTCCCTAAAGTTGTTCCAATGTCCACACCTCTCAAGATGAGGTTCTCCCTGTTTTCCTTCATGATCCCAAGATGGCCGAAGTAGCAGATTGGCACTTCTTCGACATTATATGATATGGCATTTATAATGGGCCTATACACAAGTGTTTCAAGGAGTGAAAAGGACTTCCCCGATGGGACTGAGGTCTTTAGGAAATCTGGAAATATGTTGGTGACTTTTGAGGCTGATGGGGCAGGCAGGAAGACTCGGTGATTTCAATTGATCATTGGATCTGACTGGTTATTTCAATGGCCTATAAGGCATCTTGATTACCCATGCCCGGGCATGTGCAGTAAAGGTCGACTAGGGGCATGGTGGCTTCTTGGGCAACTGCTCAGGGGGTTCCTTGCAGAAGATATGTGGAGCAGCGACCTGGGTAGATCCAAATGCGTTTTATAGACTGAAAGTGGATTTCCACAGGGATGGTGCTGAATTGAGGGGGAGCGCTTTCGTTGGTCGTAGGACATTAATCATGGTGTTTTCTTAATGAAATTGGTGATGGGCTACAACAACGCTCAGAGCTGACTGAGTATCTCAGTGCGTCCCTTCCACATATTACTGCTTGGATACACCTCAAAGGTAAGTCATGGGACAAGGAAGAGGGACATGGAGGTAATGACCTGATTACCAACCAGTAATCTTAATTACTCTGAGTCCTTCTCTTCCTCGACACAGTATTGATGACCCTCCTCACCCACCCTGGGTATGGAAGGTCCCATGATTTGTCTTGGTAACTTGTAACTGGGGATTATGGGTAAAAGGTATGCATACCTCAAAAGGAACAAAAATACGTTTCCTATGAGGGAGGCAAGGGCTAAAAAGTAATTACTATGACAAGGGAGAGTAGGACTAGGAGTAATGAAGATTAACAGTAAGTAATCAGTGCATTATAACTAATTCAGCTACATTCATCCCTGAAAATGAACAAAGTGGGATATGGTTAAACGTTGTGAGGGAAGCATTGGGTTTAGAACAGGTTATTTAAGACCAGATGCAAGGAAAACCCTTAATTGAGCTTTCCTTCCTCAGTCTTTAATGCTCACTTGTTCAGAAACAGTGGGTAATAGGAACGATGGCTTTTCTGCGATTTGAGTGGCACCTTCCATTAGCCTGTGCATTTGCCACAAAATTAAGTTATTGTGGTTATAAAGATTGAAAGTTTTATTAGATTCTGGTACAACATAGCTATCAAAGTGTCAAATTACATTTCAAAGGTCCAAAACAGAGACAATCCAATAAAAAAGACTTCTGTGGAGGTGCTCGTACCATGATGTGTCCCAGAGTTAAAATATTTGAAATGCAGCATTTGCTACCCTCTCTGTCTTCACTTCCCAAAAAACTCTGTAATCATCATTATTGTTTCTGCACGCAATCACTGAAGTTCTGTTTCAAAGTTAGACTTTGTCATGTTATTAACCCACACAATGCTTGTCATTCTGGGGACTGTACTCCATACATGCCAACATTCTGTGGCCAAAACTATGTAGGAATCTTTACGTTTAAAAATAGTAATTAGCATAATGGTGCAGTCACAGGAAATGATGCCACTTCAACGTGACCCAATGAAATAACAGGCCATGACAACACAGGAAATAATGTCAGGTGAACTTTGACCTTATGACATCACAGGAAATGGCTTCACTTGACATATGGCCTTGAACAGATCACCGGAAAGGACTGCCTGGCGTGATCTATCCCATATCCTCTGACCCATCATGAGAAAGAAATTTACCAAATGAGTGACCAGTGAGCACTGTGACCAGCTTCTTCCTCACTAACACAAATGTTCCTCTTCAAATATACCAATAACAACAATATAATTCTCCATGAACTCTGGATTTTTTGAAGTATATGAAAACTGGTCAACAATTTATTACATTATGAAACGTGTATGACTTATTTAGGAATAAAACATTTTGAAATTTTTTCTTTAAACGAAAAACATCTCTGGAAGTAAAGACAAGCACATACAAAAGTGATACTGTTCTCACATAGTCAATAGGTAAATGCACTAACCTTTTAAATAACAAACTGTACCTTTGGTTCAATGAGATTTTCTTTTGCAGAGGACTAACAAAGCCTACATTTTTTTGCCCAGAAGTACTTTGCAAGGTCTAAAACCCTGGTCTTTTATTGCAAGACTTGTACTAATGCTCTGAATACTTATTGTTAATCTTCATTACTCTTAGTCCAACTCTTCCTTGTCACAGTACCATCTGCCTTCCAATAGGACCCTTAACCACATTTATTTTCATAGGTGCAGCCCCTCACAGCCCGGGATATAAAACATCTGACATGTATAATAATCTGCCTCACTATACCAAAGGAACAGGGGCAATTGCACGACCATACTGTGACCAGGAAGAGTAGCAATACGAGTAATGAAGATTATCGGTAAGGAATCAGAGGGCCTCATTATGAGGTTGCCCGTACGGTAAGAACGGTTCCGGTAAGCTTGCCGGTACCATTGTTACCAGACCGGGAAACTACGAGGTCTGCTTGCGGGTGCCTTTTCACCCACCAGGTCTGACCTGGGGGCAGACCGGCACCCGCAAGCAGACCATGTCGGATGCACCGGCATCATTCTCGAATGGAATGGTGCCAGTGCATCCGGCCTCCCCATTCCCATTTAGCCCTATGGGGCTCAAATGGGAATGGTGGAGAATTTTATTCCAGCGCCCAGGAATGGGCAATTACCGGGTCCGGCGGGGCTGTAATGCCACCGTAATTGCCCATTCCCGGGCGCCAGAAAAGAAATGATTCCGGCGGCAGCCGTGCCAATTTAGCCAGCACGACTACCACCAGTCTCATAATGAGGCCCAGTGCACTACATCCACATTCCTCTTCCTCATCACAGTACAGATTTATTGGAGTATACCAAAGATCCAAGATCGGACTGGCACATACTTGGATCGAAAAGCGATGGCCTTCTCCTGCACAGCGGGAGCAGTGCCATCCCATGGAGAATCATAAGCAACCCCCCCCAAGGTAAAAAAGAAGAATGTGGAGGGCAGCCTTCAGAGAGATCAACCGCGAATAGGCCAAAGAGGCAGGCACTAAGGATAGGCACAAATTCATGCCGCTCAAACAGAATACTTCAGGTAAACCAAGAGTCCCACAGCTGGAGGACAAACCAAACGCAGTGACCGCCAGAGAATACCAAGCCCCAGGAAAACCAGGGGGGAAGAAGACAGGAGGAATATGGGACATGACACATGCTTTAAACCACAGGCTGTAGGGGAGGTAGCGTTATGAAAAGAAATTGGGAAAGGGTTCTGTTGGACCTCAGGTCGGACCGCCTTCATTAAGTACTGTGACGAGGAAAAGGGACATGGATGTAATTATATTTCATCATTATATATACTAAGTGAACATAAGAAGCAGAAGTGAACTGATTGCAGGGCTTTGTAGGGAGACAGGTCTGTGTGCGACTTGAGGGCCAATGGACCTTACAGCCTCTTCAAGGCTTATTCATATAATGTACTGACTTTATTCCCTGTCCGGCCCTGCTGCAAGACCATCACAGTGCCGGAATGGCATGTCAATGTAGGCACCCTGCTGATGCAATGTATAGAAGTATGGAGATATCCAGCAAGCTGCTGGGGGTGTGGGATGACGACTGCACATTCATTGGCTAACACCTGAATTACTTGCACTGCACCCTGGGAGCCAGCTGGCGACGCTGGTCCCCACTAAAGGCCCCCAATTAAGGCTGCATTCAATCGTCCCTGTCAGGCTCTGCTTCAAGACCATTGCAGTGCCGGAATGGCCGTGGAAGCAGATCCCCAGTGAGACTAAGTCAGCCGGTGGCCCTGATGAGCTGTGGTTCGACAGCACTGCTAACAGTGCTAAAATGGCTACCCTGGAGGTATCCAGTGTAGAGGTGGCTCCAAGCATGACCCGCACTCCAACCGTCCATTTTGAAGTACCAGGAACTTTCACACCCAAATATGTGACGTATGATGAGAAAATAAACCAGCAGAGAGCCGCAGTGGGGCTCTGTCTAGTATCTATCAGAAGAACAGCACCTGTTGAAGTACCTACACCTAAGAAAACCTGGACAGTATGTTACCCATTGAGAAAGCCATATCGACAAATGAAACAAAATGAAGAATGTCAGAGCACAGTCCCTGAAGAAGCTAAAAAGATACTAAAGGAAGACGAATGGTGACATCACACGAACCCAGACTGATGCACATATAGAAGATATGATGACCTGTGAATGACGAAAAGAGCCGAAACACCATGGATGAGTGGCATCCTGAGTTTAAAGTGAAACAAGTGATGTCAAATGTAAAAAACTTATGCCATGTGTGGGATGAAGACATGCAGCCAGTTTACACGTGTACATATGCTTGGAACTGCAAGAAAGCTGAGAAAATTGTGTGGCTTGCTACGCTTAGTAGTAAGATAGATTGCGGCAAGCGCCACCTATACATATCTACCTCAAAAGGAGCATTTTATATAACTATACTTCCACTATGCACAAGAGCAGAATCTACCAAAGGTTACCATAAGTCTCAGGAAAGGAGCACCTCAGCACATAACTTGAAAACTAAAGAAAGAGAGAAACCCAGACCCATGCAAATCGTGCCAAAAAGCCAAGGTCGTATCGGCTGAAATAAACTAACAGTAGATATAATTAATGAAGCAAAGAACAGAATATCCTATTCTGAAAGGTCAAGATAAGCTGGAGAAGGCAGGTGGTGGGCAAAACTAAAATCAAATACATGACTTACATGGAGACTGAGACGATTTCATGGTGTGTGAATCACGTGACCAGCCAAGTGAGAAGAGATGGAACTTTCACACCTACGCTTGGCCTTGTGCCATGCACAGGTATCTGAACTTTTCCAGACAGAGATGCAGTCTCGAGGCCAACCATCAAGAAATAATTGACACATGACCACTAAAGTGATGATTGATTGTAGCAATAATTGGAGGAAGGCTGGGGGAGCAGATGAGCACCCAGCACCTGGTCGGCTATTCTGCAGGCTGCTAAACTAGTGGAAAAGTATGAGTGGGGTTGGTGCCAGCCCTCACCTTAGCTATCCCCCTTGGCTTTACCATCTAGCATTGACAGATCCAATGCCAGGGGCAGAGGAGTTGCACTGATAGCAAAGGACTCCCTACCCATCAGAGAACTGTGTACCTCCTTGCATGAGAACTGTGATATACTATCAGTTATACTGACCATCTCTTACACAGACACTATCACTATGCATGTCATATATCACCCCCATGCCCAGCCCAAACCTTTGAAGTGGACCTTCTACATACCGTGCGCTACAATGACCCGAGCAATCTTACTGCTTCCTTAGTAGCCAACTCGCTCAAAGCACTAGGGTTCAACTTCTGCATCCAGCCCCACCCATATCATGGGTGGGCACATCCTTGATTGGATTGCATACCTTAACTGCCAGGTCTCTGCCAGGTCTCTCTCCATACCAACAGCCCCTGTCCCTGTTCTGACCACCACATACTTCACTTCACAGTAGCGCCTATCAAGCATGCCACCACAGCCCCACCTTTGTTGCCTTCTACTCTCGCCCGTAGTGCCAGGAACCTCACTAAGGAGTGCTTGGTTCCCCTGATCAGAATACTGCAATCCAGATCTCCTCACTCCATCGACCCTAACGTGCTTGCAGACTTATATTCAAAGATCTTGACTGCCGTCATTGACACTATAGTCCCATTAAGGCCACGCAAAGCCAAACCTTCACTGCACATCAAGGTATAGTTCACTCCCGACCTCCAAGAACTCTGGTCCGAAAAGCGGCTGGCAGAATCTAGATGGTCTAAATCACCCACAGACACCGCCAAGCTTCTATTCACTACTGCATCTAAAGTATACATGAAATCTATCACATACAATGCTAGTATTGCGAATGCTGAGTCCAACGCATGTGGGCTCTTTGCCATCCTCAGGGAACTAGAAGCCCAGACCAACTCCCCAGCCACATTCACCAAAGATGAGGCATGGTGTACCAATATTCAAAATGCCATGCTTGCCACAATCAACACCATCCAAAAAATAATTGACCTCAAGCTATCTACTCTGTAATCTGCACATAAACCCTTGCCAGCTCCCCTACCCCCTCTTTGCCACCTATAAGGTCCTCCCTAGCTTTCACTTCATCAATGTCTCAGAGGTTTAGGTCAAAAATATCCCAAAAGGTGTGAGAGCCCTCAAGAAGTAAAGGTGATATTTGCTCTGCAGCCCTCATCAACATTTGCTCTGAGTTCCTGACACCCTTCACTTCCACCTTTAAGAATGCCTCCATCTCTACTGGAGTAGTCCCCGCTAGTCTCAAGGAAGCCTGAATACTCCAAATGTTTTAAATACCCTCCCTCGACCGTACGGTCCCTACCAATTACAACCCTATCATTACTGTTCCCTTCCCTCTGAACATTTTAGCCAGAGCCTCCTACTTGCAAATCCAGCATTACCTGGAAATAAACTATATTCTTGGTGTGCGCCAGTCAGGGTTTCTTCCCGGTTACGGTACAGAATCAGCTCTGCTAGACTTAAGGAATCAGCTGGATGAGACCAGGGACAAGGACAAGCTTGCCCTCCTGTTCCTTCTTGACCTGTCACCTGGTTCAATTTGGCCAACCACAAAATCTTTTGTCACCACTTAACTGCAGCAGCCAATTTTTCGCCGGTGGCAGTGACCTGGATTGCATACTTAGTGGAATACAGATGATCCATCAGAGGTTTTACTGAGAATACCAATGCCCCCCCAGCACCCATCTCTTGTGGCATGCCTCAAGGATAATGTGTTTCCCCGACACGTTTTAAGAAACATTTATTTCATTTACTTGACTACATTTGCATATCCTATACTAACTATGCCGATGATATCCAAATTCTACTCCCCCTCACCAGCATCTACCAGGAATACTCCACCAGACTAAACTCTATCTACTGAACCATCCAGGCCTGGATGGCTACACACCGCCTGTGTCTTAATGACGATAAAACTGAGATCCTCATAGTAGGCCCAGCTGCTATGATTAAGAAGCTGGACACAGTTTACACTTCATTCAAAATTGACAGTCTCCCGATCTTGGCCTCCCCTTCAGTGAAGACATTCAGAGTTTATCTGGATGCAAACCTCTTGCTTACTCGCAAAGTGAACGCTCTCTCCTCTTCGGCTGCCCGCATCACCAATTGATCAATGCTTCCTGACCCTCCCTTTCCCCCCGACAGCTGCCTTACAATTGCCCACACCATCATTGGTCCAGGCTCAACTACTGTAATGCACTGTTTGCATGTACCTCATAGCACAACATAAAGAAGATGCATATGATCCAAAACAACAGGTTTAGAGCTGCCCTCAACATTCCAAAAATAGAACATATCACCTCAGCTAGAAGAAAGGCCCATCGGCTACCTATTTGTGAAAAGATTCTATTGAAAACACTGTCAATCACGCACAGAAGCTTCTCCAAGACACCCCCAACTCCTTTCTCAGAAAATCCTGAAATCAACCTCATCCAGACTTACTAGAGCTGCATATGCTCACTGTCGCATCCAACCCAAATTCAAACGGCTAAGGCGGGCGGCTTGAGCTTTCCGACTATTGCGGCCAAACAATGGAACTTTCTTCCGCTGGCCCTGAGCCGAGCAATCATACTGGACCCTCTGGGAATCAATAAAAACCTGGCAGCTTGCATAAACTCACGGCCCTAGTTGATGTATATTTTTGTTTCGTTTTGTAGTCGCTGTATGCTAGTGGCAGGGGTGTTGAGGTACCTCGGGTGTTTCAGTGTGGACGGCTATGTGCGCTGCTAGACCGGAAGAGCATAGCCATAGCTGCATTCTACGGTGCATGGATGTTTGGCTGTGCTTGCGGCCTGCGTCCACAGACGTGGTGTAATGTATACGTACTGTATGCTTCGATGCAGTTCCACTGCAGCGTCCTTTATCCAGTGTGGAGGGCATGGTCTCATTATTCGTGGTCTCTCTGGTGCGAAGTCTGAGCGGCGAGGGCGAGTGATGGTTATTGCGGTGAAAAGTTACATGAAAAGTTTACTCAACTGGTTTCTTTTTCCATTTTCAGTAATCCAAGTTTATATTGTCATGTCATTTTTAGAACTGATTGTGTTCCTTGTCTGTATATATAAAATAAAGAATAATGTTAATATAACTTTAAGTGAGTGTTTCCTTGAACCTAAGTATGTTCTGATTTCTTTGTAATGATCTACTGCTCACATTACTCCAAGATATGCGTGGCTGCTCTGCCACTCTACCAACTTGGGTAGTACAGACCTATATTGTGCCAATTAATCCTGATCCGGCCATCAGCACACTGTCACCCAGGTGGCAACCCGGGGTGGTAAAAAAATAAAAATAAAAATATATACAAAAAAAAGAAGGTTTTTCCTTGTGAGAAGTGAAACGGTGTGCCTAATTACGCTCACACCAGAATCAATACACCCCTCCTCAGAAATAAGACAAAAAGGCGATCTTGTAAGGATAATAAGTTTAATATTACAAAATGAGGATGGTAGCAAAGGACTCTGCCTGAAGGGTCTTCTCCTATCCCTCTCCTTGTTCCTTCCTGCCAAAGTAATTTCAGGCAGGGGCTTATATAGGCCTGTCTTGCCATGGTTATGTCACTGGCACTGGATCATGACTTCAGCCAAATCCGTTCTTCTTCCATAATTGGGATGCTCCAAAGCCTTCTTTCTTCGTTGTCAGCGGTTTTGTCACGTCATGCTCTTGTACATTTTGCTAACTATGCAAAAACACACTGCAGCCTAGCAGACTTGAGGCTTAGCCCAAGGAAAAACTAAACATTTTTATGTGTACAAACATTTTCCAGTCATTTGCTCCATATTCCACTCATCCTGCTCATGTTTTATATGGGTCCTGCATTCTCGTCCACACTTTACTCTTATAATGTATCCCATTCTGCATTTTGTCGCACAGAACATGTGAGTCCTATTTTTAACCTGCATGGACCCTTGACAGACAGTGAACACCTGATGAGTCAGTTTGCGCTGGCCATGGTGACAAACACTGCACACCTAAGCACCTGTGGTCAATTTTAGATCCCACAGGCCGCATTCCTTCTGTGAAGGAGAGGGAGTTTTTACTCATATACAGCACTAAGATTTAAGATGCCTAGAATCTGACTAATAGTTAATTGCTAATAGTTAATTGCACCTATATTTAGACAATAACTACCTTCTTTAGTGCTTGCCTATGTCTGTGTTTGTGATTATGTTTGCATGAGAGAGCCTTCCCAGTGCCCCTCCTCCCCCCTAGTCCATTATAGCGCCTTAAAGAGGTCTTGCCTAACTCTAAAGCTCTTGGGAATTCGGGAGGGCCCTGGTTCTTTCCCAACAGAAGGAAAAACCTTTACCAACATGGCTGCCATGAAAAAGGAAGGCGGGGCTTCGTACAGAGCCCCTCTTCTCTTTTCATGGCAGTTGTTGTGAACAGAGAGAAAGGTGCGGCTGCGAGTGCTGCACAGCTGCAATAAGGTAAGTTTGGGGGATTATAAATAAAACGGGGACATGTGGAGAGGAAGGCGGCGTGGGGAGCCAGCCCTCAGGCGACTTGTAACGCTGGCTTACACCGCTGGTTCAAGGCCATGTTCCTAGCCACCTGATTGGCTGGCTCCCCCCTGCTGGGTGCATATAGAAGTTGGGGCCCTAAAACCAATAGATAAGTCTCATAAAGTCTAACCTAGTTGGACTTTAGAAAAAGTACCTAACCGTAATTATTATAACATCTCATGTAAAAACAAGTATATAACCAACTCAGTACTTATGGGTTACAACCCATAGTATAACCTTATTTAGATTACCATAAGCAGACTGAGATATTTAAAGAATATTTCTTCAGCATCAATGGTAAAACTACCAGCTGCATAGTGAAGTAACTCATCAAACTGGCACACATTGGCCAAAAAAGTGACCAATTTTGATTGGCCTGCACTAGCATTTCGCATTTTTGGTATGGGCATTGCCCTATTTCCCTATAGGCCAGTCCGAGTCTGGCAGCTCAGCTCAGTGAAGCACTCAGCACTCCCTCAGCTGCTTTTTCCAGCTGAGGGAGTGCTCCTGGGCTGGTTGAACTGTCAAAGGCAAACACTGTTTCCCTTTGACAGTTCAGTTCCCCAGCCGCACATGGTCACTGAGCCATGTAAGGCTGGGGGTGTGTTTTGCTTCGTTAGCCTTGCAATGCTCATTTGAAATGCTGGCTGGGGCATTGCATGTCTATGTGCGAGAGGAGCTCATGCACCTCCTCGCACAAACTGACAGAGCAACCAGGAGCAGGGCATTTCAGCACCCACGCCCAGGCCCCTGCAGAAGGTACGTTTATGTTAATTTATTTTTTAATTTAAATATGTGTATGGTTGCGTGTATGCTTGTGTTGTGAGTGAGTGTATGATGATAGAGTGTTTGCGTGTGTGTGTGTATGTGTATGTGTTTGTTTTGTACTGTTGAGCTGATTTTAGTGAGTGAGCTGATTTTGGTGAGTGTGTGGTGGGGGGAAGGAGGGTTGTACAAAAAAAAGGCATTTTAAAAATGCCTTTGTTGCACAATCCCCCTACCTACCAAATCAGCTCTCCTTCTGAGGCACCGTGGAGCCCAGCGGACAGGATTCATATTTATTTTTACTGGATATCTATCATAGATGTACAGTCAAAAATACCATGCTTCCTCCTTGGCCCCCCAGCACCAATTGCAAACTTTTTGGCTTTTTACCCATTTCTTTTTTAAGTATGCTCCAAAATGTACCATGTCAACACATTATTAAAAGAAATGTATGGTGGGAAAACCTCCCTGACCTACCCTTGATTGGTTCGGGCCCCCTTGCTGCGCAGAGTCGCTATGGCATTTTTGTGGGAAATCTGTATGCCCCTCCTCTTAACAAATTCACCAGCTGCCACTCGCCTTCAGACTGTGTTGGGAACGGGATGGACGGAGCCCAAGGACTGTGGTGGGAGCAGGATGGCTGGGAGCACTGGGATAGTGGTGTGAGCAGTGTGGGGAGTTGGATGAGGGAGCCCAGTGACTATGATGGGAGCAGGTGGGGAAGCCCAGGGGCTATACAGGGAGTAGGGTGCGCTGACTGCGCGCAATAGTTCAAAGCCATTTGTACATACTGTCCATTTGGCATTTTTTGGGGGCCCGGCCTGTCTAAATTTTGCTCAGGTGGGCCCAGACCCAAAACGTTTGAAGAACCCATCAAAGGAGCAAAACACTAGGTGAGAAGGGAAATAAAGATTCCCTTTCACCTAAGGACAAGGTGAAAAAGTTACCAGGTCCAAACAAAAAGTTCTGGGGTTTACACAGGTAAGGAAGATTTATCATTAATGTGAAAATCTTACCTAACAGTAAGTAGTAACATTTTTACCGTTTTAGTTTATTTTATTTGTGTACTTTCATGTTTACAGGGAATGACTACTAAAGGTGGCTAGAACCCCAAGATGGCTGTGTCACAAGGGATTTCACTTGTTCTTTGGCCACTTTGCAGTTTGGCCTATTTCCTGCCCCCAGAGGTCAGGAAATCCCATATAAAATCATGCACTTGCCTGGGAAAGCAGCTGCTTTCATGGGCTAGTGAGCTTTTTGTGTGAGCCCAGGGGAGGTGTCTGGGATAGTCTGGTTCCAGTCCATATCCCTTGGCGCTAGAGAGCCTGCTGTTGGGTGCATGTGGAATCAGTAGTTGTCCCCGATTAGACAACTACTATCTGTTTGAATATGGAAGCTCCTTTCCATTGGTGAGCTAGGACTTGCTTGCAGCTCCAAATCTGGTGAATAAGGCTCCTGTAGACATTATTCAGATCTAAGTTGGAGCCAAGAATCCTACAACGAAGAGCAGCCCACTGACAACCCGAGGACTACTTCTGCAGTAGACCTGCAACCTCTCCAGTGACTGTCCCGGTAAAGCTCTGCTTTGCAAGATCTCAGAAGACCCTCGTCAGTGCTACCACCCTTTTACTAGTGGCACCAACTAGTCTCGATGCCTACGCATGGTTGTATGCCCCAAGAGCCACTAGACATGTCCCTGGACAGCACACTATACTGACCAGCTCGGTTGTGGACTACCTCAACAGAAATGTCACTGTTCTAAATTTCTGGGTTCTAATGGAGTGGTTGCCAGCTTGTGCCATGAGCTGCCTTCTCCTGAAATTTCTGTGTCCAAGCATCAAGGGAACCTGTCCTAGAACTGCTTCTCTGACTGGAAAATTGCCTGTCACCTGCAAAGGGTGACCACCGCTGGAACCTACCTTCGCGTGAGGTCTCGTGATGGGTCTGCATCATGAAAGTCTGCCTTTCTTCACCCTCTGATGTTACATATTGAAGTTGGACCTGAATGGAAAAACAAATCGAACCTGCATCCCCTCGCCACCACACACCCAAACAAAAGACTGAAGATAGTGTCCCCACCAACCCCCAGATGACCCATCATGTGGCCGGGGAAAATCTGTTTCGGGGGAGTAAGTAAACACAACTGTTCCTGTCCCCGGCCTGTCCTCCATAGAAGGACTGTGTGCAAAGCCCTTTATTTCCAAACTCTCTCTTTACTTACCTTTGGTGATCAGACCTGTGTAGAGCCTCTTACACCCCTGGGCTAGCGTGGTACTTGAAGAGAGGATAACTTGCCTGTCTTTGAACAACTTGTTTTTTCACTTTTAAATATTTTTGAACTGTTTGAAATCACCACCCAAGATCAGCAGGGCAGAAATGTACTTGCATATATTCGCTGAAAGACTGAAAGCATTAAGAATGAACCTCACCAATATTACACAGTAAAACACAGAAAGGTGTCCATGCCATAGATACGAATCCATGATGCCAGCAAAAGCAGATAGACACTGTGACGAATCCCCGGATGTCACCACTTCCCCCCTTGGGTGAGCCCCTTCCCATGAGGCCAGAGAGGTGACGCCACTAACAGATTGTCCCCCTGGGGGTGGTACTCAACGGGTGGATGTCTTGGGGAGGGAAGCCCACTAAGTGATTAGTGACGACCTGGGGAGAACATTGTATCCCAACAACCCACCTCACCCTAGCCCACCTTCCTCACAAATCCATGCCAGTACCATTCTCACTGTTCCCATGTGTTTCTATTACACTTCAAGTATAGGAGGTACTGAGAAGAGGAAGAGCAGGGACGATCAAAGTAGAGTTCCTATTCAATTCACAATGTTAAGATACAGAAAGACTACCAATTTCTGGAAACTGACCCAATTTGCACTTGGACAAGGAAGAGGCGTGGAGCACCAACGAGTGACACGCAGAACCAGTGTGAGCAGTCTAGACAGTATTGACATGATTGGTGCATAAAAAGTGTGGAAGGTCTCAAACATGAGGCAAACCCTACTTGGAGGAGCCGCAAGAGTCTTCACAGATCAGGAGAGAAGGTGGAAGCTGTCTGGGATACCGAGAACAGAAGCAGTGAATCTGAGGCCGGTCCAGGACATAAGGACCACGCGGCTAGCAGGGTGGCTGCCACTTTGGGCATCCCCAAGCCCTAGAAAGCGCAGTTAGGAGAACACGCTAGTGGTAAGCAGAAGACTGCAGAGCTGCCAAAGACAGAAGGAGACTCCAGAACGCCACCGAAGCCCCGTGACCAAGCCCAGCTACCCGCAAGGAACAGATACCAGTGTAGCCCATGCAAACAGGTACGCAGGTAACCACAGAGGTGTTGTTGGTCAAGGAAGACTGTGGTAGGAGAGATTGGGATAAGAGGGTCTGGAATCCTAGAGCCGTGGGACAGGCAGCAGAGTGGACAAGTGCTTGGCATGAGAGTGAACCAAGCAGACAAAGGGAGAAGGAACAAGTTACTTACCTGTAACTATTATTCTCCAGCATAGGTCTGGCATGGATTCACATGCTCATGAATATTCCCTGTCAGGCTTGGAATCCTTGGTAAAAGAAAAACAGTTTCACTTTCACTTACAAACTCTAAACTAATCACTGTACTCTGGGTCATAGTGCCCCCATCCAATGCCAGTCCTCTCCTTAAGCCCCTCCTCTGGTAACCATCTTCAGATTTTTACCGCACGTTTTAGTGTTGGGAGTCCTTGAGTTTTGCTCCATCAACTACTTCTACGTTTTTTTCGTTTTTCAATGGAAAAAGTTTCTATTTTTGTCAAAAAAGAGCATGTGTGATCTTCTCTACATCTGTTGACAGCGGGGATCAGGTTGTCAGTGAATTTCAACCAGCCCTCAAGGGCGAGGATTGAAGTTTCTTCGAAGTTTCCAGAAGGCCATTGTGCCTACTCTGCACCTCCGGCCATGACGGAGGAGAAGGAAGGAAGGTCCTTTTTCAGGCCCTGCACCAGATGCGGGCTATGGAACGTGTTTGTAGAGGACAAACACCTCCAATGCCTCAACTGTCTGCACCCGGACCACAAGGAGGGATTGTTAGCTAAGAATTGATATAGTAACACTGGGTGAGACTATGCAACACTTATCTGCTTGGTATTAGGCAACCCACCTTTTGGTATAGGCCTGTACTATACAAGATGGCAGTGTGACTCAGCAGCCAGGCATAGTTCAACAAGGGGAAATGTGAGCTGTAGCAATGAAATTCGCAAATACAAGTAACCAAGTAACAATTACACTCAAGGTTTCAGTTATAAATAGTTATGTATTTATCTAACATCCATTTTTAAATAAGCGTTCTTTAAAAAGGGCAAGATATGTAACAATCAAATATACTTTCAAATACTTTTCCAGAATCAGCACAAATTTAATGGATACTCTTTAGAGATGCATTTTACACACTTCCTACACACGGAGGTGACTTCATTTGCAAGAACAGTAATGGCATTTATATATCACTAGTTATACTTTGCAGATTCTGAGGTTGCAGAAAGGAAAGGTTAAAGGAAGGAAAAAGATTAAACAGGTTCTCAGGGCATGTGAGTATACTTAAATCTTCCAATTAAGTCTACGCTAGCCATTCCCAGCAGTAACAGTCTAAAAACAAGTTACCACCTATGAGGGATAGATTTATCAAGATCAATGGACTAGAAGAGTCTGCAGGGAGCTAGGGCAGCCAGGACAGCCAAAGCCAATTTGAGCGCAGTCTATGGTGCAGGATCACTTCTTAGATAATAAAAGTCTTGCACAAAGTTAGACAGTTTTGTAGGGGCGCAAACCCATTGATGCTGTACTACAGCTGAGAGTTCAGCCTGCAGTACAAAAGCACAATGGTAGCAAACTAAAACCACTGCCACCAGCCTTCTAGTCCATTGATCTTGATAAATCTATCCCTCATAGGTGGTAACTTGTTTTTAGACTGTTACTGCTGGGAATGGCTAGCGTAGACTTAATTGGAAGATTTAAGTATACTCACATGCCCTGAGAACCTGTTTAATCTTTTTCCTTCCTTTAACCTTTCCTTTCTGCAACCTCAGAATCTGCAAAGTAAATGTAAAGTAGTCAGGGTAACATAAAACATGTTACATGAGAATGTAGGATAAAGGGCTACTAAGTAACCCCCCAGCATTCCACATAAAATAGGGTGTGCAGGACCTACAAAGAGAAAAGTTAACTACAGTCTATTTCACTTTACTATTCTCTGGAACTGTAGTTCACCCAAGAAAAGTATTTAAACCTCAAGAGAGATCTAAAAGAATTGACACTGCACTGAAGTTGCTGTGTGTCACTATACACAAAGTAGATGCCTGTGGAGTTTGTCAGATTCCAAAAACAGTGGAAACACATAATACAAATTAGGTGAAAAGATATGAGAGAGTGAGAAAAAGGTCTCACTCACTCCAGGGTTAAAATGAAAAAGTCCTAAAGTCCAGCAGAAGGGTTGAGGGTCTCTAAGGTTGAAAGGAATTAGCACATAATTGAGAATTCTCCCTAACAGCAAACACCTGTATCAAGGTGCATCTGGCGGCTATCTCCTACTACACCAAATCTCCTGAACAATCTTCTCTTTGTCTCGTCAAGGAGTACCTCAAAGGACCGTTTTGATCTTTCTCACCGGTGAAGGCTCCTGCCCCGGCGTGGAAAGTTAAGTGGTGCTGACGAGGCTCATGGGGACCCCCTTTGAGCTTATGCCTCAGGCCCCTCTCAAATTCCTTTTGTGGAAAACATCTTTCCTTGTGACCATCACCTCTGCCAGGAGGGTGGGGAGGATCCAAGCCCTATCCTGCAAACAGCCATATCTGACTTTCCACAAATTGAGTGTGGTGCTGCGGCCGCACCCCTCCTTCATGCCGAAGGTTCCGTCGGAATTCCATATCAACAAGCCTTTGGTGTTACCTGTTTTTTTTCGAAGCCTTCGTCACCGGCTGAAAGGGCCTTGCACTCGCTGGACTTTGCTTGTGCTCTAAAGTTCTACATGGCACGCACAAAGAGTTTTTGGAAGACTTCTCAACTGTTCATGAACTTTGGTCCTGTGAACCATGGGGGACACATACTTCAGGCCCCCTTGGTGAGGGGAGGCAAGTCCATGGAGGGTGGGGCCAGAAGGGTGGCCCGCTATGCCAGCTGCCCCTCTAGTGCCCCCTGCGCGGGCTAGTGCATCAGCTTAGCTTGGCTAACCCCTACTATGGCCCCCTACTTAGTAATACATTATATATTTTGTCCACATATAATGAGATGAAACAGAGACCTGTGTGAGACCAGTGCCGGATTACCCATTAGGCCAAGAAGGCACTGGCCTATGGGCCCCAGTCCTTTTAGGGGATCACGACAACAGATCAAAATAAAGTGGTGCAGAAAATGAAAAACATATTAGGAGATAAGTTACGAGGGGGGCAACATTTAGACTACCTAGGGGCCTCCACAGGGTTTAATCCAGCACTGGTGGGGACCAACCCAACTTCAACATGATGATTGGGTGCCCCCTTGCTTAGAGCGTAAAACAATCTGAGGCTCCCATAGAATGCATACATTATAAGGGAGACAAAGAAATATACCTGGGGGTTAATAGCCGTAGATTATCACGAGCTGGCCAGCAGAGAGCTGAAACACAAAATGCCCACAGAAAAGCTATGCATCCTTCCCGGTTGGCAAGTGCCTGCTGTTGATGGACAGGTCTTAAAAGGCAATGCAGTAATAACACTTCTGTCTACCCAGAGGGAAGTGAAGGATGCAAGCAGTGGCGTAACACAAAATGAGGGGGCCCCCCGCGAGCCATGCTGAGGGGCCCTGCACAACGCAGCAACAATACAAGGGTTGCGCCACACTCTGGGCTGGCCTAGATTATCAGACTTCCTCAATATGCACAAACGTGCTGCTGAAGGGAAATGCTGCACACTGCACTAGGAGAAATATATAAAAATGTGTTTTAATATAATATACAGCACACTTTCTGAGAAAAATTGAATAAAAAGCCAGAGTGTTTGCAATTGTTTTGTAGGGTAACACCAATCCAATAGATGCAAGTCACCAACAGTGCACAGGAACATTAATGCTTTGCTATTAAAAATGCCATGCCACAATGAAAACATGTCTAACTGGCTGCACAATGTAGACCAGTGTAGACACGTAATAACAATATAGTAAAGCTTGCCAGGCCACAGTTCGACATATATAGACTGGTTGCACCAAAATGCCAGTCAAAGCAATAACACTCATCAAGAAAACAACACACATTCAAGCCTGTGTCTCTGTGGCCTCTAACAACACGGCCAAACTCTTTAAAATCTGAAAAGAACTGGTCAATCCTGTTGAAGTCTTTACCTCTCCTGTTCCCTCCCAGGCCCTCTGTATGGCTCTGTCATCTCACTTCTCCGCTAAAACTTAGGACATCCTGTCCTCCATCTCTTCTTCCTCTCCCTCTAACTCTCTTCCTCCTTTCTCCTCTTTCTCTCTTACAACACCTGACGAGGTTTCTAGACAAGTCCGATCTATGAAAGTGTCATCCAAACAGGTGCTCTCCTGCTCCACCAGAACTATCAAGAACCATATTGAAACCCTCGCTCCAGCCTTGACCAATTTCTGTAATCACTCTTTCGCCACTGGAACGTTCCTTTCTCCCATTAAGCACTTCCTTATGCACCACTCCTCAAGACGCTGTCTGACGATCCTGCCTGCCCGGCAAACTATCGCCCAAACTGTTGGAAAAGCTGGCCATCTCCCAGCTTACTCTGCACACGGAATCTGTTGGTTGTCTCCATGACCATCAGTCTGGCTTCAGAGCTGCCAGAGGCACAGAAACTGCTGTGCTTAACACCTGTGAAGATATGCTCTCTAACCTTGATTCCAGCATTCCTTCTATCCTCATCCTCCTTGATTTTCCTCTGCTTTCGACACGGTCAACCATACCATCCTGATCAATCGACTCCATGAGAACCTGGGCATCACGGATCAGGTCCTTGAGTGGCTGACCTCCTTCCTCTTGGAATTCTCCTCCCAGGTCCAACTTGGTCCCTTTCTCTCTGCTCCATCCCCTCACTCTGGTTGTTCAACCTCTACATGCTACATGGCCCCTTTGACCCACCTGATCTCTACATTCTCCTCTAACTTTCAGTGTTATACGGATGACACTCCGCTTTCCTTCAGGCTCCCCTCAGACTCCTCTCATCTCTCGCTCATTCCCGAATGTCTATCCGCAATTCAGGATTGGTGTGCCTCCAACGACCTCTGCCTTAATGTCAGTAAGATGGAGATCCCTCTCAATTGGACTCCTGTCCCTGCTTTCCCTCTCTCACTCTGGCCGCCCACTTTGGGTCCTCTTCCTTCGCCTTCCTGTGAGGCAAACAACACTGGTGTAATCTTTGATTTGCATTGTCCACAAGGCTTTTTGGGCCGCACTACATCCAACGCTCTCTTCCAAAATATCTTCCTTCTCGAGCCCTTCGCTCAGCTACCTACAGCTCTCTAACCATTAGATGCTTCACCAGGCAGAGAGTGGGGGTAGATCTCTCTCCTCTGCAGGTGCCTCCCTCTGGAATAGCCTCCCTGCCGCTCTCAAGCTTTAGTGGACCACCTGAAGTTCTGCAGCAGCTCAAAACGTTCCTCTTCTCCTCTGCTTTCTCTCTCTCCCTCCCCTGCTGGCCTACTTGGCCTACCTGTTTGCTGTACCGACTGGTTGCTTGGCTACCCTCAGAGTCTCACAGAGTCTCACAGAGTCCAGACTCTTCCTTGATCAGTCACCCTTGCACTGCCTCTGGGCCTACCATGCACTTAGGGGCTGTAACTGTAACCCTACAGTCCCTTGTATTACCCAGAGCCGTGCTGCCCTGACTGCACTTACTCAGAGCATTGCGGCCCTGTTTTTCCCTCCCTATCCCTTGCACTCCCCCCTCCCTTTCCCCTTGCACTTCTCATTCTCGCACTTGCACGATCTGAATGACAAAAGGCCTAGTAAGATCGTTTATCTTGTCCTCCCTCTATGATCCATCCCTTGTCGCACCTAGAAACACTTGTGTGCAGGCACATTATAAATGACTTATATCATATCATTTGATCACAGATGCCCAGAAAAATATAGAATGCTGCAGTAAGAAACGGCTAGACTGGCAGCAAGCAAATGGCAGTCTAGCCAGGTAATTCACATAGCAGGACTGCTTTATCATAAATTCCCTGTTAAAAAAAAGTCATACCAAACTGAGGAATGACTAGACTGGCTGCACCAAAATGCCTCTCTAGCCACTAATACCACATATCATGCCTGCTTAGCCTGGACATGGACAGCCATTATAATTTATCGCACAATCCTGCCCCCCAACACACATCCACTCTCCATCCCACCCAAACCTCCAAAATCAGCTCCTTGGCCCAGAATTACCTCCGCGTCCCTCTTCCTTGTCCCAGAGTTTACGGTTGAGGCTCCTTCTGTCAAGGCGAAGTCCGTCCCAACGCAGAAGTAGCAGGAACTCCTACCTCGCCTTGACGGTCTTGGCGCGTGGATTCGTTTAAACACAGGTCACCGCGACCCCCACGGGGAAAGAGGGTTAGGATCCACGGATTGGATGGGTTTCGGGGTTGTAGGGTAACCGGATTGAGGGTTAGGGAGAGGTTATGGATATGGAAGGGATTTTTGGGGTTGAGATGCTCCCTGACTCTGACCTTCTGAGTCTGAACTGTTTTCCGCTTTGGTAGTTGCTTTTTAACGTTTTGGCATTCATTCATTCATGCATTCTTATCTCATGCATGCATTACCCCTTCAGACTGGAACCCAACACTCTGTTTACCTCGTTCACAAAGTTTGCTCCAACCTTGGGCTTCTATAGACACAATATTCTAGTCTAGGTTCAATATTCAGCTTCAACTTGACATTAGCGTTTGCCCCTTTTACATTTCACCACAAGATCTACAACATAAATTCAAACACAATTCTTTGATCACGTTAATGCACTTAGCTCTAGTTTTCCAGTGCGCTTCTTCCGCCCGCCGGCTCCGCAGACTGTGTGTTGCTAAATCAGATCGCTGAAGGTGGCGGTAAACTCCTGACAAAAAAGGAGAAAGTTAGCTTTGCCCTCTCACGCCTTTTGGCATATCACAAGTACTCGCAACAGCGAATACGGCATTGAATGGCCCGCAACAGGCGAGCATAACGTTACGTTTGCATCCGCAACTGGCGAATGCACATCACATGCAGATTTAGTCGGTTAATAGTTAGTTCGCAAACTTTCACGTATCTTCCCCGAAGTTTATAAAGACTTCCTAAATGTCACTGGTAAGCAGAGTCTCTTTCCAGTTTAATATCCCTCTGGCTAGCTTTAAAAGGAAGGCAGTGTACTTATCTTTGGCATCGCGGGGCCTGAAGATGTATCCGGCAGCGAGGGCGGCCCCGCGAGAAGCTTCGCTGGAGCTCCGTCAGATGCGTCCTCTAGGCAGCAGAGTCGAGCACGGAAAAACTTTCCGGGATCGCGCATGTGCGGTAGCTTCCTCGCGCATGCGCGTTGCGTCGGGCGTTGTCCTGGGCATTTCCTGGGCCGCCTGAGCTGTAGTTTTAGGCCCGGGGCTGCTGGGAAGCGTAGTCTTCCTTTGGTTCTGCCTCCTGTACACCTTTTACCCCCACACCACGTACATCTGCACTGGGGACAAAGGTGTCAGCGACTCAGAGATGTTCCTCCCACAACCCCTGCAACCACCTTGCCTTTGTTTTGACCTCGGGGGCGTAATGTGGGCCGTGGGTTTATGACACCTTCCCTCATAGGTAAGTACTACGATGAGGAAGAGTGGGACTAGGAGTAATGAAGATTACAGGTAGCTAAATCAGGCATTACCTCCATGTACCTCTACCCCATCCCAGTACTTGTGTATGAGGCAGAGTGCCTTATACATAAGTACTGTCTCATAAACACTGGGAAGAGGAAGAATAGGGTTAGGAGTAATAAAGATTACCAATAAGTAATGCAGGCATTAAACAAAAGTATTGGTGCAACACCATTGAGTACACTGAAATTCAGCACTCCCCCACCCCCCGAAATGTTGGGCTATGTTGACTCGACCTGGCGGTCCTTCAGATCAGTTGCCAGACAGAACAGGACACAGATATTAAACGGCACCTGGGTTTCGCTGTTAACAAGAACACAACAATTACTAACATAATGCAATTCACTGTTAGTAGTGCATTCAAATGCCAAATTTTGTAAGCAATTGAAATCGTGATGTGGGTTTAATACTTGCATGCCAGGGGAGTGATTGGAATGTTAGAGAGGGAACAGGAGACCACTCATTCTCAAAGCAGTCCATAAGTGGGTGCTTTCAATCTTAAAGGAGAGAGTTAACTGCTTGTAACATTGAAGCTGCACTAGAATAGTCTCATTAAAATGCATAAAGAAATTAGATGCCCCAGACATATAAGTTTGCCCCTCCCACACCACCCATGAAGTTGGCACTCCACCCAACATTTGAAGGGTTAGCCCACGAAATGTAGGTTTTGTTGCACCCCTGAACGGATACACACACACCATTCACCATATACACACACGCACACTCAGCCATCCATACATTTAAGTGTGCATTCTTTCACCATACTGGCACACCCAGACAGCCATCCATACATTTAAGTGTGCACCCTTTCAACATACACTCAAACATGCACACGTCATGGGGTTGAGGGGAGCCCTAACACTTTAAAAAGAAATTGGGCCTCATTACAACTATGCCCGACTGGAAACAACGGTGCTGGTAAGCTTACCGGCACCGTTGTTTCCGGGCCAGCATATTACAGCTCTGCGGGCGGTTGCCGTCCTGCCCGGCATGACAGACCTGCCGGGCATAACGGCACCCACCCGTATTGTTTTCACGGAAGCACTGGCACCATTATTAACAGTGCCAGTGCTTCTGTGGTCCCCATTCCCATAGAGTTTGATAAGACTTTTTGGGAAATGGGGACTTACCATTTGCCGGTGCCTGACTTTCCAGACCGCCGTGGTTGTAATCCCCCAGTGTTACCGAGAAGTCGGGCACCGGTAAATCATTACGGGTTCGGTGGCAACCTGCTGGTAGCAACGGCACGGTTCCCGCCAAACCCGTAATGAGGCCCACCGTTTCATTTTTAAACCACTCTGACTTCATAAAGAAATTATTTCCGTTAAGGACCGAACTATAACGGAAATAATTTCTTTGTGAAGGCAGAGTGACACCTCCCGCCTAGGGTCTTTCATGCCATGGGCATGGCGCAGCTCTCGGACTTCAAAAATAAAGTTTCTTTTTGTAGTCAATCTGCCTCCATAAACAGCGTGAATTCAAAAAGAATATTTTTCTTTTTTTTTTTCTTCAAATGGGCCCTCCCTACCCCCCAGGACATGTGCTGTTGGGGCCTCTGTTACGCCAGTGGATGCAAGGGCTCCAGCAAAGTCAGGTTGTAAGGTGAGCGTTGCAAAGCACACATTTTAAAGCTCCAGAACGAAAGTAATATAGAGACAATTAGATTATCACGTTATAAGACTGCTGACTGACAACATGGGGAAGTTTCTGGGGGCCTGCCTAAGGCTCGTGTCCCCTTTCATCTGAAAAGTTGATATGCCCTGACACTGTCCCTGCCCTTGACTAATCAATTCAAAGATTCAAAATGTTAACTAAACGTTTACACAATACTCTTTTGTTTATAGAAATATAGTATGTAATTAAGGAGAAATGCAAGTCCTATATCGAAAACGCCATTAGGGCCAGTGCATTGAGCTGAACTCTCTAAAATGACGTGGCTAAGAGAGAGAGAGAGATGGTGAGAGGGAGAGAGGGAGAGAGGGAGAGAGAGAGAGAGAAAGAGAGAGAGAAAGAGAGAGAGAGAGAGAGAGAGAGAGAGAGAGAGAGAGAGAGAGACTGCCTCCGCACCTGCGAACCCACTGTAATCATCGATTAAAAAGAAGTTCTTGGCTGGCTTCGAAACTCCTGACAGTAATAGCTTCTCCTCCTGAAAGTGTTTTGTATTAGAGAGAGCACAACAAACACAATCTCATTAGCAGCGATTGTTAATTTGTTTTCAAATTGCCGACCTCCCAAAAGGCCATGTTCACACAGTCGGTTAATGGGCCTGTCACCGCACGTGTCAATCATCTGGCAGAGAACAAGGTTAACTCATTAGAAGTACTAGTTAGCCAATTTGCTTCCCTCCTCCAGGGACGGGGACAATAAATAACTGCGGAACCTTTTGAACATAGGTGCCTTGATATATCCGCCTAACAAAGGGACATCTTAGACCTTGGCACCAAGTTCATGGCCCTTCGTGTCCGTGACAGCCTTGTGACTCTTCAAGTGAAAAGTGTGTTCTACAGCGTTTGAAAAAGTGCCTAGTGTCTGCTCAGAACCCAATCGTTTGCAGCTTTTCACATTCTGCAGATTCTCCAGCATACAATAGCATCTAAAATCATCCTTTCGGATGCATTACATTCGAAACGAATACATGTCTAGGTATATTAAATTAACTGCTTACATTGCAAACTGGTAGAGCATAATCAAACGCTGAAAAACGTGATTCACAATGAAATATTGAAATTGTAGTGTAAGAATCCATTAGCACTTACAGAGTTATTGTAGTGTGAGATGCTCCTAATTTGACTGTAATATGAATCCTATATTGCTTGCCATCGAGGCAGGGGAATAAGGCATGTTTAATTTCTCCCCTGTTTCCTTAAGCAAGAAGGAGGCTGAGAAAGCCCATGATATGATAGGCTTTTTGTAACACGCTTAATACCCCGAGGTTTCTAAGCGCGGACCCGGGGATTGAACCTGTTGTGCTTTGTGACGTCTTGCTTCCAAGGCAAGCATTTTGCCCATGAGCTATCCTCCTGAGACCATTGCTTCCCAGAATTGTTTCTGTCAGCTCCCCAATTATGCAGTGAGGCTGTCAAATTTACACAGGGCTATAGTTCCCACATTTTCAAGCACTAGCCCCACACTTGGTTTTGGATGTGCCACTTCGCAGCAACTGTGGCTGTGTAGAGCTGCGAGGCTTGCGGGACAAGCACTGTTGAGGTGCCGCGCTGGGAGGAAGAGGCTGAGTAAGCTGAGGCAGGACAGCATGAAAAGTTATGCTTCTTGGGGGTCATGGTTTGGGGGTGGTCTACAGGAGACAAATAAGCGATTGCTTTGGGTGTGCCAACACAAACGAGGCAGAGAAGTGTGGCAGGATGTCAGGTATTGTTTTGCTTTAGGCGGCCGGTGAACGTGAGTGAGTGAATCAGCAATTTGGGGAGGGGGGCAATAGGCCATGTTTTTTTCTGTTTCTTGGGGATAGAGACTGAGGTAAGGAAGGTAGGGGTGTACCGAATAGTTGATTTAAGTATTCGGCCGAATGACGAATAGTTGGATAAGTATTCGGCCAGGGGCGAATACAGAGTTGAATAGTTGCCTCTTTGATAAATAAAGTTATTTAGACAAGAAAAACTATTTGTGAATTAAACACACTTTAAATATGCATATCCATTCTTTATTGCATGTATTTTCTTTGTAGTCTACGAAAGATGTTTGTGTAACCCATGAAAAGAATCAATTATCAGAAAATAAAGGGTTAAAAACCAGCACAGTTTGTATTTTTGTGTAGTCATAATCGATGGCTCTTGTTGGGCAAGGTCCAAGTAACTAAGACTAGCCCAATGTATAGTTTGCATGTATGCAAGCAATGTGAGGGGAGCATGGGATGTGTCTACGTGTGCTCTCAAATGTTTCCTTTGGGCCTGGCCATCTTTAGCCTTCTGGGTACAGCAAGGCACTGAAACGCAAAAGGAGTAATGACATCACCATGTTGACAACTGAAGTGCTACTGAATACAAACCTTTGGGATGCTAAAGCCATGCTTTCCACCTGTGGTACTGAGCGGGGATGAGGCATTTGAAACATTTATTTTCATTAATAGATAATATGTTTCTTACTTTTTCATGTCGGGTATGTTTTTGGTGTTTTGGGGCATGATGAAAGACACCAAACAAGAATATATAGGGAGTGCTGAATCCTCCATGGTTCTCGGCTAAGCCTGTAGGGAAGGGGTTGTATTGATTTTCAGATCTTTAATTTCATTTCATCATTCGTATCGCACTTTTCACCATGAGTATTGTCCTAACGCACTGTAGGTTGAAAGCCCTCAGAGGGACCTAAGTCCGAAGCATGGGAAATTTAGACATTGCTAGTATTTGTTTGTGCATAATGGCCATTAAAGCTTATGTAGGTTTGGCCGAGTCCCTGATAGCCACCGATATCTGATTGCCATGTGTATAGATGGAGAGATGTACATTAGGGGAATAAGGTGGAGGGTGTGTGTAAAAGGATAGCCAGTTATGTGTGTAGCTACAGTTTGAATTTTTGGCATGAAATGTGGTTACATTCTTATGGCAGAATATTGTGCAAATTGTCATTCCAGTTTTAGGTCTAAGCAGATGCGTGCAGGAGTGTGGCCACATCTTCGGCTAATTCCAAAAGCATGGAGTATGAGAGGAAAAATGCATTGGTTATAAACAAATGCAAGCCTAGAATTGGCACATTTGGCACATTCTGATATATCTGGGTTGATGAATCATGGTTGATATATTCTGCATCCTTCCCACTTTCATTAATTGGCTCCATTCAAGATCGAACTTAACAGTAAAGGCAGCATTCTGCCAACACCTGAATTCCCTGTAATCATGTAGATTCCATACCATGGCCGCACTCGTGGATTCGACTAAGTGCAGCACCCTGGTCAATTGCCCAACCCATCCAAGTGCTACATAATAGCTATCACAAGAGCTCCTCTGGTGCAAAGGTCACAATCTGTGCAATGCAATGGCTACCCTCACAAAAACCTTCCAAGTGCAACACCCAGGTCCCCCTCCTGAATTATTACAAGTGCAGCACAGTGGCCAATTGCACACATCTTCTAAGTGCAACATGTTGCCCTAATTGATATTCACTGAGCAAAACCTTGGCTACACTTATAAATCATCTGAGAGCAGAAGCAATAGCCACCTTTCTAATGATGTGGTTCAACACATTGGCCACCCTCACAAAGACCTCCAGTGCAATACATTGCCAAACCCCCACAATCCATCTAACTACAATACATAGCCTACTCTCTAATTCCAACTAAGTGCAGTACATTGCCTCCCACAAAATCCATCCAAGTGCCATACTCTGCTCGCCACCATAATCCATCCAAGTGCAATACTCTGGCCACCTGCAAAATCCATACAAGTGCAATACATTGCTGACCCCAAAATCCATCCAAGTGCAATACTCTGCCTGCCCTAAAATTCATCCAAGCGCAATACACTGCCCACACCCAAAATCCATCCAAGTGCAATACTCTGCCCATCAATAAATATATCTAAGTGCATACATTTCCTGCCCCCAATAAATTTAAGTGCAACCCACTGCCCGCTCCCAAAATGCCTCAAGTGCCACACATCGTCTGCCCTCCAAAATACACCCACCAGGGTGCTAAGGTGTGCAGAGGGTAATCTACACAATGTTCTGATTCTAAGGTAGTAATAAAGAAGTGTCAGGGTTTTAATTGAGCACAGTAATGGTTGTGCTCACCGCCCAACCTTAGATGTTGCCATAGGATGCTATGTCATGCCTCCATGGGTGAACAGGAGCAAAATGGGATGGAAGCTGCTCCAGGGGGCTGACCTTTGCTTTGTAGCCCTTTGCTCACTGCTGCCAGGCAAGGCTGGCCTGGTTCAGCCACTAAAAAAGGGAAGTTCTGGTCACGTGGGGAAACTCACAGACCAATCCAGGAGTGGGAGGGAGCTGGCGAGGGGGAGGTGAGGCAGGACTTAGCAAGAAGGAGGGGAGAGAGGAAAAATGAAAACAGAAATGAAAGGGTAGGAAAAAAACTTTAAAGCTGCAAGATGGTCCACTGGCAAAAGCGCGTACTCTGGCTGCTGCTGACTGCTTGCAGATGCTGCAAAAGGCTGAGCAGGCCCTGCTTGGATATTAAAAGCACTCTGAAGTTTCCAAGTACCAGTTCTTGGCATATGCATGTTTACTTTACTAATTTGGTCCAATGTTTCTAAATTGTAAACATGTGCCTCCTTTTCTTTATTACACAAATATCCCTTTTATTTAACTCTATTGTTGGGGGGGAGTATTTCTGCTGCCGCAGACTGGGGCAATTTGTTTACAAAAAATATAGCCACGTTCTCAATTTTACACAATTCAAAGGAGCTCATTTTAGCAACATGAGAAGGTTTGAGGCAGGAATTGTAACCTATGTTTTGATATTACAAGCACATCTCTGCCGTAGGCACATTTCCCACTGAGTCATCTCACTTGCTTTATAACTTGGCCTGTAGGCAGAATGCAGTTCTTTGATGCAGGCACACTACCTCCTGAGCTATTTTAATCATTGTTTGCCAATTATAGGGACTCTGCATTAGCTATATTAATCCACTTAATTATATATTTTGGATTGGAAATTGGTTGGATTGGAACCTGTAACTTTCAAATTCTCACACAAGTCATCAGCAAATCAATAAGCACCCAACATAAATACCATTTACAATTGCGACTTCGAGCTCAATGGTTTTCAACTGCAAAATAAAGGGGAGACCAAAGAGTTTTGCTTCATTTCACCCCTCCCCAGAAAACAACCAGAGGAAATTCTGTCTGTCCAGCACATGAAGGGAGTGGACTTTGTATTGCACTTTCACACCTCTGCTCTGTCTGTACTCAATCTAAAAAGTGAAAGCAGCGTTTGTTTAAAGAGCCTTTTAAAACATAAACATGACATGCCTGAATGGTGCCAGACACACAGTCAAAGCAGTGCTGAACGTATTTTGTAGGGGAAACATTTCGGCTTCTAGTGATAAGTAAGTATTCAGCCGAAGCCGAATGCATCATTTTCAGCAGGAATTTGTCCGAATACTTTCTCAACCCTGAAGAAAGGTGCCTATCTATGCTGTGTATGCTTCCAGCAAACTTTCAATATTCACCCCGGCAATGCTAGTCGATGGGAACAACAAACGGATATCAAAGGGTTGCATGAAGCGCCAAACACAACAAAAATAGCCATACCGTATGCCCGATGAAAAAACATTTGGGAGCCATTTTAACACGTAGCATCTATTCACCACATGTGCAAATGCATTAGTCAAAGTTTGGAATTTTCAGCTTTCCATGCTAATCCTGCCTCTTCTACAATCAAATCATTCTATTAAATTAAACTGACCAGATCTTTAGTGATGGCGTGCTCACGCTGCTGCAATGTGGTGAATCCTGGTCACCCAAATAACTGACAGACTCAACCGAGTACATATGAAGTTGCTATATAGGTCTCGAAACAAAAAAAAAACATATAGCATGAGACCAGTGTTAAAGTACATTCAGAGTCCGAATGAAGCCAGAATAGTGTTACTCATTCTTTATATCACACACTCATCCTTCTTCAATAATTGAGCTTACACCACACTCCAGTCATAATTCTATGTTGTCCAAATGACATATCATCAGGAGGAAAAAACTCGAAGGGAGACATGGGGGGCAAGCAGAACAAGTTTCCCCTGGGTATATTTGGGGGCTGCAAAGGCAGCCAGAGCCACATATGGGGATAGAGTGCCCATCACTCTGTACATAGGAGGCTGGCGTAGGTCCGGGAACAGTTGGCAGTTTGACACCTTGTTGCCTAGACCTTTGCAAGCCCGGCTTCTGCGGTGGCCTCATGGCAGGCCTCAGCAACACATGGGAGGGAGGAGCGAAGGGTAGCAGCACACCAGCAGTTTTGGGCAGGCAGCCATGACCTCAGAAATGGGGGAGCTACATCAGGAGAAATGATTAGGAAATGGGGACAGGGGAGGGCTCTTGTGACTGCGGCTGGCGATGAGGCTCATTCATGCCTCAGGGGGGTGCAGTGCACCATGTATCACTGCAGGGTTTGGTGCAGCATCTGGGCCAACAGGGGGTCTGTCTCAACTGTTTTGGTAGATCTCTCTTATCCGGGTAGTATGTTTTGCCCTGGACCCCATCAGTGCGGCGTCAGCGTTGAATGGGTTCAGTGCCAGGTGGCAATGTAGTTCACCATTTCAGGCTTTTTCTCAGTGCAGGCGAATATGAGAGCTAGTTGGCGTAAGTGGCCACTCAGGGAGGAAATCTAAACAAATATATGTATATTTGTTTATATAATTAACAAAAACTTAATTATGGTTTGATATATATATATATTCAGTGAAAAAACTTTGTTAAAGGGACGTTATCGTTCCAAGTAAAACTGAAAAACCCTTGAAATTCGCCAGTTATGGTAAGCTAAGCAACCATAACTCGCACCACCACCGTGCACTGCTAAGACTAACACCCAGGACATCAAAGATGACATCACAAATGTCATTGATGACATCACTGATGACATCACAAATGTCATTGATGACATCACTGATGACATTACATGTGTGGCTCCCCCTTTTTTCCTTTACTGACATATCTAGGCCACATGGTTTTCTTCAGTAACAGTCAGGAATTAAAAGTGGAAAAGGTAGTATATTTGTAGACTTATCCTTCAAGTATGTTCTTACAATAATTCCTTTAGGGTCCAGTCATATCATATGAAACATATACATAGGGGAAGACACAAGCTTGAAAGATAGCAATCCTTTCTGTGCATTAAAATAATCATTACAGTTGTCAGCACTTTCTGATAGTTCTGTTGTTTTTTTATTACTGTACTATCCCTGTATAAGCTCCTATTTTTATATCTTGTATTGACACTACTTTCATTAGAGTCCAGGCACATCATGTGATATATATACATAGGGTAAGTAGCGGCTTTGAAACAGAACAATCATTTATCTGCATAAAGGTAATCAGTTAGTTTATGAACACTTTTTGCTACTACTGCTGCTGTTTTTCTCTTACTTCAATTTCTTTGTACATACTCATATTTGTATGTGGTGTTGTCTCTTTGTGTTTTGTCTATAATAATGCAATTATGTTGTAAGTGGGTTTTATTATCTACTTATCACATGTTTCATGGTATTCAAAAGTCTAATAAGAAAACAGTTATCATTTCACTATTTAACATGGCAATCTTATGAATATTGCATCTCCATCATGTTTGCTGCACACAATGCCTACGTTTCTACATGAGCACGTTAGTATACTGGATGGACTAATTAGCCCTTGATATTTATTCCAATGATCCTTCACACTTTTTTTATTAACATTACAATAAGAAACCCTTGTACAGACTTTTCATGAAAGGTAAATGCACATGTGATGTCATCAGTGATGTCATCAATGACATTTGTGATGTCATCTTTGATGTCCTGGGTGTTAGTCTTAGCAGTGCACGGTGGTGGCGTGAGTTATGGTTGCTTAGCTTAATTCCAAGGGTTTTTCGGTTTTACTTGGAACCATAACGTCCCTTTAACAAAGTTTTTTCACTGAATTTCATAGGTTTTTAGTGGCAAAGCTTAACAATAGTAACTTTGACTTTATGTACATGTAATATGGAACATACTGAACCACTTCTACTGAATGTGATGTCCGCAAACTTTTTTGATGTCCGCGGGCATGTTCGGACAACAGTACCACTACCTAAAAAGTCTGGGGGGGGTACGTTTAATTGTTATATTACAACATGATAACATTTAAAAAATTCACAAAGTAGTACACATACATATTATATGTAGTAATACATAAGAAATGTAACCCATATATGTACCACACTAACCATTCATTTAAATACAATATGTTCTAAAATGGAATATACCAAGAGAAGATAAATTGGCTTCCAACATATTTATCTCACAGACACTCCACAAATAAGGCCAAGACCAGACCTACAGAGTACTCAGAACATATCTTACCTGAAATAGTAAGTGTACATCATTTTACTCATATCCTTATAAACTTTCTGTATTAGATAAAAAAAATATTATATTTTTTTTTTCTCACAGAAATGTCTAGTACTCTGGAATGGCTAGAGGAGCACTTCCCACATGACGAAATGTCAGAAAATAGTGAAGCTAATGGTACACACGTTACAATATAAACCATTTAATTGTTATTATTTTATATATATTTAACACATATATTTCTTTTTGCACAGAGCATACCAAAATAGAAAATATCTCTGAAGAAACTGTTATATAAAACACGCTTGACAGCTTAAAAGAAAAAATGGATTTATTATTGAGCAATTTTAATAATTTGAAAACTTTTGTTGAGGATCATTTTAAAACAAAAACCTCATACCATTGTCCCACATGTACTTGTCCCCCCTCACCATATCCCAGTCAATTATCCCCAAACCCTCTCCATAATCCAAAACATTTTGATGAGACTTCCATCCCTTCTTCACCTGATACCAATCATGTTGAAACCCCTAATTCTCATGTTTTTGTTTCTGTTTCTGCCTCACCTTCTCTGTCATAAATTATTAATATATTGAAATAAAGTTAAATTTTGATATTGTGATGTAATTAGTTCCCATTTTTTATTTTTTTTAAAACAATGTAGATGTCCGCAGACAGCACGGGTGTTCTGAAATGTTTGTAAATAAACGAAAATGGAGGTGTCCTGAAGAACACTATACCTGTCCGTACTGTTCGCTAGCAAGTTGAAAAAGTTCTAAGGACCCAATTGGTGTCCTGAAATGTTCGTAATTAAACAAAAATGGAGGTGTCCTAAAGAACACTATACCTGTCCGTACTGTTCGCTAGCAAGTTGAAACTGTTCTAAGAACCCAATTGGTGTCCTTAAATGTTCGTAATTAAACGAAAAATGAGGTGTCCTAAAGAACACTATGCCTGTCCGTACTGTTCGCTAGCAAGTTGAAACTGTTCTAAGAACCCAATTGGTGTCCTGAAATGTTCGCAATTAAAAGAAAATGTAGGTGTCCTAAAGAACACTATACCTGTCCGTAATGTTCGCTAGCAAGTTAAACTGTTCTAAGAACACAATTGATGTCCTGAAAAGTTTGGAATGAAAAGAAAATGGAAGTGTCCTAAAGAACACTATATCTGTCTACAGTGTTCGCTAGCAAGTTTAAACTGTTCTAGAACACACGCGATGTCCAGAAATGTTCGTTTGATGTGTGACGCACTTTTAATTAATTCAGGACCCAAACACTGTCCGTAGAACATCAACGCTCATGCGCAAACCAATGTCCGTGCATTTGGTGTATTGCGGACAGGAGCTTCCTTCGCGGACATGTTCGCAAAGGGATCATGTGACCGCACCAACACTAATCGCGTGTTCTGCATGTGGACACTGTTTGTGTCCCCGAACAAACTAAAAGTACATTTTTGAGTAATCCACAGTATTTTTCCATAAAAACTCATCAAGGCACAAGTCCCACATAGTAATCCTGAGTTTCTACATATCTTTTGAAACTTTTTGAACCCTTTTTTGTGTTCGATCTGTCCGCGGACAGCACGCATGTCCGCGAACTGCGTACAAGCACCCCTATAAAAGACCACGCCCTAGAGCTTATTCTCATTGTGTTTCTGGCTATTCTTCAGAGCACAGCTATTTCTCCTGCAACTTGCTGATTATACCATCGAGATGGCATCCCTGGCTGCAAAACTTCCACCTGGTGCTGCACCTGCTTCATCACCACCCCCATCCCCTCCACCACCACCACCTTCCCAAGGGCCTGGAGAGGGGAACAGGAGTGAGGATGCAGAGGAGGAAGAAGAGGTTGACGAGAATGAGGTAGAGAAAATCCCTACTACCCGCACTAGACGTGAGTCTTGGGTGTGGCGGTTATTTTCCATTTATGGGAATGGTCCTAAGGCTCGTGCGAACCATGTTATCTGCAATGAGTGCCAAAATGATACTCAGTCGCGGGAAGCATGGTTCGTACAGCTTTGGGACCATGACCATGAAGTGACACCTGAGGTCATTTCACTCTGGGGATATTCGCAAGGTTGTACCTTGCGAAGAACGTATTAGGTTGATTTCCTCTACTTCATCCTCCGATTCTGATCCTGTCACCACAAGGACCACCTCTGTGGGACAGCGTGTTCCTCAAGCTGCCTCACAGGCCATACAGAATTCTGATGACCCTTACCTTTCGAGGGTCACAGTTGTATGTATGTAAGGTGACACAGTACTCTGCAGGGGGGAGCGACTTCGGAGTGCTTTTGAGACTATCGTCTCAGAGCACGAGAAGACCTGCTCACTACCCAAATAAAACCCACTCTACATCTTCCTCTCTCAGCTCGCCCTTTCTTATCCCTGTGGTTGGTGTCCCCCCCTTTACCCTCCTTTCCCCTCCTCTCCTAGTGTGTTGTGTCTAAAAAAACAAAATAAAAATACAAAATTACAAAAATCAAAAACAAATAAGGCTCTTTTCAGAGCCGCCTTTCACAGTTAAAAAATAGAAGTGAAAATAAATGTAGCAGGGCCCTTTGTATTTTTGAGAAGTCCGCGGACAGTTCGCGGACATCAACAAAAATTGGGTTGGTACCCTATCATAACCATTGCAATTTTCTCTGGTAGGAAGTGGTGGCTCTTAAGAGAGGCTTTGTGAGGTGTTTGTATGTCAAAAATTATAAATACTTAACACCTACTTCAAAATAGATGCTGTAAATCTAAAAAAGGTTGTAATGCATTTTGTATATTTGTCAAAAAAATCTAATTGCCAGCATAAGTAAGATGGACTCCATCTCTGCGAAAAATGTATGTACTACGAAACGTAATATTTTCATTATGAAAATAGGACATGCCAAAATCTCTTAGAAAGGCACAAACATCCTTATTAACATTGCGCCTTGCTTTTTCCATTTGTGGACCAAATGAAGAAGGACGAAGCCACATTTGTCTCTGTGCAATCCGTAAAATATTACTTGAGAATTAGGAAACATGTCCATGACGTTCCCAAGTCCTTCCTTCATAGAAAATTGCAAAGAAATTCCAGACACATGTCCTAAACTATTCCCTCCACAATGAATTACAATTATGTCTGGATGTTGCTCTGTCTCCAAATTAGCACAAAGAGGTAGCAAGTCCAACCACTTCATTCCACGTACTCCATGCCAGTATACTTCCACATGTGTAAATCCAAGATCTACAGCTACTCCACAGCTTTCTGCATGCACCTTCAACCAATGTATCCATGAATCTCCCAAAATCCAAACAATCTGTTTTCTGAAACACACAGCCATAGCTATCTGTTGTTCTCTCAACAAAAAGAGTATCTGAGAAACTCTCTCCTGGCACAACAAAAAAAGGATAGGACGCTCAACAGCTCGATTCCTTCTCTTCAAAGACATGTATGTACGCAGAGAACAATTTTCTCAAACTCTTGCATACGCAGTCACAATTCATAAATCACAAGGTCTTACCTTAGACAAAGCAATGATAGATATTGGTAACACAGTCTTTAAAGAAGGCATGAGCTATGTAGCACTATCACGCTTACGTACACTTGACGGTCTATTTCTAATCAACTTTGATGCAAGTAAAGTAAACGCTGATATTCCTTCCATTTTAGAATACAATAGACTTCGCTCACTATACACCCCCCATTTAAACACATATTCTGTTCCACAAAAAGTAAAACATTATAAAAGAAAAATAAATCAAACAGAAATGCAACAGGATGTCAATGCAAATCCTCCAAAGAGAATAAAAGAAACTAATACTTCATCAAATACCACAAGCAAAAAAGAATCAATTAGGGAAAATAAACCAGGTACTTCAACTTCAAACTTCAAAAAAAGCAGTCAGATACAGAACTACCTGGTCCATTTAAACTCTCAAATATAGTTGGTGTAAGTTGCTACGCAAATGTAGCAATGAATATTCTATTTCAATTACCACCAATTATTGACAACATTTACTTACACAGTACAGACCAATTGTGTTTGCAAATGTTAGTACTTCACAGAAATGCAGCAAACAATCCTGTTTACACATAAAGTGTTTATGGAATAAGACAAGAATTGGACTACTGTGCTGGAATGGTTAAATTCACTATAAACTCACAGGATGATCCACAAGAATTTCTAATGTACTTACTACAAGTACTACAAAACAAAAACATACCTATAAATGAAATCTTCTAGATTTCATACATGTGGAAACATACATGCACTCTCTGCAACAATGTGACACAAGAAGAAATCCCCAATGAACGCTTCGTATATACATCAATATCTAATTGTGAATCCATTCCATTTCAGCTACTTGTACAAAATGCAAAACATGGTAGATTATGTTCTACCTGCAATTCAGATAATCGCTACACATTAATAATACAAACACATAGTAAATACGTAATACTAATGTTTCTACGTTACAATGCAGATGGTACCAAAAACAACTGCATGCTGACTGGATTCACACATTGTCAAATATCACTTGGCAAGAAAACCTTCACAACAATAGGTATAATCTACCACGCAGGAGCCACAACCAATGCAGGTCACTACACTGCATATATAAAAAAGAAATGCCGATGGTTTGAATGTAATGATAGTACTCTCAAGCAGAGATTACCAGCAAATCTTACAAACGCTTATTTAATGTTCTTAAAACCAAAATTTGATAAATAAATTGTTCTTAAACCTTAACTAAACTTGTAGTAAAAAAAATATAAACTGTTAGAATATTCCAAAAGCTATATAACTGCACAAAGATTCTACAACAACTAATCAGATAAATGAATACCACTAAATTAGAGCAAAAAATAACAGTTAGAATACGCCAATTGGTATCTAACTGTCCCAAAATTTAAAAATATCCAAACAAATAAATCAATACCACTGAAATATATCAATAAATAGACAGTTGGAATACGCCTACTGGTATCTAACTGCTGCAAAATGTTATAATATCAAAACAAATAAATAATATGTTACTGCTCCCAAAAAATGCAACAACCCAATGTATAAACCATTAGCCAGAAGCAACAAGTGAACACTGAAAACAAACAAACAAATAAACTGTAGCATAACATAAAAAGGTTTTTTTTAATCCAACATGGATTTTTTTTCTCCCACAGACCCAATGATTTTAGCAACAAACACAGAAACTGAGCAAATTGCACAGTACTCTGGTTTGTAATCTACTAAATATGAGGGTCCAAAAAAAAAAATACTAATACTAACATACTATTTTCTTTTATGACAGAAATCAACAAGTAATACATGTACTCCACTTACTAAACCAAACAGTAAGTATATTATACACTCTATGCCATAGCCACAACCATTGCAGCATATCACACCCATAATATCTTATAACTTTGTCCTTATAAATTTTTTTTTGACCCAAAGTTATAAGCAACTATAACTGTGATATGCTGCGGTGGTTGTGGCCAGGGCATAGAGTGTTGGGTGCATGACCAAATGGTCATGCACCCAACACTCTATGCCCTGGCCACAACCACCGCAGCATATCACACCCATACACTCAAACATTTCAACTATGGCCTATGGAAACTTTTAATGTCAGCGGACATTACCAGTGTTCTTAGAACACTTTCAATTTACCAGCGAACAATACGGACAGCTTCTTCAGGACACCCCCAACGAACATTTCAGAACACCGCGAGAGTTCTTAGAACACTCTAAATTTGAAAACGAACAATACGGACAGCGTCCTCAGAACACCCCAATTTTGTATATTTGCGAACATTTCAGGACACTGCGTGAGTTCTTAGAACATACCCCCATTTTGTTTATTTGCGAACATTTCAAGACACCGCAAGAGTTCTTAGAACACATTCAGCTTGCCACAGAACAATACGGAGAGCGTCTTCAGGACACCCCCTACGAACATTTGAGGACACCGCCTGAGTTCTTAGAACACACCCCCATTTTGTTTATTTGCAAACATTTCAGGACACAGCGAGAGTTCTTAGAAAACTTTCAACTTGACAACGAACAATACGGACAGCGTCCTCAGAACACCCCCATTTTGTTTATTTGCAAACATTTCAGGACACTGCGAGAGTTCTTAGAACACATTCAGCTTGCCACAGAACAATACTGACAGCGTCTTCAGGACACCCCCTACGAACATGTGAGGACACCGCGTGAGTTCTTAGAACACACCCCTATTTTGTTTATTTGTGAACATTTCAGGACACCGCGAGAATTCTTAGAACACATTCAGCTTGCCACAGAACAATATGGACAGCGTCTTCAGGACACCCCCTACAAACATTTCAGGACACCGCGAGACTTCTTAGAACACTTTCAACTTGACAAAGAACAATACGGACAACGTCCTCAGAACACCCCCATTTTGTTTATTTGCGAACATTTCAGGACGTCGTGAGAGTTCTTAGAACACTTTCAACTTGCCGGAGAACAATACAGACAGCGTCTTCAGGACACCGCCTACGAACATTTCAGGACACCGCGAGAGTTCTTAGAACACTTTCAACTTGACAACGAACAATACGGACAGCGTCCTCAGAACACCCTCATTTTGTTTATTTGCGAACATTTCAGGACACCGCAAGAATTCTTAGAACACTTTCAACTTGCCAGAGAACAATACGGACAGCGTCTTCAGGACACCCCCTACGAACATGTGAGGACACCGCATGAGTTCTTAGAACACACCCCTATTTTGTTTATTTGCGAACATTTCAGGACACCGCGAGAATTCTTAGAGCACATTCAGCTTGCCACAGAACAATATGGACAGCGTCTTCAGGACACCCCCTACAAACATTTCAGGACACTGCGAGACTTCTTAGAACACTTTCAACTTGACAAAGAACAATACGGACAACGTCCTCAGAACACCCCCATTTTGTTTATTTGCGAACATTTCAGGACGTCGCGAGAGTTCTTAGAACACTTTCAACTTGCCGGAGAACAATACAGACAGCCTCTTCAGGACACCGCCTATGAACATTTCAGGACACCGCGAGAGTTCTTAGAACACTTTCAACTTGACAACGAACAATACGGACAGTGTCCTCAGAACACCCCCATTTTGTTTATTTGCGAACATTTCAGGACACCGCAAGAGTTCTTTGAACACATTCAGCTTGCCACAGAACAATACGGACAGCGTCTTCAGGACACCCCCTATGAACATTTCAGGACACCGTGTGAGTTCTTAGAACACACCCCCATTTTGTTCATTTGCAAACATTTCAGGACACCGCGAGAGTTCTAAGAACATATTCAGCTTGCCACAGAACAATACGGACAGCGTCTTCAGGACACCCCCTACGAACATTTAAGGACACTGCGAGAGTTCTTAGAACACATTCATCTTGCCACAGAACAATACGGACAGCGTCTTCAGGACACCCTTTATGAACATTTCAGGACACCGCGAGAGTTCTTAGAAAACTTTCAACTTGACAACGAACAATACGGACAGCGTCCTCAGAACACCCCCATTTTGTTTATTTGCAAACATTTCTGGACACCCCGAGAGTTCTTAGAACACATTCAGCTTGCCACAGAACAATACGGACAGCGTCTTCAGGACACCCCCTACGAACATGTTAGGACACCGCGTGAGTTCTTAGAACACACCCCCATTTTGTTTATTTGCGAACATTTCAGGACACCGCAAGAATTCTTAGAACACATTCAGCTTGCCACAGAACAATACGGACATCGTCTTCAGGACACCGCATACGAACATTTCAGCACACCGCGAGAGTTCTTAGAACACTTTCAACTTGAAAATGAACAATACGGACAGCGTCCTCAGAACAACCCCATTTTTTTTATTTGCGAACATTTCAGGACACTGCGAGAGTTCTTAGAACACATTCAGCTTGCCACAGAACAATACTGACAGCGTCTTCAGGACACCCCCTACGAACATGTGAGGACACCGCGTGAGTTCTTAGAACACTTTCAACTTGACAAAGAACAATAAGGACAACGTCCTCAGAACACCCCCATTTTGTTTATTTGCGAACATTTCAGGACACTGCGAGAGTTCTTAGAACACATTCAGCTTGCCACAGAACAATACTGACAGCGTCTTCAGGACACCCCCTACGAACATGTGAGGACACCGCGTGAGTTCTTAGAACACACCCCTATTTTGTTTATTTGCGAACATTTCAGGACACCGCGAGAATTCTTAGAACACATTCAGCTTGCCACAGAACAATATGGACAGCGTCTTCAGGACACCCCCTACAAACATTTCAGGACACCGCGAGACTTCTTAGAACACTTTCAACTTGACAAAGAACAATACGGACAACGTCCTCAGAACACCCCCATTTTGTTTATTTGCGAACATTTCAGGACGTCACGAGAGTTCTTAGAACACTTTCAACTTGCTGGAGAACAATACAGACAGCGTCTTCAGGACACCGCCTACGAACATTTCAGGACACCCCGAGAGTTCTTAGAACACTTTCAACTTGACAACGAACAATACGGACAGTGTCCTCAGAACACCCCCATTTTGTTTATTTGCGAACATTTCAGGACACCGCGAGAGTTCTTAGAACACATTCATCTTGCCACAGAACAATACGGACAGCGTCTTCAGGACACCCCTTATGAACATTTCAGGACACCGCGAGAGTTCTTAGAAAACTTTCAACTTGACAACGAACAATACGGACAGCGTCCTCAGAACACCCCCATTTTGTTTAATTGCAAACATTTCTGGACACCCCGACCGAGAGTTCTTAGAACACATTCAGCTTGCCACAGAACAATACGGAGAGCGTCTTCAGGACACCCCCTACGAACATGTGAGGACACCGCGTGAGTTCTTAGAACACACACTCATTTTGTTTATTTGCGAACATTTCAGGACACCGCGAGAGTTCTTAGAACACTTTCAACTTGACAACGAACAATACGGACAGCGTCCTCAGAACACCCCCATTTTGTTCATTTGCAAACATTTCAGGACACCGCGAGAGTTTTTAGAACACATTCAGCTTGCCACAGAACAATACGGACAGCATCTTCAGGACACCCCCTACGAAAATGTGAGGACACCGCGTCAGTTCTTAGAACACACCCCCATTTTGTTTATTTGCGAACATTTCAGGACACCGCGAGAATTCTTAGAACACATTCAGCTTGCCACAGAACAATACGGACAGCATCTTCAGGACACCCCCTACAAACATTTCAGGACACCGCAAGAGTTCTTAGAACACTTTCAACTTGAAAATGAACAATACGGACAGCGTCCTCAGAACACCCCCATTTTGTTTATTTGCGAAAATTTCAGGACACCGCAAGAGTTCTTTGAACACATTCAGCTTGCCACAGAACAATACGGACAGTGTCTTCAGGACACCCCCTACGAACATTTCAGGACACCGTGTGAGGTCTTCGAACACACCCCCATTTTGTTCATTTGCGAACATTTCAGGACACCGCGAGAGTTCTTAGAACACATTCAGCTTGCCACAGAACAATACGGACAGCGTCTTCAGGACACCCCCTACGAACATTTAAGGACACTGCGTGAGTTCTTAGAACACACCCCCATTTTGTTTATCTGCGAACATTTTAGGACACTGCGAGAATTCTTAGAACACATTCAGCTTGCCACAGAACAATACGGACAGCGTCTTCAGGACACCTCTTATGAACATTTCAGGACACCGCGAGAGTTCTTAGAACACTTTCAACTTGACAATGAACAATACGGACAGTGTCCTCAGAACACCCCCATTTTGTTTATTTGTGAACATTTCAGGACACCGCGAGAGTTCTTAGAACACTTTCAACTTGCCAGAGAACAATATGGACAGCGTCTTCAGGACACCCCCTACGAACATTTCAGGACACTGTGTGAGTTCCTAGAATACACCCACATTTTGTTCATTTGCGAACATTTCAGAACACCGCGAGAGTTCTTAGAACACATTCAGGTTGCCACAGAACAATACGACAGCGTCTTCAGGACACCCCCTACGAACATTTCAGGACACCGCGTGAGTTCTTAGAACACACCCCCATTTTGTTCATTTGCGAACATTTCAGGACACCGCGAGAGTTCTTAGAACACATTCAGCTTGCCACAGAACAATATGGACAGCGTCTTCAGGACACCCCCTACGAACATTTGAGGACACCACGTGAGTTCTTAGAGCACCCCCCCATTTTGTTTATCTGCGAACATTTCAGGATACCGCAAGAGTTCTTAGAACACATTCACCTTGCCACAGAACAAATACAGACAATGTCTTCAGGACACCCCCTACGAACATTTCAGGACACCGCAAGAGTTCTTAGAACACTTTCAACTTGACAAAGAACAATACGGACAGTGTCCTCAGAACACCCCCATTTTGTTTATTTGCGAACATTTCAGGACACCGCGAGAGTTCTTAGAACACTTTCAACTTGCCAGAGAACAATACGGACAGCGTCTTCAGGACAATCCCTACAAACATTTCAGGACACCGCGAGAGTTCTTAGAACACTTTCAACTTGACAACGAACAATACGGACAGTGTCCTCAGAACACCCCCATTTTGTTCATTTGCGAACATTTCAGGACACCGCGAGAGTTCTTTGAACACATTCAGCTTGCCACAGAACAATATGGACAGCGTCTTCAGGACACCCCCTACGAACATTTGAGGACACCGCATGAGTTCTTAAAACACACCCCAATTTTGTTTATCTGCGAACATTTCAGATCACCGCGAGAGTACTGAGAGCACATTCAGCTTGCCACAGAACAATACGGACAGCGTCTTCAGGACACCCCCTATGAACATTTCAGGACACCGCAAGAGTTCTTAGAACACTTTCAACTTGACAACGAACAATACGGACAGCGTCCTCAGAACACCCCCATTTTGTTTATTTGCGAACATTTCAGGACACCGCAAGAGTTTTTAGAACACACCCCCATTTTCTTCATTTGCGAACATTTCAGGACACCGCGAGAGTTCTTAGAACACATTCAGCTTGCTACAGAACAATACGGACAGCGTCTTCAGGACACCCCCTACGAACATTTGAGGACACTGCGTGAGTTCTTAGAACATACCCCCATTTTCTTTATCTGCGAAAATTTCAGGACAAGTGAGTTCTTAGAACACATTCAGCTTGCCACAGAACAATACGGACAGCGTCTTCAGGACACCCCCTATGAACATTTCAGGACACCGCAAGAGTTCTTAGAACACTTTCAACTTGACAACGAACAATACGGACAGCGTCCTCAGAACACCCCAATTTTGTATATTTGCGAACATTTCAGGACACTGCGTGAGTTCTTAGAACATACCCCCATTTTGTTTATTTGCGAACATTTCAGGACACCGCGAGAGTTCTTAGAACACATTCATCTTGCCACAGACCAATACGGACAGCGTCTTCAGGACACCCCCTACGAACATTTGAGGACACCACCTGAGTTCTTAGAACACACCCACTTTTTGTTTATTTGCAAACATTTCAGGACACTGCAAGAATTCTTAGAACACTTTCAACTTGCCATAGAACAATACGGACAGCGTCTTCGGGACAACCCTTATGAACATTTCAGGACACAGCGAGAGTTCTTAGAAAACTTTCAACTTGACAACGAACAATACGGACAGCGTCCTCAGAACACCCCCATTTTGTTTATTTGCAAACATTTCAGGACACTGCGATAGTTCTTAGAACACATTCAGCTTGCCACAGAACAAAACTGACAGCGTCTTCAGGACACCCCCTACGAACATGTGAGGACATCACGCGCGTGAGTTCTTAGAACACATCCCTATTTTGTTTATTTGCGAACATTTCAGGACACCGCGAGAATTCTTAGAACACATTCAGCTTGGCACAGAACAATATGGACAGCGTCTTCAGGACACCCCCTACAAACATTTCAGGACACCGCGAGACTTCTTAGAACACTTTCAACTTGACAAAGAACAATACGGACAACGTCCTCAGAACACCCCCATTTTGTTTATTTGCGAACATTTCAGGACGTTGCGAGAGTTCTTAGAACACTTTCAACTTGCCGGAGAACAATACAGACAGCGTCTTCAGGACACCGCCTATGAACATTTCAGGACACCGCGAGAGTTCTTAGAACACTTTGAACTTGACAACGAACAATACGGACAGGGTCCTCAGAACACCCCCATTTTGTTTATTTGCGAACATTTCAGGACACCGCAAGAGTTCTTTGAACACATTCAGCTTGCCACAGAACAATACGGACAGCGTCTTCAGGACACCCCCTACGAACATTTCAGGACACCGTGTGAGTTCTTAGAGCACACCCCCATGTTGTTCATTTGCGAACATTTCAGTACACCGCGAGAGTTCTAAGAACACATTCATCTTGCCACAGAACAATACGGACAGCGTCTTCAGGACACCCCTTATGAACATTTCAGGACACCGCGAGAGTTCTTAGAAAACTTTCAACTTGACAACGAACAATACGGATAGCGTCCTCAGACCACCCCCATTTTGTTTATTTGCAAACATTTCAGGACACCGCGAGAGTTCTTAGAACACATTCAGCTTGCCAGAGAACAATACGGACAGCGTCTTCAGGACACCGCCTACGAACATTTCAGCACACCGCGAGAGTTCTTAGAACACTTTCAACTTGAAAATGAACAATACGGACAGCGTCCTCAGAACACCCCCATTTTGTTTATTTGCGAACATTTCAGGACACTGCGAGAGTTCTTAGAACACATTCAGCTTGCCACAGAACAATACTGACAGCATCTTCAGGACACCCCCTACGAACATGTGAGGACACTGCGTGAGTTCTTAGAACACACCCCTATTTTGTTTATTTGCGAGCATTTCAGGACACCGCGAGAATTCTTAGAACACATTCAGCTTGCCACAGAACAATATGGACAGCGTCTTCAGGACACCCCCTACAAACATTTCAGGACACCTCGAGACTTCTTAGAACACTTTCAACTTGACAAAGAACAATACGGACAACGTCCTCAGAACACCCCCATTTTGTTTATTTGCGAACATTTCAGGACACCGCAAGAATTCTTAGAACACATTCAGCTTGCCACAGAACAATACGGATAGCATCTTCAGGACACCCCCTTTAAACATTTCAGGACACCGCAAGAGTTCTTAGAACACTTTCAACTTGACAAAGAACAATACGAACAGCGTCCTCAGAACACCCCCATTTTGTTTATTTGCGAACATTTCAGGACGTCGAGAGAGTTCTTAGAACACTTTCAACTTGCCAGAGAACAATACGGACAGCGTCTTCAGGACACCCCCTACGAACATGTGAGGACACCGCGTCAGTTCTTAGAACACACCCCCATTTTGTTTATTTGCGAACATTTCAGGACACTGCGAGAATTCTTAGAACACATTCAGCTTGCCACAGAACAATACGGACAGCGTCTTCAGGACACCCCCTACAAACATTTCAGGACACCGCAAGAGTTCTTAGAACACTTTCAACTTGACAAAGACCAAAACGGACAGCGTCCTCAGAACACGCCCATTTTGTTTATTTGCAAACATTTCAGGACGTCGAGAGAGTTCTTAGAACACTTTCAACTTGCCGGAGAACAATACAGACAGCGTCTTCAGGACACCGCCTACGAACATTTCAGGACACCGCGAGAGTTCTTAGAACACTTTCAACTTGACAACGAACAATACGGACAGCGTCCTCAGAACACCCTCATTTTGTTTTTTTGCGAACATTTCAGGACACCGCAAGAATTCTTAGAACACTTTCAACTTGCCAGAGAACAATACTGACAGCATCTTCAGGACACCCCCTACGAACATGTGAGGACACCGCGTGAGTTCTTAGAACACACCCCTATTTTGTTTATTTGCGAGCATTTCAGGACACCGCGAGAATTCTTAGAACACATTCAGCTTGCCACAGAACAATATGGACAGCGTCTTCAGGACACCCCCTACAAACATTTCAGGACACCGCGAGACTTCTTAGAACACTTTCAACTTGACAAAGAACAATACGGACAACGTCCTCAGAACACCCCCATTTTGTTTATTTGCGAACATTTCAGGACACCGCAAGAATTCTTAGAACACATTCAGCTTGCCACAGAACAATACGGATAGCGTCTTCAGGACACCCCCTTGAAACATTTCAGGACACCGCAAGAGTTCTTAGAACACTTTCAACTTGACAAAGAACAATACGAACAGCGTCCTCAGAACACCCCCATTTTGTTTATTTGCGAACATTTCAGGACGTCGAGAGAGTTCTTAGAACACTTTCAACTTGCCAGAGAACAATACGGACAGCGTCTTCAGGACACCCCCTACGAACATGTGAGGACACCGCGTCAGTTCTTAGAACACACCCCCATTTTGTTTATTTGCGAACATTTCAGGACACCGCGAGAATTCTTAGAACACATTCAGCTTGCCACAGAACAATACGGACAGCGTCTTCAGGACACCCCCTACAAACATTTCAGGACACCGCAAGAGTTCTTAGAACACTTTCAACTTGACAAAGACCAAAACGGACAGCGTCCTCAGAACACCCCCATTTTGTTTATTTGCAAACATTTCAGGACGTCGAGAGAGTTCTTAGAACACTTTCAACTTGCCGGAGAACAATACAGACAGCGTCTTCAGGACACCGCCTACGAACATTTCAGGACACCGCGAGAGTTCTTAGAACACTTTCAACTTGACAACGAACAATACGGACAGCGTCCTCTGAACACCCTCATTTTGTTTATTTGCGAACATTTCAGGACACCGCAAGAATTCTTAGAACACTTTCAACTTGCCAGAGAACAATACGGACAGCGTCTTCGGGACACCCGTTATGAACATTTCAGGACACAGCGAGAGTTCTTAGAAAACTTTCAACTTGACAACGAACAATACGGACAGCGTCCTCAGAACACCCCCATTTTGTGTATTTGCAAACATTTCAGGACACTGCGAGAGTTCTTAGAACACATTCAGCTTGCCACAGAACAATACTGACAGCGTCTTCAGGACACCCCCTACGAACATGTGAGGACACCGCATGAGTTCTTAGAACACACCCCTATTTTGTTTATTTGCGAACATTTCAGGACACCGCGAGAATTCTTAGAACACATTCAGCTTGCCACAGAACAATATGGACAGCGTCTTCAGGACACCCCCTACAAACATTTCAGGACACCCCGAGACTTCTTAGAACACTTTCAACTTGACAAAGAACAATACGGACAACGTCCTCAGAACACACCCATTTTGTTTATTTGCGAACATTTCAGGACGTCGCGAGAGTTCTTAGAACACTTTCAACTTGCCGGAGAACAATACAGACAGCGTCTTCAGGACACCGCCTATGAACATTTCAGGACACCGCGAGAGTTCTTAGAACACTTTCAACTTGACAACGAACAATACGGACAGTGTCCTCAGAACACCCCCATTTTGTTTATTTGCGAACATTTCAGGACACCGCAAGAGTTCTTTGAACACATTCAGCTTGCCACAGAACAATACTGACAGCGTCTTCAGGACACCCCCTACGAACATGTGAGTACACCGCATGAGTTCTTAGAACACACCCCTATTTTGTTTATTTGCGAACATTTCAGGACACCGTGAGAATTCTTAGAACACATTCAGCTTGCCACAGAACAATATGGACAGCGTCTTCAGGACACCCCCTACAAACATTTCAGGACACCGCAAGACTTCTTAGAACACTTTCGTCTTGACAAAGAACAATACGGACAACGTCCTCAGAACACCCCCATTTTGTTTATTTGCGAACATTTCAGGACGTCGCAAGAGTTCTTAGAACACTTTCAACTTGCCGGAGAACAATACAGACAGCGTCTTCAGGACACCGCCTATGAACATTTCAGGACACTGCGAGAGTTCTTAGAACACTTTCAACTTGACAACGAACAATACGGACAGTGTCCTCAGAACACCCCCATTTTGTTTATTTGCGAACATTTCAGGACACCGCAAGAGTTCTTTGAACACATTCAGCTTGCCACAGAACAATACGGACAGCGTCTTCAGGACACCCCCTACAAACATTTCAGGACACCGTGTGAGTTCTTAGAACACACCCCCATTTTGTTCATTTGCGAACATTTCAGGACACCGCGAGAGTTCTAAGAACATATTCAGCTTGCCACAGAACAATATGGACAGCGTCTTCAGGACACCCCCTACGAACATTTAAGGACACTGCGTGAGTTCTTAGAACACACCCCCATTTTGTTTATCTGCGAACATTTCAGGACACTGCGAGAGTTCTTACAACACATTCATCTTGCCACAGAACAATACGGACAGCGTCTTCAGGACACCCTTTATGAACATTTCAGGACACCGCGAGAGTTCTTAGAAAACTTTCAACTTGACAACGAACAATACGGACAGCGACCTCAGAACACCCCCATTTTGTTTATTTGCAAACATTTCTGGACACCCCGAGAGTTCTTAGAACACATTCAGCTTGCCACAGAACAATACGGACAGCGTCTTCAGGATACCCCCTACGAACATGTTAGGACACCGCGTGAGTTCTTAGAACACACCCCCATTTTGTTTATTTGCGAACATTTCAGGACACTGCAAGAATTCTTAGAACACATTCAGCTTGCCACAGAACAATACGGACAGCGTCTTCAGGACACCCCCTAAAAACATTTCAGGACACCGCAAGAGTTCTTAGAACACTTTCAACTTGACAAAGAACAATACAGACAGCGTCCTCAGAACACCCCCAATTTGTTTATTTGCAAACATTTCAGGACGTCGAGAGAGTTCTTAGAACACTTTCAACTTGCCAGAGAACAATACGGACATCGTCTTCAGGACACCGCATACGAACATTTCAGCACACCGCGAGAGTTCTTAGAACACTTTCAACTTGAAAATGAACAATACGGACAGCGTCCTCAGAACACCCCCATTTTGTTTATTTGCGAACATTTCAGGACACTGCGAGAGTTCTTAGAACACATTCAGCTTGCCACAGAACAATACTGACAGCGTCTTCAGGACACCCCCTACGAACATGTGAGGACACCGCGTGAGTTCTTAGAACACTTTCAACTTGACAAAGAACAATAAGAACAACGTCCTCAGAACACCCCCATTTTGTTTATTTGCGAACATTTCAGGACACTGCGAGAGTTCTTAGAACACATTCAGCTTGCCGCAGAACAATACTGACAGCGTCTTCAGGACACCCCCTACGAACATGTGAGGACACCGCGTGAGTTCTTAGAACACACCCCTATTTTGTTTATTTGCGAACATTTCAGGACACCGCGAGAATTCTTAGAACACATTCAGCGTGCCACAGAACAATATGGACAGCGTCTTCAGGACACCCCCTACAAACATTTCAGGACACCGCGAGACTTCTTAGAACACTTTCAACTTGACAAAGAACAATACGGACAACGTCCTCAGAACACCCCCATTTTGTTTATTTGCGAACATTTCAGGACGTCGCGAGAGTTCTTAGAACACATTCATCTTGCCACAGAACAATACGGACAGCGTCTTCAGGACACCCCCTACGAACATGTGAGGACACCGTGTGAGTTCTTAGAACACACACTCATTTTGTTTATTTGCGAACATTTCAGGACACCGCGAGAGTTCTTAGAACACTTTCAACTTGACAACAAACAATACGGACAGCGTCCTCAGAACACCCCCATTTTGTTTATTTGCAAACATTTCAGGACACCGCGAGAGTTCTTAGAACACTTTCAACTTGAAAATGAACAATACGGACAGCGTCCTCAGAACACCCCCATTTTGTTTATTTGCATAAATTTCAGGACACCGCAAGAGTTCTTTGAACACATTCAGCTTGCCACAGAACAATACGGACAGTGTCTTCAGGACACCCCCTACGAACATTTCAGGACACCGTGTGAGGTCTTCGAACACACCCCCATTTTGTTCATTTGCGAACATTTCAGGACACCGCAAGAGTTCTTAGAACACATTCAGCTTGCCACAGAACAATACGGACAGCGTCTTCAGGACACCCCCTACGAACATTTAAGGACACTGCGTGAGTTCTTAGAACACACCCCCATTTTGTTTATCTGCGAACATTTTAGGACACTGCGAGAATTCTTAGAACACATTCAGCTTGCCACAGAACAATACGGACAGGGTCTTCAGGACACCTCTTATGAACATTTCAGGACACCGCGAGAGTTCTTAGAACACTTTCAACTTGGCAACGAACAATACGGACAGTGTCCTCAGAACACCCCCATTTTGTTTATTTGTGAACATTTCAGGACACCGCGAGAGTTCTTAGAACACTTTCAACTTGCCAGAGAACAATATGGACAGCGTCTTCAGGACACCCCCTACGAACATTTCAGGACACTGTGTGAGTTCCTAGAATACACCCCCATTTTGTTCATTTGCGAACATTTCAGAACACCGCGAGAGTTCTTAGAACACATTCAGGTTTCCACAGAACAATACGACAGCGTCTTCAGGACACCCCCTACGAACATTTCAGGACACCGCGTGAGTTCTTAGAACACACCCCCATTTTGTTCATTTGCGAACATTTCAGGACACCGCGAGAGTTCTTAGAACACATTCAGCTTACCACAGAACAATATGGACAGCGTCTTCAGGACACCCCCTACGAACATTTGAGGACACCACGTGAGTTCTTAGAGCACCCCCCCCATTTTGTTTATCTGCGAACATTTCAGGATACCGCAAGAGTTCTTAGAACACATTCACCTTGCCACAGAACAAATACAGACAATGTCTTCAGGACACCCCCTACGAACATTTCAGGACACCGCAAGAGTTCTTAGAACACTTTCAACTTGACAAAGAACAATACGGACAGTGGGCCTCATTACGACCCAGGCGGTAAGGGGTTAACGGCAGCGTTAACAGCGCCGACCCTTACCGCCTGAGTACGAGGTCCCTTAGCGCCATGGCGCTTTTAACACCTGCTTTTAGCAGGTGTTAAAATCCATGGCGCCAAGGGACCATGGAGTTAATTACGCCACCGTAATTTACGGTGGCGTAATTAACGCCTTCCCCACTCCCATTATACCCTATGGGGCAAAAATGGGAATGGGGAAGGGTAAATGGGGATTGGGGACTTACCGCCCCACCAAGGTCGGAATGGGGCGGTAAGTCCGCCAACCACCATGGCGTAAACGTAGTTTACGCCATGGTGGTAAAGTCACGGCCCAGGCGGTAACTTACCGCCTGGGTCGTAATGAGGCCCAGTGTCCTCAGAACACCCCTATTTTGTTTATTTGCGAACATTTCAGGACACCGCGAGAGTTCTTAGAACACTTTCAACTTGCCAGAGAACAATACGGACAGCGTCTTCAGGACAATCCCTACAAACATTTCAGGACACCGCGAGAGTTCTTAGAGCACTTTCAACTTGACAACGAACAATACGGACAGCGTCCTCAGAACACCCCCATTTTGTTCATTTGCGAACATTTCAGGACACCGCGAGAGTTCTTAGAACACATTCAGCTTGCCACAGAACAATATGGACAGCGTCTTCAGGACACCCCCTACGAACATTTGAGGACACTGCATGAGTTCTTAAAACACACCCCAATTTTGTTTATCTGCGAACATTTCAGGACACCGCGAGAGTACTGAGAGCACATTCAGCTTGCCACAGAACAATACGGACAGCGTCTTCAGGACACCCCCTACAAACATTTCAGGACACCGCAAGAGTTCTTAGAACACTTTCAACTTGACAACGAACAATACGGACAGCGTCCTCAGAACACCCCCATTTTGTTTATTTGTGAACATTTCAGGACACCGCAAGAGTTTTTAGAACACACCCCCATTTTCTTCATTTGCGAACATTTCAGGACACCGCGAGAGTTCTTAGAACACATTCAGCTTGCCACAGAACAATACAGACAGCGTCTTCAGGACACCCCCTACGAACATTTGAGGACACTGCGTGAGTTCTTAGAACATACCCCCATTTTCTTTATCTGCGAAAATTTCAGGACAAGTGAGTTCTTAGAACACATTCAGCTTGCCACAGAACAATACGGACAGCGTCTTCAGGACACCCCCTACGAACATTTCAGGACACCGCAAGAGTTCTTAGAACACTTTCAACTTGACAATGAACAATACGGACAGCGTCCTCAGAACACCCCAATTTTGTATATTTGCGAACATTTCAGGACACTGCGTGAGTTCTTAGAACATACCCCCATTTTGTTTATTTGCGAACATTTCAGGACACCGCGAGAGTTCTTAGAACACATTCAGCTTGCCACAGACCAATACGGACAGCGTCTTCAGGACACCCCTTACGAACATTTGAGGACACCGCCTGAGTTCTTAGAACACACCCCCTTTTTGTTTATTTGCAAACATTTCAGGACACCGCAAGAATTCTTAGAACACTTTCAACTTGCCAGAGAACAATACGGACAGCGTCTTCGGGACACCCCTTATGAACATTTCAGGACACAGCGAGAGTTCTTAGAAAACTTTCAACTTGACAACGAACAATACAGACAGCGTCCTCAGAACACCCCCATTTTGTTTATTTGCAAACATTTCAGGACACTGCGAGAGTTCTTAGAACACATTCAGCTTGCCACAGAACAAAATTGACAGCGTCTTCAGGACACCCCCTACGAACATGTGAGGACACCGCGTGAGTTCTTAGAACACACCCCTATTTTGTTTATTTGCGAACATTTCAGGACACCGCGAGAATTCTTAGAACACATTCAGCTTGCCACAGAACAATATGGACAGCGTCTTCAGGACACCCCCTACAAACATTTCAGGACACCGCAAGACTTCTTAGAACACTTTCAACTTGACAAAGAACAATACGGACAACGTCCTCAGAACACCCCCATTTTGTTTATTTGCGAACATTTCAGGACGTTGCGAGAGTTCTTAGAACACTTTCAACTTGCCGGAGAACAATACAGACAGCGTCTTCAGGACACCGCCTACGAACATTTCAGGACACCGCGAGAGTTCTTAGAACACTTTCAACTTGACAACGAACAATACGGACAGGGTCCTCAGAACACCCCCATTTTGTTTATTTGCGAACATTTCAGGACACCGCAAGAGTTCTTTGAACACATTCAGCTTGCCACAGAACAATACGGACAGCGTCTTCAGGACACCCCCTACGAACATTTCAGGACACCGTGTGAGTTCTTGGAACACACCCCCATTTTGTTTATCTGCGAACATTTCAGGTACCGCGAGAGTTCTTAGAACACATTCATCTTGCCACAGAACAATACGGACAGAGTCTTCAGGACACCCCTTATGAACATTTCAGGACACCGCGAGAGTTCTTAGAAAACTTTCAACTTGACAACGAACAATACGGACAGCGTCCTCAGAACACCCCCATTTTGTTTATTTGCAAACATTTCAGGACACCGCGAGAGTTCTTAGAACACATTCAGCTTGCCACAGAACAATACGGACAGCGTCTTCAGGACACCCCCTACGAACATGTGAGGACACCGCGTGAGTTCTTAGAACACTTTCAACTTGACAAAGAACAATACGGACAGCGTCGTCAGAACACCCCCATTTTGTTTATTTGCGAACATTTCAGGACGTCGAGAGAGTTCTTAGAACACTTTCAACTTGCCAGAGAACAATACGGACAGCGTCTTCAGGACACCGCCTACGAACATTTCAGCACACCACGAGAGTTCTTAGAGCACTTTCAACTTGACAACGAACAATACGGACAGCGTCCTCAGAACACCCCCATTTTGTTCATTTGCAAACATTTCAGGACACCGCGAGGGTTCTTAGAACACATTCAGCTTGCCACAGAACAATATGGACAGCGTCTTCAGGACACCCCCTACGAACATTTGAGGACACCGCATGAGTTCTTAAAACACACCCCAATTTTGTTTATCTGCGAACATTTCAGGACACCGCGAGAGTACTGAGAGCACATTCAGCTTGCCACAGAACAATACGGACAGCGTCTTCAGGACACCTCCTACGAACATTTCAGGACACCGCAAGAGTTCTTAGAACACTTTCAACTTGACAACGAACAATACGGACAGCGTCCTCAGAACACCCCCATTTTGTTTATTTGCGAACATTTCAGGACACCGCAAGAGTTCTTTGAACACATTCAGCTTGCCACAGAACAATACGGACAGCGTCTTCAGGACACCCTCTACGAACATTTCAGGACACCGTGTGAGTTCTTGGAACACACCCCCATTTTGTTTATCTGCGAACATTTCAGGTACCGCGAGAGTTCTTAGAACACATTCATCTTGCCACAGAACAATACGGACAGAGTCTTCAGGACACCCCTTATGAACATTTCAGGACACCGCGAGAGTTCTTAGAAAACTTTCAACTTGACAACGAACAATACGGACAGCGTCCTCAGAACACCCCCATTTTGTTTATTTGCAAACATTTCAGGACACCGCGAGAGTTCTTAGAACACATTCAGCTTGCCACAGAACAATACGGACAGCGTCTTCAGGACACCCCCTACGAACATGTGAGGACACCGCGTGAGTTCTTAGAACACTTTCAACTTGACAAAGAACAATACGGACAGCGTCCTCAGAACACCCCCATTTTGTTTATTTGCGAACATTTCTGGACGTCGAGAGAGTTCTTAGAACACTTTCAACTTGCCAGAGAACAATACGGACAGCGTCTTCAGGACACCGCCTACGAACATTTCAGCACACCGCGAGAGTTCTTAGAGCACTTTCAACTTGACAACGAACAATACGGACAGCGTCCTCAGAACACCCCCATTTTGTTCATTTGCGAACATTTCAGGACACCGCGAGGGTTCTTAGAGCACATTCAGCTTGCCACAGAACAATACGGACAGCGTCTTCAGGACACCCCCTACGAACATTTCAGGACACCGCAAGCGTTCTTAGAACACTTTCAACTTGACAACGAACAATACGGACAGCGTCCTCAGAACACCCCCATTTTGTTTATTTGTGAACATTTCAGGACACCGCAAGAGTTTTTAGAACACATTCAGCTTGCCACAGAACAATACGGACAGCGTCTTCAGGACACCCCCTACGAACATTTGAGGACACCGCAAGAGTTCTTAGAACACTTTCAACTTGACAACGAACAATACGGACAGCGTCCTCAGAACACCCCAATTTTGTATATTTGCGAACATTTCAGGACACTGCGTGAGTTCTTAGAACATACCCCCATTTTGTTTATTTGCGAACATTTCAGGACACCGCGAGAGTTCTTAGAACACATTCAGCTTGCCACAGACCAATACGGACAGCGTCTTCAGGACACCCCCTACGAACATTTGAGGACACCGCCTGAGTTCTTAGAACACACCCCCTTTTTGTTTATTTGCAAACATTTCAGGACACTGCAAGAATTCTTAGAACACTTTCAACTTGCCAGAGAACAATACGGACAGCGTCTTCGGGACACCCCTTATGAACATTTCAGGACACAGCGAGAGTTCTTAGAAAACTTTCAACTTGACAACGAACAATACAGACAGCGTCCTCAGAACACCCCCATTTTGTTTATTTGCAAACATTTCAGGACACTGCGAGAGTTCTTAGAACACATTCAGCTTGCCACAGAACAAAACTGACAGCGTCTTCAGGACACCCCCTACGAACATGTGAGGACACCGCGTGAGTTCTTAGAACACACCCCTATTTTGTTTATTTGCGAACATTTCAGGACACCGCGAGAATTCTTATAACACATTCAGCTTGCCACAGAACAATATGGACAGCGTCTTCAGGACACCCCCTACAAACATTTCAGGACACCGCGAGACTTCTTAGAACACTTTCAACTTGACAAAGAACAATACGGACAACGTCCTCAGAACACCCCCATTTTGTTTATTTGCGAACATTTCAGGACGTTGCGAGAGTTCTTAGAACACTTTCAACTTGCCGGAGAACAATACAGACAGCGTCTTCAGGACACCGCCTACGAACATTTCAGGACACCGCGAGAGTTCTTAGAACACTTTCAACTTGACAACGAACAATACGGACAGGGTCCTCAGAACACCCCCATTTTGTTTATTTGCGAACATTTCAGGACACCGCAAGAGTTCTTTGAACACATTCAGCTTGCCACAGAACAATACGGACAGCGTCTTCAGGACACCCCCTACGAACATTTCAGGACACTGTGTGAGTTCTTAGAACACACCCCCATTTTGTTTATCTGCAAACATTTCAGGTACCGCGAGAGTTCTTAGAACATATTCATCTTGCCACAGAACAATACGGACAGAGTCTTCAGGACACCCCTTATGAACATTTCAGGACACCGCGAGAGTTCTTAGAAAACTTTCAACTTGACAACGAACAATACGGACAGCGTCCTCAGAACACCCCCATTTTGTTTATTTGCAAACATTTCAGGACACCGCGAGAGTTCTTAGAACACATTCAGCTTGCCACAGAACAATACGGACAGCGTCTTCAGGACACCCCCTACGAACATGTGAGGACACCGCGTGAGTTCTTAGAACACTTTCAACTTGACAAAGAACAATACGGGGAGCGTCCTCAGAACACCCCCATTTTGTTTATTTGCGAACATTTCAGGACGTCGAGAGAGTTCTTAGAACACTTTCAACTTGCCAGAGAACAATACGGACAGCGTCTTCAGGACACCGCCTACGAACATTTCAGCACACCGCGAGAGTTCTTAGAACACTTTCAACTTGAAAATGAACAATACGGACGGCGTCCTCAGAACACCCCCATTTTGTTTATTTGCGAACATTTCAGGACACTGCGAGAGTTCTTAGAACACATTCAGCTTGCCACAGAACAATACTGACAGCGTCTTCAGGACACCCCCTACGAACATGTGAGGACACCGCATGAGTTCTTAGAACACACCCCTATTTTGTTTATTTGCGAACATTTCAGGACACCGCGAGAATTCTTAGAACACATTCAGCTTGCCACAGAACAATATGGACAGCGTCTTCAGGACACCCCCTACAAACATTTCAGGACACCGCGAGACTTCTTAGAACACTTTCAACTTGACAAAGAACAATACGGACAACGTACTCAGAACACCCCCATTTTGTTTATTTGCGAACATTTCAGGACGTCGCGAGAGTTCTTAGAACACTTTCAACTTGCCGGAGAACAATACAGACAGCGTCTTCAGGACACCGCCTACGAACATTTCAGGACACCGCGAGAGTTCTTAGAACACTTTCAACTTGACAACGAACAATACGGACAGTGTCCTCAGAACACCCCCATTTTGTTTATTTGCGAACATTTCAGGACACCGCGAGAGTTCTTAGAACACATTCATCTTGCCACAGAACAATACGGACAGCGTCTTCAGGACACCCCTTATGAACATTTCAGGACACCGCGAGAGTTCTTAGAAAACTTTCAACTTGACAACGAACAATACGGACAGCGTCCTCAGAACACCCCCATTTTGTTTATTTGCAAACATTTCTGGACACCCCGAGAGTTCTTAGAACACATTCAGCTTGCCACAGAACCATACGGACAGCGTCTTCAGTACACCCCCTACGAACATGTGAGGACACCGCGTGAGTTCTTAGAACACACACTCATTTTGTTTATTTGCGAACATTTCAGGACACCGCGAGAGTTCTTAGAAAACTTTCAACTTGACAACGAACAATACGGACAGCGTCCTCAGAACACCCCCATTTCGTTTATTTGCAAACATTTCAGGACACCGCAAGAGTTCTTAGAACACATTCAGCTTGCCACAGAACAAAACGGACAGCGTCTTCAGGACCCTACGAACATGTGAGGACACCGCGTGAGTTCTTAGAACACACCCCCATTTTGTTTATTTGCGAACATTTCAGGACACCGCAAGAAATCTTAGAACACATTCAGCTTGCCACAGAACAATATGGACAGCGTCTTCAGGACACCCCCTAAAAACATTTCAGGACACCGCAAGAGTTCTTAGAACACTTTCAACTTGACAAAGAACAATACAGACAGTGTCCTCAGAACACCCCCATTTTGTTTATTTGCGAACATTTCAGGACGTCGAGAGAGTTCTTAGAACACTTTCAACTTGCCAGAGAACAATACAGACGGCGTCTTCAGGACACCGCCTACGAACATTTCAGCACACCGCGAGAGTTCTTAGAACACTTTCAACTTGAAAATGAACAATACGGACAGCGTCCTCAGAACACCCCCATTTTGTTTATTTGCGAACATTTCAGGACACTGCGAGAGTTCTTAGAACACATTCAGCTTGCCACAGAACAATACGGACAGCGTCCTCAGAACACCCCCATTTTGTTTATTTGCGAACATTTCACGACACCCCGAGAGTTCTTAGAACACTTTCAACTTGACAACGAACAATACGGACAGTGTCCTCAGAACACCCCCATTTTGTTTATTTGTGAACATTTCAGGACACCGCAAGAGTTCTTTGAACACATTCAGCTTGCCACAGAACAATACAGACAGCGTCTTCAGGACACCCCCTACGAACATTTCAGGACACTGTGTGAGTTCTAAGAACATATTCAGCTTGCCACAGAACAATACGGACAGCGTCTTCAGGACACCCCCTACGAACATTTAAGGACACTGCGTGAGTTCTTAGAACACATTCATCTTTCCACAGAACAATACGGACAGCGTCTTCAGGACACCCCTTATGAACATTTCAGGACACCGCGAGAGTTCTTAGAAAACTTTCAACTTGACAACGAACAATACGGACAGCGTCCTCAGGACACCCCCTACGAACATGTGAGGACACCGCTTGAGTTCTTAGAACACACACTCATTTTGTTTATTTGCGAACATTTCAGGACACCGCGAGAGTTCTTAGAAAACTTTCAACTTGACAACGAACAATACGGACAGCGTCCTCAGAACACCCCCATTTTGTTTATTTGCAAACATTTCAGGACACCGCGAGATTTCTTAGAACACATTCAGCTTGCCACAGAACAATACGGACAGCGTCTTCAGGACACCCCCTACGAACATGTGAGGACACCGCGTGAGTTCTTAGAACACACCCCCATTTTGTTTATTTGCGAACATTTCAGGACACCGCGAGAATTCTCAGAACACATTCAGCTTGCCACAGAACAATACGGACAGCGTCTTCAGGACACCCCCTACAAACATTTCAGGACACCGCAAGAGTTCTTAGAACACTTTCAACTTGACAAAGAACAATACGGACAGCGTCCACAGAACACCCCCATTTTGTGTATTTGCAAACATTTCAGGACGTCGAGAGAGTTCTTAGAACACTTTCAACTTGCCAGAGAACAATACGGACAGCGTCTTCAGGACACCGCCTACGAACATTTCAGCACGCCGCGAGAGTTCTTAGAACACTTTCAACTTGAAAATGAACAATACGGACAGCGTCCTCAGAACACCCCCATTTTGTTTATTTGCGAAAATTTCAGGACACCGCAAGAGTTCTTTGAACACATTCAGCTTGCCACAGAAAAATACAGACAGTGTCTTCAGGACACCCCCTACGAACATTTCAGGACACCGTGTGAGGTCTTCGAACACACCCCCATTTTGTTCATTTGCGAACATTTCAGGACACCGCAAGAGTTCTTAGAACACATTCAGCTTGCCACAGAACAATACGGACAGCGTCTTCAGGACACCCCCTACGAACATTTAAGGACACTGCGTGAGTTCTTAGAACACACCCCCATTTTGTTTATCTGCGAACATTTTAGGACACTGCGAGAATTCTTAGAACACATTCAGCTTTCCACAGAACAATACGGACAGCGTCTTCAGGACACCTCTTATGAACATTTCAGGACACCGCGAGAGTTCTTAGAACACATTCATCTTGCCACAGAACAATACGGACAGCGTCTTCAGGACACCCCTTATGAACATTTCAGGACACCGCAAGAGTTCTTAGAAAACTTTCAACTTGACAACGAACAATACGGACAGCGTCCTCAGAACACCCCCATTTTGTTTATTTGCAAACATTTCTGGACACCCGAGAGTTCTTAGAACACATTCAGCATGCCACAGAACAATACGGACAGCGTCTTCAGGACACCCCCTACGAACATGTGAGGACACCGCGTGAGTTGAACAATACGGACGGCGTCCTTAGAACACCCCCATTTTGTTTATTTGCGAACATTTCAGGACGTCGAGAGAGTTCTTAGAACACTTTCAACTTGCCAGAGAACAATACGGACAGTGTCTTCAGGACACCGCCTACGAACATTTCAGCACACCGCGAGAGTTCTTAGAACACTTTCAACTTGAAAATGAACAATACGGACAGCGTCCTCAGAACACCCCCATTTTGTTTATTTGCGAACATTTCAGGACACTGCGAGAGTTCTTAGAACACATTCAGCTTGCCACAGAACAATACTGACAGGGTCTTCAGGACACCCGCTACGAACATGTGAGGACACCGCGTGAGTTCTTAGAACACACCCCTATTTTGTTTATTTGCGAACATTTCAGGACACCGCGAGAATTCTTAGAACACATTCAGCTTGCCACAGAACAATATGGACAGCGTCTTCAGGACACCCCCTACAAACATTTCAGGACACCGCGAGACTTCTTAGAACACTTTCAACTTGACAAAGAACAATACGGACAACGTCCTCAGAACACCCCCATTTTGTTTATTTGCGAACATTTCAGGACGTCGCGAGAGTTCTTAGAACACTTTCAACTTGCCGGAGAACAATACAGACAGCGTCTTCAGGACACCGCCTACGAACATTTCAGGACACCGCGAGAGTTCTTAGAACACTTTCAACTTGACAACGAACAATACGGACAGTGTCCTCAGAACACCCCCATTTTGTTTATTTGCGAACATTTCAGGACACCGCCAGAGTTCTTAGAACACATTCATCTTGACACAGAACAATACAGACAGCGTCTTCAGGACACCCCTTATGAACATTTCAGGACAACGCGTGACTTCTTAGAACACACCCCCATTTTGTTCATTTGCGAACATTTCAGGACACCGCAAGAGTTCTTAGAACACATTCACCTTGCCACAGAACAAATACAGACAATGTCTTCAGGACACCCCCTACGAACATTTCAAGACACCGCATGAGTTCTTAGAACACTTTCAACTTGACAAAGAACAATACGGACAGTGTCCTCAGAACACCCCCATTTTGTTTATTTGCGAACATTTCAGGACACCGCGAGAGTTCTTAGAACACTTTCAACTTGCCAGAGAACAATACGGACAGCGTCTTCAGGACAATCCCTACAAACATTTCAAGACACCGCAAGAGTTCTTAGAACACTTTCAACTTGACAACGAACAATACAGACAGCGTCCTCAGAACACCCCCATTTTGTTCATTTGCGAACATTTCAGGACACCGCGAGAGTTCTTAGAACACATTCAGCTTGCCACAGAACAATATGGACAGCGTCTTCAGGACACCCCCTACGAACATTTGAGGACACCGCATGAGTTCTTAAAACACACCCCAATGTTGTTTATCTGCGAACATTTCAGGACACCGCAAAAGTACTGAGAGCACATTCAGCTTGCCACAGAACAATACGGACAGCGTCTTCAGGACACCCCCTACGAACATTTCAGGACACCGCAAGAGTTCTTAGAACACTTTCAACTTGACAACGAACAATACGGACAGCGTCCTCAGAACACCCCCATTTTGTTTATTTGCGAACATTTCAGGACACCGCAAGAGTTCTTTGAACACATTCAGCTTGCCACAGAACAATACAGACAGCGTCTTCAGGACACCCCCTACGAACATTTCAGGACACCGTGTGAGTTCTTAGAACACACCCCCATTTTGTTCATTTGCGAACATTTCAGGACACCGCGGGAGTTCTAAGAACATATTCAGCTTGCCACAGAACAATACGGACAGCGTCTTCAGGACACCCCCTACGAACATTTCAGGACACTGTGTGAGTTCTTAGAACACATCCCCATATTGTTCATTTGCGAACATTTCAGGACACCGCGAGAGTTCTAAGAACATATTCAGCTTGCCACAGAACAATACGGACAGCGTCTTCAAGGCACCCCCTATGAACATTTAAGGACACAGTGTGAGTTCTTAGAACACACACTCAGTTTGTTTATCTATGAACATTTCAGGACACCACGAGAGTTCTTAGAAAACTTTCAACTTGACAACGAACAATACGGACAGCGTCCTCAGAACATCCCCATTTTGTTTATTTGCAAAAATTTCAGGACACCGCAAGAGTTCTTAGAACACATTCAGCTTGCCACAGAACAATACGGACAGCGTCTTCAGGACCCTACGAACATGTGAGGACACCGCATGAGTTCTTAGAACACACCCCCATTTTGTTTATTTGCGAACATTTCAGGACACCGCAAGAATTCTTAGAACACATTCAGCTTGCCACAGAACAATACGGACAGCGTCTTCAGGACACCCCCTAAAAACATTTCAGGACACCGCAAGAGTTCTTAGAACACTTTCAACTTGACAAAGAACAATACAGACAGCGCCCTCAGAACACCCCCATTTTGTTTATTTGCAAACATTTCAGGACTTCGAGAGAGTTCTTAGAACACTTTCAACTTGCCAGAGAACAATACGGACAGCGTCTTCAGGACACCGCCTACGAACATTTCAGCACACCGCGAGAGTTCTTAGAACACTTTCAACTTGAAAATGAACAATACGGACAGCGTCCTCAGAACACCCCAGTTTTGTTTATTTGCGAACATTTCAGGTCACTGCGAGAGTTCTTAGAACACATTCAGCTTGCCACAGAACAATACTGACAGCGTCTTCAGGACACCCCCTACGAACATGTGAGGACACCGCGGGAGTTCTTAGAACACTTTCAACTTGACAAAGAACAATACGGACAAGGTCCTCAGAACACCCCCATTTTGTTTATTTGCGAACATTTCAGGACACTGCGAGAGTTCTTAGAACACATTCAGCTTGCCACAGAACAATACTGACAGCGTCTTCAGGACACCCCCTACGAACATGTGAGGACACTGCGTGAGTTCTTAGAACACACCCCTATTTTGTTTATTTGCGAACATTTCAGGACACTGCGAGAGTTCTTAGAACACATTCAGCTTGCCACAGAACAATACGGACAGCGTCTTCAGGACACCCCCTACGAACATTTCAGGACACCGCAAGAGTTCTTAGAACACTTTCAACTTGACAACGAACAATACGGACAGCGTCCTCAGAACACCCCCATTTTGTTTATTTGCGAACATTTCAGGACACCGCAAGAGTTCTTTGAACACATTCAGCTTGCCACAGAACAATACAGACAGCGTCTTCAGGACACCCCCTACGAACATTTCAGGACACCGTGTGAGTTCTTAGAACACACCCCCATTTTGTTCATTTGCGAACATTTCAGGACACCGCGGGAGTTCTAAGAACATATTCAGCTTGCCACAGAACAATACGGACAGCGTCTTCAGGACACCCCCTACGAACATTTCAGGACACTGTGTGAGTTCTTAGAACACATCCCCATATTGTTCATTTGCGAACATTTCAGGACACCGCGAGAGTTCTAAGAACATATTCAGCTTGCCACAGAACAATACGGACAGCGTCTTCAAGGCACCCCCTATGAACATTTAAGGACACAGTGTGAGTTCTTAGAACACACACTCAGTTTGTTTATCTATGAACATTTCAGGACACCACGAGAGTTCTTAGAAAACTTTCAACTTGACAACGAACAATACGGACAGCGTCCTCAGAACACCCCCATTTTGTTTATTTGCAAAAATTTCAGGACACCGCAAGAGTTCTTAGAACACATTCAGCTTGCCACAGAACAATACGGACAGCGTCTTCAGGACCCTACGAACATGTGAGGACACCGCATGAGTTCTTAGAACACACCCCCATTTTGTTTATTTGCGAACATTTCAGGACACCGCAAGAATTCTTAGAACACATTCAGCTTGCCACAGAACAATACGGACAGCGTCTTCAGGACACCCCCTAAAAACATTTCAGGACACCGCAAGAGTTCTTAGAACACTTTCAACTTGACAAAGAACAATACAGACAGCGCCCTCAGAACACCCCCATTTTGTTTATTTGCAAACATTTCAGGACTTCGAGAGAGTTCTTAGAACACTTTCAACTTGCCAGAGAACAATACGGACAGCGTCTTCAGGACACCGCCTACGAACATTTCAGCACACCGCGAGAGTTCTTAGAACACTTTCAACTTGAAAATGAACAATACGGACAGCGTCCTCAGAACACCCCAGTTTTGTTTATTTGCGAACATTTCAGGTCACTGCGAGAGTTCTTAGAACACATTCAGCTTGCCACAGAACAATACTGACAGCGTCTTCAGGACACCCCCTACGAACATGTGAGGACACCGCGTGAGTTCTTAGAACACTTTCAACTTGACAAAGAACAATACGGACAAGGTCCTCAGAACACCCCCATTTTGTTTATTTGCGAACATTTCAGGACACTGCGAGAGTTCTTAGAACACATTCAGCTTGCCACAGAACAATACTGACAGCGTCTTCAGGACACCCCCTACGAACATGTGAGGACACCGCGTGAGTTCTTAGAACACACCCCTATTTTGTTAATTTGCGAACATTTCAGGACACTGCGAGAGTTCTTAGAACACATTCAGCTTGCCACAGAACAATACTGACAGCGTCTTCAGGACACCCCCTACGAACATGTGAGGACACCGCGTGAGTTCTTAGAACACAACCCTATTTTGGTTATTTGCGAACATTTCAGGACACCGCGAGACTTCTTAGAACACTTTCAACTTGACAAAGAACAATACGGACAACGTCCTCAGAATACCCCCATTTTGTTTATTTGCGAACATTTCAGGACGTCGCGAGAGTTCTTAGAACACTTTCAACTTGCCGGAGAACAATACAGACAGCGTCTTCAGGACACCGCCTACGAACATTTCAGGACACCGCGAGAGTTCTTAGAACACTTTCAACTTGACAACGAACAATACGGACAGTGTCCTCAGAACACCCCCATTTTGTTTATTTGCGAACATTTCAGGACACCGCAAGAGTTCTTTGAACACATTCAGCTTGCCACATAACAATACAGACAGCGTCTTCAGGACACCCCCTACGAACAATTCAGGACACCGTGTGAGTTCTTAGAACACACCCCCATTTTGTTCATTTGCGAACATTTCAGGACACCGCGAGAGTTCTAAGAACATATTCAGCTTGCCACAGAACAATACGGACAGCGTCTTCAGGAAACCCCCTACGAACATTTAAGGACACTGCGTGAGTTCTTAGAACACACCCCCATTTTGTTTATCTGCGAACATTTCAGGACACTGCGAGAGTTCTTAGAACACATTCATCTTGCCACAGAACAATACGGACAGCGTCTTTAGGACACCCCTTATGAACATTTCAGGACACCGCTAGAGTTCTTAGAAAACTTTCAACTTGACAACGAACAATACGGACAGCGTCCTCAGAACACCCCCATTTTGTTTATTTGCAAACATTTCTGGACACCCCGAGAGTTCTTAGAACACATTCAGCTTGCCACAGAACAATACGGACAGCGTCTTCAGGACACCCCCTACGAACATGTGAGGACACCGCGTGAGTTCTTAGAACACACACTCATTTTGTTTATTTGCGAACATTTCAGGACACCGCGAGAGTTCTTAGAAAACTTTCAACTTGACAACGAACAATACGGACAGCGTCCTCAGAACACCCCCATTTTGTTTATTTGCAAACATTTCAGGACACCGCGAGAGTTCTTAGAACACATTCAGCTTGCCACAGAACAATACAGACAGCGTCTTCAGGACACCCCCTACGAACATGTGAGGACACCGCGTGAGTTCTTAGAACACACCCCCATTTTGTTTATTTGCGAACATTTCAGGACACCGCGAGAATTCTTAGAACACATTCAGCTTGCCACAGAACAATACGGACAGCGTCTTCAGGACACCCCCTACAAACATTTCAGGACACCGCGTGAGTTCTTAGAACACACCCCCATTTTGTTTATCTGCGAACATTTCAGGTACCGCGAGAGTTCTTAGAACACATTCATCTTGCCACAGAACAATACGGACAGAGTCTTCAGGACACCCCTTATGAACATTTCAGGACACCGCGAGAGTTCTTAGAAAACTTTCAACTTGACAACGAACAATACGGACAGCGTCCTCAGAACACCCCCATTTTGTTTATTTGCAAACATTTCAGGACACCGCGAGAGTTCTTAGAACACATTCAGCTTGCCACAGAACAATACGGACAGCGTCTTCAGGACACCCCCTACGAACATGTGAGGACACCGCGTGAGTTCTTAGAACACTTTCAACTTGACAAAGAACAATACGGACAGCGTCCTCAGAACACCCCCATTTTGTTTATTTGCGAACATTTCTGGACGTCGAGAGAGTTCTTAGAACACTTTCAACTTGCCAGAGAACAATACGGACAGCGTCTTCAGGACACCGCCTACGAACATTTCAGCACACCGCGAGAGTTCTTAGAGCACTTTCAACTTGACAACGAACAATACGGACAGCGTCCTCAGAACACCCCCATTTTGTTCATTTGCGAACATTTCAGGACACCGCGAGGGTTCTTAGAGCACATTCAGCTTGCCACAGAACAATACGGACAGCGTCTTCAGGACACCCTCTACGAACATTTCAGGACACCGTGTGAGTTCTTGGAACACACCCCCATTTTGTTTATCTGCGAACATTTCAGGTACCGCGAGAGTTCTTAGAACACATTCATCTTGCCACAGAACAATACGGACAGAGTCTTCAGGACACCCCTTATGAACATTTCAGGACACCGCGAGAGTTCTTAGAAAACTTTCAACTTGACAACGAACAATACGGACAGCGTCCTCAGAACACCCCCATTTTGTTTATTTGCAAACATTTCAGGACACCGCGAGAGTTCTTAGAACACATTCAGCTTGCCACAGAACAATACGGACAGCGTCTTCAGGACACCCCCTACGAACATGTGAGGACACCGCGTGAGTTCTTAGAACACTTTCAACTTGACAAAGAACAATACGGACAGCGTCCTCAGAACACCCCCATTTTGTTTATTTGCGAACATTTCTGGACGTCGAGAGAGTTCTTAGAACACTTTCAACTTGCCAGAGAACAATACGGACAGCGTCTTCAGGACACCGCCTACGAACATTTCAGCACACCGCGAGAGTTCTTAGAGCACTTTCAACTTGACAACGAACAATACGGACAGCGTCCTCAGAACACCCCCATTTTGTTCATTTGCGAACATTTCAGGACACCGCGAGGGTTCTTAGAGCACATTCAGCTTGCCACAGAACAATACGGACAGCGTCTTCAGGACACCCCCTACGAACATTTCAGGACACCGCAAGCGTTCTTAGAACACTTTCAACTTGACAACGAACAATACGGACAGCGTCCTCAGAACACCCCCATTTTGTTTATTTGTGAACATTTCAGGACACCGCAAGAGTTTTTAGAACACATTCAGCTTGCCACAGAACAATACGGACAGCGTCTTCAGGACACCCCCTACGAACATTTGAGGACACCGCAAGAGTTCTTAGAACACTTTCAACTTGACAACGAACAATACAGACAGCGTCCTCAGAACACCCCAATTTTGTATATTTGCGAACATTTCAGGACACTGCGTGAGTTCTTAGAACATACCCCCATTTTGTTTATTTGCGAACATTTCAGGACACCGCGAGAGTTCTTAGAACACATTCAGCTTGCCACAGACCAATACGGACAGCGTCTTCAGGACACCCCCTACGAACATTTGAGGACACCGCCTGAGTTCTTAGAACACACCCCCTTTTTGTTTATTTGCAAACATTTCAGGACACTGCAAGAATTCTTAGAACACTTTCAACTTGCCAGAGAACAATACGGACAGCGTCTTCGGGACACCCCTTATGAACATTTCAGGACACAGCGAGAGTTCTTAGAAAACTTTCAACTTGACAACGAACAATACAGACAGCGTCCTCAGAACACCCCCATTTTGTTTATTTGCAAACATTTCAGGACACTGCGAGAGTTCTTAGAACACATTCAGCTTGCCACAGAACAAAACTGACAGCGTCTTCAGGACACCCCCTACGAACATGTGAGGACACCGCGTGAGTTCTTAGAACACACCCCTATTTTGTTTATTTGCGAACATTTCAGGACACCGCGAGAATTCTTATAACACATTCAGCTTGCCACAGAACAATATGGACAGCGTCTTCAGGACACCCCCTACAAACATTTCAGGACACCGCGAGACTTCTTAGAACACTTTCAACTTGACAAAGAACAATACGGACAACGTCCTCAGAACACCCCCATTTTGTTTATTTGCGAACATTTCAGGACGTTGCGAGAGTTCTTAGAACACTTTCAACTTGCCGGAGAACAATACAGACAGCGTCTTCAGGACACCGCCTACGAACATTTCAGGACACCGCGAGAGTTCTTAGAACACTTTCAACTTGACAACGAACAATACGGACAGGGTCCTCAGAACACCCCCATTTTGTTTATTTGCGAACATTTCAGGACACCGCAAGAGTTCTTTGAACACATTCAGCTTGCCACAGAACAATACGGACAGCGTCTTCAGGACACCCCCTACGAACATTTCAGGACACCGTGTGAGTTCTTAGAACACACCCCCATTTTGTTTATCTGCGAACATTTCAGGTACCGCGAGAGTTCTTAGAACATATTCATCTTGCCACAGAACAATACGGACAGAGTCTTCAGGACACCCCTTATGAACATTTCAGGACACCGCGAGAGTTCTTAGAAAACTTTCAACTTGACAACGAACAATACGGACAGCGTCCTCAGAACACCCCCATTTTGTTTATTTGCAAACATTTCAGGACACCGCGAGAGTTCTTAGAACACATTCAGCTTGCCACAGAACAATACGGACAGCGTCTTCAGGACACCCCCTACGAACATGTGAGGACACCGCGTGAGTTCTTAGAACACTTTCAACTTGACAAAGAACAATACGGGGAGCGTCCTCAGAACACCCCCATTTTGTTTATTTGCGAACATTTCAGGACGTCGAGAGAGTTCTTAGAACACTTTCAACTTGCCAGAGAACAATACGGACAGCGTCTTCAGGACACCGCCTACGAAAATTTCAGCACACCGCGAGAGTTCTTAGAACACTTTCAACTTGAAAATGAACAATACGGACGGCGTCCTCAGAACACCCCCATTTTGTTTATTTGCGAACATTTCAGGACACTGCGAGAGTTCTTAGAACACATTCAGCTTGCCACAGAACAATACTGACAGCGTCTTCAGGACACCCCCTACGAACATGTGAGGACACCGCATGAGTTCTTAGAACACACCCCTATTTTGTTTATTTGCGAACATTTCAGGACACCGCGAGAATTCTTAGAACACATTCAGCTTGCCACAGAACAATATGGACAGCGTCTTCAGGACACCCCCTACAAACATTTCAGGACACCGCGAGACTTCTTAGAACACTTTCAACTTGACAAAGAACAATACGAACAACGTACTCAGAACACCCCCATTTTGTTTATTTGCGAACATTTCAGGACGTCGCGAGAGTTCTTAGAACACTTTCAACTTGCCGGAGAACAATACAGACAGCGTCTTCAGGACACCGCCTACGAACATTTCAGGACACCGCGAGAGTTCTTAGAACACTTTCAACTTGACAACGAACAATACGGACAGTGTCCTCAGAACACCCCAATTTTGTTTATTTGCGAACATTTCAGGACACCGCGAGAGTTCTTAGAACACATTCATCTTGCCACAGAACAATACGGACAGCGTCTTCAGGACACCCCTTATGAACATTTCAGGACACCGCGAGAGTTCTTAGAAAACTTTCAACTTGACAACGAACAATACGGACAGCGTCCTCAGAACACCCCCATTTTGTTTATTTGCAAACATTTCTGGACACCCCGAGAGTTCTTAGAACACATTCAGCTTGCCACAGAACCATACGGACAGCGTCTTCAGTACACCCCCTACGAACATGTGAGGACACCGCGTGAGTTCTTAGAACACACACTCATTTTGTTTATTTGCGAACATTTCAGGACACCGCGAGAGTTCTTAGAAAACTTTCAACTTGACAACGAACAATACGGACAGCGTCCTCAGAACACCCCCATTTTGTTTATTTGCAAACATTTCAGGACACCGCAAGAGTTCTTAGAACACATTCAGCTTGCCACAGAACAAAACGGACAGCGTCTTCAGGACCCTACGAACATGTGAGGACACCGCGTGAGTTCTTAGAACACACCCCCATTTTGTTTATTTGCGAACATTTCAGGACACCGCAAGAAATCTTAGAACACATTCAGCTTGCCACAGAACAATATGGACAGCGTCTTCAGGACACCCCCTAAAAACATTTCAGGACACCGCAAGAGTTCTTAGAACACTTTCAACTTGACAAAGAACAATACAGACAGTGTCCTCAGAACACCCCCATTTTGTTTATTTGCGAACATTTCAGGACGTCGAGAGAGTTCTTAGAACACTTTCAACTTGCCAGAGAACAATACGGACGGCGTCTTCAGGACACCGCCTACGAACATTTCAGCACACCGCGAGAGTTCTTAGAACACTTTCAACTTGAAAATGAACAATACGGACAGCGTCCTCAGAACACCCCCATTTTGTTTATTTGCGAACATTTCAGGACACTGCGAGAGTTCTTAGAACACATTCAGCTTGCCACAGAACAATACTGACAGCGTCTTCAGGACACCGCCTACGAACTTTTCACGACACCCCGAGAGTTCTTAGAACACTTTCAACTTGACAACGAACAATACGGACAGTGTCCTCAGAACACCCCCATTTTGTTTATTTGTGAACATTTCAGGACACCGCAAGAGTTCTTTGAACACATTCAGCTTGCCACAGAACAATACAGACAGCGTCTTCAGGACACCCCCTACGAACATTTCAGGACACTGTGTGAGTTCTAAGAACATATTCAGCTTGCCACAGAACAATACGGACAGCGTCTTCAGGACACCCCCTACGAACATTTAAGGACACTGCGTGAGTTCTTAGAACACATTCATCTTTCCACAGAACAATACGGACAGCGTCTTCAGGACACCCCTTATGAACATTTCAGGACACCGCGAGAGTTCTTAGAAAACTTTCAACTTGACAACGAACAATACGGACAGCGTCCTCAGAACACCCCCATTTTGCTTATTTGCAAACATTTCAGGACACTGCGAGAGTTCTTAGAACACATTCATCTTTCCACAGAACAATACGGACAGCGTCTTCAGGACACCCCTTATGAACATTTCAGGACACCGCGAGAGTTCTTAGAAAACTTTCAACTTGACAACGAACAATACGGACAGCGTCCTCAGAACACCCCCATTTTGCTTATTTGCAAACATTTCTGGACACCCCGAGAGTTCTTAGAACACATTCAGCTTGCCACAGAACAATACGGACAGCGTCTTCAGGACACCCCCTACGAACATGTGAGGACACCGCTTGAGTTCTTAGAACACACACTCATTTTGTTTATTTGCGAACATTTCAGGACACCGCGAGAGTTCTTAGAAAACTTTCAACTTGACAACGAACAATACGGACAGCGTCCTCAGAACACCCCCATTTTGTTTATTTGCAAACATTTCAGGACACCGCGAGATTTCTTAGAACACATTCAGCTTGCCATAGAACAATACGGACAGCGTCTTCAGGACACCCCCTACGAACATGTGAGGACACCGCGTGAGTTCTTAGAACACACCCCCATTTTGTTTATTTGCGAACATTTCAGGACACCGCGAGAATTCTCAGAACACATTCAGCTTGCCACAGAACAATACGGACAGCGTCTTCAGGACACCCCCTACAAACATTTCAGGACACCGCAAGAGTTCTTAGAACACTTTCAACTTGACAAAGAACAATACGGACAGCGTCCACAGAACACCCCCATTTTGTGTATTTGCAAACATTTCAGGACGTCGAGAGAGTTCTTAGAACACTTTCAACTTGCCAGAGAACAATACGGACAGCGTCTTCAGGACACCGCCTACGAACATTTCAGCACGCCGCGAGAGTTCTTAGAACACTTTCAACTTGAAAATGAACAATACGGACAGCGTCCTCAGAACACCCCCATTTTGTTTATTTGCGAAAATTTCAGGACACCGCAAGAGTTCTTTGAACACATTCAGCTTGCCACAGAAAAATACAGACAGTGTCTTCAGGACACCCCCTACGAACATTTCAGGACACCGTGTGAGGTCTTCGAACACACCCCCATTTTGTTCATTTGCGAACATTTCAGGACACCGCAAGAGTTCTTAGAACACATTCAGCTTGCCACAGAACAATACGGACAGCGTCTTCAGGACACCCCCTACGAACATTTAAGGACACTGCGTGAGTTCTTAGAACACACCCCCATTTTGTTTATCTGCGAACATTTTAGGACACTGCGAGAATTCTTAGAACACATTCAGCTTTCCACAGAACAATACGGACAGCGTCTTCAGGACACCTCTTATGAACATTTCAGGACACCGCGAGAGTTCTTAGAACACATTCATCTTGCCACAGAACAATACGGACAGCGTCTTCAGGACACCCCTTATGAACATTTCAGGACACCGCAAGAGTTCTTAGAAAACTTTCAACTTGACAACGAACAATACGGACAGCGTCCTCAGAACACCCCCATTTTGTTTATTTGCAAACATTTCTGGACACCCGAGAGTTCTTAGAACACATTCAGCATGCCACAGAACAATACGGACAGTGTCTTCAGGACACCCCCTACGAACATGTGAGGACACCGCGTGAGTTCTTAGAACACTTTCAACTTGACAAAGAATAATACGGACAGCGTCCTTAGAACACCCCCATTTTGTTTATTTGCGAACATTTCAGGACGTCGAGAGAGTTCTTAGAACACTTTCAACTTGCCAGAGAACAATACGGACAGTGTCTTCAGGACACCGCCTACGAACATTTCAGCACACCGCGAGAGTTCTTAGAACACTTTCAACTTGAAAATGAACAATACGGACAGCGTCCTCAGAACACCCCCATTTTGTTTATTTGCGAACATTTCAGGACACTGCGAGAGTTCTTAGAACACATTCAGCTTGCCACAGAACAATACTGACAGGGTCTTCAGGACACCCCCTACGAACATGTGAGGACACCGCGTGAGTTCTTAGAACACACCCCTATTTTGTTTATTTGCGAACATTTCAGGACACCGCGAGAATTCTTAGAACACATTCAGCTTGCCACAGAACAATATGGACAGCGTCTTCAGGACACCCCCTACAAACATTTCAGGACACCGCGAGACTTCTTAGAACACTTTCAACTTGACAAAGAACAATACGGACAACGTCCTCAGAACACCCCCATTTTGTTTATTTGCGAACATTTCAGGACGTCGCGAGAGTTCTTAGAACACTTTCAACTTGCCGGAGAACAATACAGACAGCGTCTTCAGGACACCGCCTACGAATATTTCAGGACACCGCGAGAGTTCTTAGAACACTTTCAACTTGACAACGAACAATACGGACAGTGTCCTCAGAACACCCCCATTTTGTTTATTTGCGAACATTTCAGGACACCGCCAGAGTTCTTAGAACACATTCATCTTGCCACAGAACAATACAGACAGAGTCTTCAGGACACCCCTTATGAACATTTCAGGACAACGCGTGACTTCTTAGAACACACCCCCATTTTGTTCATTTGCGAACATTTCAGGACACCGCAAGAGTTCTTAGAACACATTCACCTTGCCACAGAACAAATACAGACAATGTCTTCAGGACACCCCCTACGAACATTTCAAGACACCGCATGAGTTCTTAGAACACTTTCAACTTGACAAAGAACAATACGGACAGTGTCCTCAGAACACCCCCATTTTGTTTATTTGCGAACATTTCAGGACACCGCGAGAGTTCTTAGAACACTTTCAACTTGCCAGAGAACAATACGGACAGCGTCTTCAGGACAATCCCTACAAACATTTCAAGACACCGCAAGAGTTCTTAGAACACTTTCAACTTGACAACGAACAATACAGACAGCGTCCTCAGAACACCCCCATTTTGTTCATTTGCGAACATTTCAGGACACCGCGAGAGTTCTTAGAACACATTCAGCTTGCCACAGAACAATATGGACAGCGTCTTCAGGACACCCCCTACGAACATTTGAGGACACCGCATGAGTTCTTAAAACACACCCCAATGTTGTTTATCTGCGAACATTTCAGGACACCGCAAAAGTACTGAGAGCACATTCAGCTTGCCACAGAACAATACGGACAGCGTCTTCAGGACACCCCCTACGAACATTTCAGGACACCGCAAGAGTTCTTAGAACACTTTCAACTTGACAACGAACAATACGGACAGCGTCCTCAGAACACCCCCATTTTGTTTATTTGCGAACATTTCAGGACACCGCAAGAGTTCTTTGAACACATTCAGCTTGCCACAGAACAATACAGACAGCGTCTTCAGGACACCCCCTACGAACATTTCAGGACACCGTGTGAGTTCTTAGAACACACCCCCATTTTGTTCATTTGCGAACATTTCAGGACACCGCGGGAGTTCTAAGAACATATTCAGCTTGCCACAGAACAATACGGACAGCGTCTTCAGGACACCCCCTACGAACATTTCAGGACACTGTGTGAGTTCTTAGAACACATCCCCATATTGTTCATTTGCGAACATTTCAGGACACCGCGAGAGTTCTAAGAACATATTCAGCTTGCCACAGAACAATACGGACAGCGTCTTCAAGGCACCCCCTATGAACATTTAAGGACACAGTGTGAGTTCTTAGAACACACACTCAGTTTGTTTATCTATGAACATTTCAGGACACCACGAGAGTTCTTAGAAAACTTTCAACTTGACAACGAACAATACGGACAGCGTCCTCAGAACACCCCCATTTTGTTTATTTGCAAAAATTTCAGGACACCGCAAGAGTTCTTAGAACACATTCAGCTTGCCACAGAACAATACGGACAGCGTCTTCAGGACCCTACGAACATGTGAGGACACCGCATGAGTTCTTAGAACACACCCCCATTTTGTTTATTTGCGAACATTTCAGGACACCGCAAGAATTCTTAGAACACATTCAGCTTGCCACAGAACAATACGGACAGCGTCTTCAGGACACCCCCTAAAAACATTTCAGGACACCGCAAGAGTTCTTAGAACACTTTCAACTTGACAAAGAACAATACGGACAACGTCCTCAGAATACCCCCATTTTGTTTATTTGCGAACATTTCAGGACGTCGCGAGAGTTCTTAGAACACTTTCAACTTGCCGGAGAACAATACAGACAGCGTCTTCAGGACACCGCCTACGAACATTTCAGGACACCGCGAGAGTTCTTAGAACACTTTCAACTTGACAACGAACAATACGGACAGTGTCCTCAGAACACCCCCATTTTGTTTATTTGCGAACATTTCAGGACACCGCAAGAGTTCTTTGAACACATTCAGCTTGCCACATAACAATACAGACAGCGTCTTCAGGACACCCCCTACGAACAATTCAGGACACCGTGTGAGTTCTTAGAACACACCCCCATTTTGTTCATTTGCGAACATTTCAGGACACCGCAAGAGTTCTAAGAACATATTCAGCTTGCCACAGAACAATACGGACAGCGTCTTCAGGAAACCCCCTACGAACATTTAAGGACACTGCGTGAGTTCTTAGAACACACCCCCATTTTGTTTATCTGCGAACATTTCAGGACACTGCGAGAGTTCTTAGAACACATTCATCTTGCCACAGAACAATACGGACAGCGTCTTTAGGACACCCCTTATGAACATTTCAGGACACCGCTAGAGTTCTTAGAAAACTTTCAACTTGACAACGAACAATACGGACAGCGTCCTCAGAACACCCCCATTTTGTTTATTTGCAAACATTTCTGGACACCCCGAGAGTTCTTAGAACACATTCAGCTTGCCACAGAACAATACGGACAGCGTCTTCAGGACACCCCCTACGAACATGTGAGGACACCGCGTGAGTTCTTAGAACACACACTCATTTTGTTTATTTGCGAACATTTCAGGACACCGCGAGAGTTCTTAGAAAACTTTCAACTTGACAACGAACAATACGGACAGCGTCCTCAGAACACCCCCATTTTGTTTATTTGCAAACATTTCAGGACACCGCGAGAGTTCTTAGAACACATTCAGCTTGCCACAGAACAATACAGACAGCGTCTTCAGGACACCCCCTACGAACATGTGAGGACACCGCGTGAGTTCTTAGAACACACCCCCATTTTGTTTATTTGCGAACATTTCAGGACACCGCGAGAATTCTTAGAACACATTCAGCTTGCCACAGAACAATACGGACAGCGTCTTCAGGACACCCCCTACAAACATTTCAGGACACCGCAAGAGTTCTTAGAACACTTTCAACTTGACAAAGAACAATACGGACAGCGTCCTCAGAACACCCCCATTTTGTTTATTTGCAAACATTTCAGGACGTCGAGAGAGTTCTTAGAACACTTTCAACTTGCCAGAGAACAATACGGACAGCGTCTTCAGGACACCGCCTACGAACATTTCAGCACGCCGCGAGAGTTCTTAGAACACTTTCAACTTGAAAATGAACAATACGGACAGCGTCCTCAGAACACCCCCATTTTGTTTATTTGCGAAAATTTCAGGACACCGCAAGAGTTCTTTGAACACATTCAGCTTGCCACAGAACAATACGGACAGCGTCTTCAGGACACCCCCTACGAACATTTAAGGACACTCCGTGAGTTCTTAGAACACACCCCCATTTTGTTTATCTGCGAACATTTCAGGATACCGCGAGAGTTCTTAGAACACATTCATCTTGCCACAGAACAATACGGACAGCGTCTTCAGGACACCCCTTATGAACATTTCAGGACACCGCGAGATTTCTTAGAAAACTTTCAACTTGACAATGAACAATACGGACAGCGTCCTCAGAACACCCCCATTTTGTTTATTTGCAAACATTTCTGGACACCCGAGCGTTCTTAGAACACATTCAGCTTGCCACAGAACAATACGGACAGCGTCTTCAGGACACCCCCTACGAACATGTGAGGACACCGCGTGAGTTCTTAGAACACTTTCAACATGACAAAGAACAATACGGACAGCGTCCTCAGAACACCCCCATTTTGTTTATTTGCGAACATTTCAGGACGTGGCGAGAGTTCTTAGAACACTTTCAACTTGCCAGAGAACAATACGGACAGCCTCTTCAGGACACCGCCTACGAACATTTCAGCACACCGCGAGAGTTCTTAGAACACTTTCAACTTGAAAATGAACAATACGGACAGCGTCCTCCGAACACCCCCATTTTGTTTATTTGCGAACATTTCAGGACACTACGAGAGTTCTTAGAACACATTCAGCTTGCCACAGAACAATACTGACAGCGTCTTCAGGACACCCCCTACGAACATCTGAGGACACCGCGTGAGTTCTTAGAACACACCCCTATTTTGTTTATTTGCGAACATTTCAGGACACCGCGAGAATCCTTAGAACACATTCAGCTTGCCACAGAACAATATGGACAGCGTCTTCAGGACACCCCCTACAAACATTTCAGGACACCGCGAGATTTCTTAGAACACTTTCAACTTGACAAAGAACAATACGGACAACGTCCTCAGAACACCCCCATTTTGTTTATTTGCGAACATTTCAGGACGTCGCGAGAGTTCTTAGAACACTTTCAACTTGCCGGAGAACAATACAGACAGCGTCTCAGGACACCGCCTACGAACATTTCAGGACACCGCGAGAGTTCTTAGAACACTTTCAACTTGACAACGAACAATACGGACAGTGTCCTCAGAACACCCCCATTTTGTTTATTTGCGAACATTTCAGGACACCGCGAGAGTTCTTAGAACACATTCATCTTGCCACAGAACAATACGGACAGCGTCTTCAGGACACCCTTTATGAACATTTCAGGACACCGCGAGAGTTCTTAGAAAACTTTCAACTTGACAACGAACAATACGGACAGCGTCCTCAGAACACCCCCATTTTGTTTATTTGCAAACATTTCTGGACACCCCGAGAGTTCTTAGAACACTTTCAACTTGACAACGAACAATACGGACAGCGTCCTCAGAACACCCCCATTTTGTTTATTTGCAAACATTTCAGGACACCGCGAGAGTTCTTAGAACACATTCAGCTTGCCACAGAACAATACGGACAGCGTCTTCAGGACACCCCCTAAGAACATGTGAGGACACCGCGTCAGTTCTTAGAACACACCCCCATTTTGTTTATTTGCGAACATTTCAGGACACCGCGAGAATTCTTAGAACACATTCAGCTTGCCACAGAACAATACGGACAGCGTCTTCAGGACACCCCCTACAAACATTTCAGGACACCGCAAGAGTTCTTAGAACACTTTCAACTTGTCAAAGAACAATACGGACAGCGTCCTCAGAACACCCCCATTTTGTTTATTTGCGAAAATTTCAGGACACCGCAAGAGTTCTTTGAACACATTCAGCTTGCCACAGAACAATACGGACAGTGTCTTCAGGACACCCCCTACGAACATTTCAGGACACCGTGTGAGGTCTTCGAACACACCCCCATTTTGTTCATTTGCGAACATTTCAGGACACCGCGAGAGTTCTTAGAACACATTCAGCTTGCCACAGAACAATACGGACAGCGTCTTCAGGACACCCCCTACGAACATTTAAGGACACTGCGTGAGTTCTTAGAACACACCCCCATTTTGTTTATCTGCGAACATTTTAGGACACTGCGAGAATTCTTAGAACACATTCAGCTTGCCACAGAACAATACGGACAGCGTCTTCAGGACACCTCTTATGAACATTTCAGGACACCGCGAGAGTTCTTAGAACACTTTCAACTTGACAACGAACAATACGGACAGTGTCCTCAGAACACCCCCATTTTGTTTATTTGTGAACATTTCAGGACACCGCGAGAGTTCTTAGAACACTTTCAACTTGCCAGAGAACAATATGGACAGCGTCTTCAGGACACCCCCTACGAACATTTCAGGACACTGTGTGAGTTCTTAGAACACACCCCCATTTTGTTCATTTGCGAACATTTCAGAACACCGCGAGAGTTCTTAGAACACATTCAGCTTGCCACAGAACAATACGACAGCGTCTTCAGGACACCCCCTACGAACATTTCAGGACACCGCGTGAGTTCTTAGAACACACCCCCATTTTGTTCATTTGCGAACATTTCAGGACACCGCGAGAGTTCTTAGAACACATTCAGCTTGCCACAGAACAATATGGACAGCGTCTTCAGGACACCCCCTATGAACATTTGAGGACACCACGTGAGTTCTTAGAACACCCCCCCATTTTGTTTATCTGCGAACATTTCAGGATACCGCGAGAGTTCTTAGAACACATTCACCTTGCCACAGAACAAATACAGACAATGGCCCTCATTACGACCCTGGCGGAAAGTAACTGACCTGACCGCCATAGCGTAAATAGCGTTTCCGCCATTGCACGATGGAGTAAAGTGCGGCTAATTCTGACCCATCGGGCACGAGCATTACGCCATGGCGGAAGTGCAAAGTCCGCGATGGCGGAAATTTCCCCAAAACGCCCCTCACCGCCGTCGTACGGTGCCCTAGGTGCAATTCCGCCACCCATCATAGCGGTCACCGTAATGAGCGGTAATCGCAAAATACGGTGACCGTAAATATACGGAAACGGAAATAAAAACATGGGGCCGGAACGGGAAACAGCACGCCGTACACCTATAAAATCAGAATCCCAACACAACCATTGAAAACCCTACCCTGAGACACATCCCAACCCGTCAGCCACCCTAGTTAAAACAATCAAAATGGGAAAAGTTGCTAAAAAAGCGTGTGACCGCAAGCGGCAGGTCCACTTCTCCCATGAGGAACTCACCGTGCTCACAGAGACCCTCCAGGAGAATGCTGCCGTCGTCTTCTCGACGCAAATGACCAGGACGGCACTTGCGAACAAGAAGGCCATATGGGCCCTGGTGGCACAGCGGGTAAGTGCGGTGGGGACCGCACCCCGCAACCCACAGCAATGCAGAAAGCGATGGGACGACTTGCGGATACGCGTACGGAGCATACTATCAGCCAACCGTAACATTGCCACAGCTACCGGGGGAGGATCGGAATCACCCATCAAGTTGACCCCCTGGGAAGAAATCTGTGCCTCCACCATTGGAATGGAGAGTATAGAGGGAGTCGGAGGGATGGAGAAAGGAGTGCAGACATCCGAAGAATCAGGTAGGTGGGCCAAATAAAACAATGCTAAATCCACAATGTCCAATCATGTGAAGTACCATGTGTCCACATAGTGCAACAGAAACACATGTCCAGGAGAACGTCCACATACATTGGCCTGATAGCGCACTTTAAAAGTCACATCAAATACATAAATAATTAAAAATCCCAAAAACACCCTCTACACGTGCAGCATGCACACCCTAACTGCAGGCTGCAAAACAACTGCATCCTCAATCCACACAAAAATGAAACCACCTCCAAGGCCCTGACCCAAATCACCCTCAGGTACCACCCCAATGCATGTGATACATTGCCATTCCAATTTCCACAGACCCATAAATAACGCTCGCCCTCCTTTACTCCACCACAGGGTCCGATTCAAACGACGAGCTTCAGGACACCCCTACCAGCACACCTGCAAAGAGGGCCAAGACCAACGGGCAAAGACCCTCCACCTCAGCTGCACGGATCAAGACACGGCAGCAGCACAAATCAAGTGGCAGCACACAGGAGGGGACTTCAACAGGCACCCCAGCAGCCAGCATGCCCACAACAGCAGCACCACAGGTCCCCCCAATGGATGCCACAGAAGGCACTGCTTCTGGTGGCAGCAGCACCATAGGTGACACTGCATTAATGGCAGCATGCTCCGACACAGAAAACGGTGCTGTCGATGTAGGACCCATCCATGACCTGTCTCAATCCCCCTGTTTGTTTCATCCCGTACACCATGAGGATACCACGCAGGGGCACCCACAAGATGACGACTGGCCATCCCCCACAAGCCCTGTGGCAAGGCAACATGAGGTGATCAGCCCCTCTGTGACACCACCGCAAATGGCCATGGCCCAGCAGAGGCAACAGTCCCTCGACCAGGTGATCGTGCAACAGCAGCAACTGGCCACGCTCCTCAAGGAGCATGCTGATGAATGTGGGGGTTCTAAGGCAGCCATAGAAACATCTACTGAGACACTTAGGGCACAAATGGAGAGAAGCACCGAGACACTAAGGGTAGAAATGGAGAGAAGCACAGAGACACTAAGGGTAGAAATGGAGAGAAGCACCGAGACACTAAGGGTAGAAATGGAGAGAAGCACCGAGAGCCTGAGGGGGGAACTGCATGCGACGTCCAAAAACGTATGTGGTGAACTTGCCGCTGTGCGCCGTGTGCTCACTGAGCTCTCACAAACCCTTAGGGACATGCATGGACGTGAGCAGGCAGAGACATCATCCGTTGCAAGTTCCGTCCAGGGCAGCCCCCAACGTAGATCTGGGAGGAACCTGCGCTCCACAGGCAGGGGTGCCCCTGATACCCGGAGAGGGGGCTTGCAATAGCGTCTGCAATGACAATGAGCATCTTTGGACACTGGTGTTCGGGGGGGAGGTAGGAGGGTGGAGGGGGGGTGTTGGGCTTTCTTGGGTGGCGGGTCGATGGGGTGTGTAATATAATTTCACATATGCCATAAACATTCCATAATCATCCAATGAGATGTGTGGACATTGATCTTTGTGTACGAGGCATTTATAGGCGTACAGTCCACATTGTGCATGTTCCAGACACACACAGTGCCACAAGTCCCGTGTCCATGTATCAGCCACCAGGCGTGAGTGCTAGAAGCATGAATCTATGATATTCTGATGATTTTCACGGGCCTACTGTGCCTCGCGGACTCCTTGAGGTGCTGCCACATCCCCACCCTCATCATGACCATCTTCAGGTGCTTGCAGTTCTGCGTCAGGGGGCATGGGCACATTTCTACGTACGCACATGTTGTGTAGCATGACACATGCCATGACCATCTTTGCAACCTTCTCATGGCGGTACAGGAGTGCCCCGCCAGACCTGCTGAGGCAGCGGAAACGAGCCTTCAGTAGGCCGAATGCCTGTTCTATGACTACACGGGTACGTGAGTGGGCATGGTTGTAGTCCTCCTCATGCTGGTTCTGTGGGTTCCGGAGTGGTGTAAGGAGCCATCTCTTCAGTGGATACCCGGCATCACCTGTATGTGGACAATAAAGGATGTTTGTGGAATGACATTGCTACGTACGCATCCCCCCCCCCTTCCTGCCAGGTCATTGCCGCATCACATACCCCACATTATCATGCATGAAATGAGACTCACCGAGTAGCCAGGATCTGTTCCCTGCGTGTCGCTCCATGTAGCGTGGTATTGTAGAGTTCCTCAAGACCATAGAATCATGGGTTGCTCCAGGAAATCGGGCACAACAATGTGTAAAGATCCTGTTGGAGTCACACACCATTTGTACATTAAGAGAATGATATTGTTTCCGGTTGCGGTACTGGGCCTCCATGGCATGTGGGACAACCAATTCCACATGGGTGCAGTCGATGGCACCAATGCAACCCGGTATGCCGGCAAGTGCATGGAATCCCACTTTTGTGTTTGTAATCTCCTGCTCCGAGCGTGGTAAAGAGATGTAGTCGTCTGCATGCTTCAGGAGGGCATCGAGCACTTGCAATAGTGTCCGTGACAACAGTGGCTGTGAAATGCCATGCAACTGTCCGACTGTGTGCTGGTAGGTGCCTGTGGCCAGGAAGTGGAGTACAGACACCATCTTCAGTAGGGGTGGGATGGCGGTTGGGCTATCTATCATGCTGACAAGGTCAGCGTGTGTCATGTCCACAATGGCGGTTATGGTGTCCCGGTCCAAACGGTAGAGGGTGTGGATCTGCTCAGCAGTGAGGTTGAACGGATGAGCTCGGAGGCGTGGGATTGTGGGCTGCCTGCGTGGTGGTAGTGGCTGTGCTGGTGGGCCTTGCTGGCCCTGCCTTGCCCTCCTCCTCCTCCTGCGTCTCCTCTGTGCGGCCGGTTGTTGTAGTAGTTGGTGTTCGTCTTCTTCTTGAAGTTGGAGTACTTGCAGTGCTATCAGGTCCCCCAGGGCCAACATCGCTAGTCCTGCCGGTAGCATTTTGGAGTGGGTGTGGTTGTGGGAGGGGGTTGGGTGTGCAATTTATGTGTTTTCAGGCTGTATAGCCTCCACCTGTGGTGATTCATTCCACCTGTGCCAGCTGCAATCCCCTTTGGGCGTGCACGTCCCGCACACAACGCTGCAATTTGACGCATGGCATCTTGCTATTACAATCATGTATTTAATCCCGATGGCAGTGAAATATTGGTTTATATGTTCATTCTGCTATGGTCCCATTGTTTCACATACTATCTTTGCAGTCGCGAACAAACTTGTGAAGGGTCAGTGGAATGTAGTACTCGATTAACGGTGGACCCTCATGCAGCACTGTACCGAGGTTCACCGACGGGCGGGGCGTCCCATTTGTGAGTGAAGCCAGTTGCCATTTTCACACACTGCCGCACTACATGGATGAATTTGTGATTTCAAGCGGTCACAGATGCCTTTTCGACGTGATGTTGCAAATGAGGAATTCGAAGGACAGCGCTTTCGGTTTTCAGCTAGCGGCGAGGAGACGCCCACAGGTCTGACTGCAAATATAACGTTCTATTGTTTAATGTCCTTGGGACAGGGGCCATGGCGAGAATGCAATGATTGATATGAATAGTATGGGATGCGCAATAGCGTAGTGGACGATAAGGCAGGACGTTCCCAAATACATGTTACTTCACAACACTATTATTCCGGCCTGGAGCACAGTGGATTTTGCAGACTGCATTACGCACAGACTCAATGGACATTTCAAATGTTATGTGAGTAAATAATCAGGTGTTTTTATGCCGGGATGAGGGAATGATGTATGGATGCATGGACAGATGATTTAATTGAGAGTTTGCCATGTACATGGCTTTTTGGAATCTATCCCCTTCCCCTGCGCTATGTGATGCAGAGCTGCCATAGTGGGACCATCGTCTATCTGCCCTTGTTGAACCCTCCCTGTCTCGACGCGCCTTCAAACACTTGTGTCTATGCACGTTACTAATCCCATCTAATGGATTCTGTTTTAACAGACGCATGCACACAAACACTCGTTTGTAATAGTGTTTTCACCTCGATGTATATAGTTATGATTCGCAAGTGATTTTTGAGTGGAAATAATCCTTTTGAGTGGGCTAGCATGCATATGGCTGTAGATTTAGTGTGATCATTGAAGTGAGTAATACAAATGAAGTTCTGATGCCCATACTATTTTTTTTAATTTCATTTGGGTGACAGGTATCTCCTCCCCTTTTGCCGCTGCCATCTGTATGCCACTCCTGCAGATGGCTTTTACTCCCGACACCTGCTGCTTCGAGTTAATCAGTGGAGCACCATTACGATCTTATGGGACGATCGCCAATGGGCCACATGCCTTTACGCAGTACTAGTGGCTAGGAGCAACATATCAAGCTTTCAGCTGGACTAGTGCCTACCTAATGGGACGGCCCTGCGGTTCTAGGCACTTCCATGTTGCCTTTTTGAACGTGAATGTAGCCCCTGTGTACCATGAAGGAACAGGACGTCACACAAGAAGAAGCTGGTCATTTATTGCGGATGCAGCCCACAGTAATGAATAATATTTTGGAGTTTATGACCTAATAGCTGTATGGGCTTGGTGAATTTGATGTGCATTAAAATTTTATTCTGATATTAACCGTGTAGCGTTATTCTTTGCAAGTAATGTAGCATATTCCTATTTGTGGAGCGATGTATTGTGAGAAGATCTGCATTGGGTTCCGGCTTCTGAGTATAGTTGCATGGTACTGTACTGGCCGCGTTTGCCTACGAAGCCCAGTAAGGTCAGGGATAGGGGCTGCCATTATGACTGTTTTAATGATGTCATGCTCAGGGGCGGGGGATTAGCTTTTGTGTAACAGATGCCGGTCAGCCAGGTGGATTGGTGGAATGATGTGATTATCAGAAAATGGCTGGTCACAGGTGCCTGTGTTTGCGTGCGTTTCTTGGAGGGAGACTGAGGTCATGTCCATTGGAATAGCTTCTGTATTCGTGCCATCTGTGCCCTGCAGCTCCCATTGGCCCCTCTTGAGATGAGCCTGGCTGCTCAGTCACTCTGCCAACTTGTGTGGTACATGCTTATGCTGATGGTTGGTTTGTTTACTGGCAAGAGTACAGGGCTGGTGCAGTCTCCCTCAGGATACTGCTTTGAATGTTGCCTTACACTGGTATCAAGCGATGGGGGCCTGTTGTTGTTTTGTCTCATATTTCTGTTCATATTGCTGTACTTGAACCTTCACATGCCTGTGCTGCATCAGTACGGCAATGGTGACATGCCAAATATGGATGGCCACTCACAAGGCACCTGGAGCCCCTA